>NC_087581.1:64623918-64945223 GCF_036250125.1 Pseudopipra pipra
TAGTACTTAGAAGCCAGCTGGGATTAAACCTCACAGGCTGATGGATTTAGAATAACCCAGGTACTCCTTGATCTTGTTGAAGATAAAGGTGATGTTTGTTCTCTTTCAATCTTAAGTAACCTCCCCCAGTCTCCACAAACTTTCACAGGTAATTGAGAGCATCCTAGTAATGATGTAAATCAACTCCTTCAGCACTTGTGAGTGCCACTTTTCCACTTCCATGGGCTTCTATATCTACAGTTTCTTTAAGTGTTCCCTAACTTTATCTCCTTCCACAGCTTGAATGGCAGATGGACTTTAACTTTTCCTAATGCTGTCAGTAGAGGCACCAAGCCTTACAAGAAGAGGCCAAAATTTGAACTGTATTAAATTATGTTGGAATACTTTAAGTCTTTCAAAAGATCACTTGGTGGTGAGAACTTGTAAAATATGGCAGAGCTGACAATTCTAGGTATAAAATTCCACAGTAAAGAGAAAATCATGCAAAATAACATTTCTGAACTTTTCAGTTAGCATTATAACACTATTCACACAAAACCTACTCACTCTGGTGAATGAAAAATGTCTTTCAGAAATAAGAAATCTTGTTAATAGGATTACAAATTCTCTTAATGTTATTTTAATCTCTTTCTCTGAAGCCTATGACACAACGTACACCGATAAAAACAGAATAAGAACAACAAAGGAAACTTTTGAAATATTTTTTCTTCTTACTGTCACATTTTCTCCTTTTCTTTTATACCCTAGAACAAATAAATGATGTAGCTACAATTTTAGCTTATTATCTTCTTTCCCTTCTATATCCTCACTGTTTTAAAGAAGTATACGTGTTTGCAAAGTAAGAAATATAATCCTCCTTAAGGTTGTTCCAGTGCCAATGTACAATTAATCAACTAAACCAACAGACTGAGAAAGTAAAATGAAATTTCTTTCAAAAATGTGATCTTTAACAAAACTCATACAATGTACAGAGTGGACTTTTCTCTCTTTATGAGCTATATATTAATTTATTTCCTAATGTTTCAGTTGATTACACTTTAATATAATTTTCCTGAAGTCACAAATCTTTCACATGATAACCCACTTGATAAAAGACTAATGAATTATTTTATTGTGGTTCTGCTGTTACTTCATCTTCTGCAGAATAGCAGTGTCTTTAGTCCTCCATAAATCAAATGTTGCTTTCAATATTTACAATCAGATCCCTAAAAGCCACAAACAGCTTTTAAATTTACTCCCACACACCCTTTTGTGATTTTTTTTAGCGTGTGATGTCAAGGTACATATAAATGTAGTGGAAGTAAATTGAAATATAAGGACAAAGCTGAAGTGCAAATGTTCAGTGAATGCAATCTTTCTCCTTAAGGAGAGTGAGACGAGGTGGATTTGCTGAATTTGTTTCTTGGTCCTAGGGCTTTCTCTTTAGGAGAGAGGGCAACACCAGGGAAAAGATGTACACAAGCTGGCAATAACTGATCTACTACATGCACTAAAGGTTGTCAACCCCCTCTGTTGGAAGAATATCTTTACTATTTTGGGGAAAAGAAACTTCACAGGTACTGTACAAAACCACATTGAATAACTGTCACTCTTTGGTACTTTAGGTGATGAAACAAGACCAAAAGTACTGAGGTAAACAAGAATGCTGGAAAATATTCTCCTTCAATGATTCATACATAAATTTGCCTATGTTCAGGAACAAAGACTCCTGACAAATACTCTTTCTTTTTGTGTGTCTGTTCTGGACCCTGCACTAACCTATCACAAACTATCATTCAGCATCATATTACATTTCAAATGAACACATTCAGTGTTTAAATTTCATAATACCCAAATCATGCTGCTCTTACAGCTCTCTATTTTGTTTTAAAGAAGAATCAACATACTCCCTACACCCATACAGCCTTTAAGGGAATTGAGCAGAAGCCATATGAGGAGCACCTGAGGTCACTTGGTCTGTCCAGCCTGGAGTAGACTGAAAGGAGACCTCGTAGCTACAACCTCCTTGTGAGGGGAAGAGGAGGGGCACTGATCTCTCCTCTGTGGTGATCAGTGACAGAAACCGAGGGAATGGCCTGAAATTGTGTCAGGGGAGCTTTAGGCTGGATATTAGAGAGATATTCTTCACCCTGAGGGTGGTTGGGCACTGGAACAGGTTCCCAGGGAAGTGGTTCTTAGCACCAAGCCTGACAGAGTTCAGAAGCATTTGGATGATACTCTCAGGCACATGATGTAACTCTTGGAGACGGTCCTATGTAGGACTAAGAGTTAGACTCAATGATCCTTGTAGGTCTCTTCCAACTCACCATATTCTCTGATTCTGTGAAATAAAGATGACAACAGATACAGATATATTAGTTTGAAAAGCATCTCTCTGATGATTTCTAAATAATCAATTATATCTACCTAAAAAAATTCTCCAGCTTTCCCTCTAGCAGTTTGATCCCCTGGGCTGATTGACATGATAAAAATCCATTATTTCAAACCACAACTTCAGTTTTTTAGTCATTTAATTTAAGGTTTTTGCATTAATCTATATTTCCTCTTTTGGGCATCCTGATCAGCAATGTGCATAACACCAGTAGAATCTATGCATGGACTTCAGCTTTACAAATTTTCCTTTATGCAAGTCAGACACTCTTGGTACCAGGGCTTTCAGAGATGAATGTTCAAGTGATATTAAATCATTATAATCTCATCACAGTAAATGTAGACACAGTAATTTACAGCAGTTGAGATTCTGGGTATAAATATCAGACTGGTCATTCCTCAGCTCTAGCATTACATTAATATAAATTCAATATCTTCTTTGAAATAAGAAATTATACTAGCTTAAAATATGCATATGTTAAAGGATGATCAAGTCCCTTAATTTACACCATTACTGATCAGTGTGCTCTTGCATCTTTCCCCTGGGAGATGGGTAAGAGAGGACCAAAATAATTAAATATTCACTGGCTTGGATTGCAGTCAGTTAATTGTGGTGAAAGATTGTCTCTGTGTATACTCTTCTATTGACAAAGAGTTCTAGCAGTAGAGAGAGATTATTATCTGTAGAAGAACCAACAAGGTGTTGATGAATGCACTAAGTTCAGGCAATAAAGATGGGACAAATGTTACTCTCCATGTTATGAGTGGTTTCCTGGGAGCTGGGGCATGTGTTCTAGGAAGACAGACTGATTCAGCTTGGAGATGTGAAGGCTCCAGGGAGACCTTATATCACCTTTCAGTACCTAAACGGGGCCTAAAGAAAAGCTGGAGAGGGACTTTTCAGCAAGGCACGCAGTTGGGAATAGCTTTATAAACTGACAAAGAGTAGGTTTAGATTAGATATTAAAAAGAAATTCTTTACTGTGAGACACTGGATGAAGAAGACACTGCCCAGACAGGCTGTGGATGCCCCATCCTTGGAAGTGTTCAAGGCCAGGTGGGATGGGGCTCTGAGCAACTGTGATTAGTGGATGGTGTCCTTGTTCATGGTAGAAGGGTTATAACTACACGATCTTTACGATTCTCTTCCAATTCAGACCAGTTTATGATTCTACAATATTATGTTTTCAAGGTCTTTTTAAAACAGGAAACTTGAAGAATATGTTATACAAGAACCTATAGAGAAGTATTTTTGATTGAATTAATTGTGGTATCATGACTCTTTTTCTGATCCATCATGGCATTCTGAACTACTTGTGTATTTGTGTGTTTTCAATACAGAAAGAGCAATGGGATGTGGTAGATTTATTTGGGACTGCAGGAATGAGGCAAAAAGGAATCAGAAGAATAGCCATCCCTGAAAGAGATGGTAGAAAGAAAGGTTTCAGCAACGTGTTCTCTCTATTGTCTTGCAAAATTACTTCTGCTTGTGCAACCAGACCCCCAGACGTGTCAAAGACCAGAGTGGCACAAAAAGCAATATTTTTATATCACAAAGCTGTTCTGTTAGACTTTTACCATCAGATGCTACTAGTCACAATTTTTACGACCAGTGTTGAAACTCCTTCTACAGAGAGAACTAATACCTGACATATGTTGGCTTTAACAGAATGTCGGACTGGCAATCCTCAGGAAACAGCAAAACACGTGTTTTGGTATTGGTTCTGAAACAGATGGTGAGAAAATTTTAACAATTTTATAATTCCGTTCCATTTTATAAATGAGAAACTGAGGCCTAATTGTCCATTGTATTTATATAATGTTTCTAAATTCTCAAATAAAAGAACAGGATTACTTCATTAAGTTTTTAACCTGTGTCTCCTAGACTTATCTACAAACCTTTTAAGCTGAATTCTGAATCTTAGTCCTGTACAAGTATCTTCCTCTGTCACTTAATTTTTCACACAGAGGTCTTTGGGAGGATTTTTCAGGAGACTAGAATGCAAAGTCATGTTCCTAGGTGATGTGCATTACTCGGAGCTACAGCCCTCTTTCCCTGTGCAACTGAGGATTTTAGCCTTTCAGACATCTAGTGCATAATCTACAAGATCTACCAGAAACAAGAAGTTATTTTTCATTAACGATGAGCAAAAACTGAGGGAAATTTTAATAAAATTTATACTAGGTACACCAAAATTTTTTCACATGCTGTTATTTTTAATTGAATAATATTTCTTCCATTCAGGAGTTGTGCAGCTAAGGCTTTTAAAAAGATTTCCAGAGTGAAAATCACATGTATATATATATATTATATAGTTTCTTAGAAAGTTTGAACTAGTCCTGCTTTGATGTATATTTCCAATTAAGCTTGGAAAACACACATCTCTATTTCCAACAGATCTACCTTTCATTGAAAGCAAAACCATAACAAAACAAAACAGACAAAAAAAACAACCAAAGAACAAAAAACAACCAACTAACAAAAAAAAAAAAATCCTCACAAAAAAACCAGGGATAACTCAGGTCTTCTTTTTCTCAGGTGACAAATGATCACAATGTGTCATTTAGATACAAAGCACAATATCACACAAGCACAGTAGCTGGGAGGCATTTTTCAAATTGTACAATTATGAACTCACATTATAGACAATACACTCTCATTACCATTGAAAAAGCATCAAAGTATGTTTGTTATCTTCCCGAAATGAAATTGCACCAGCTGGAATCTGAACTGCATATTACTTAATGAAGATAAAGACTACAATTGAAGAGTGTTTTTTGGAATTACAGCAGTCTTATAATCGATTTTTGATGAATGTTTACAACTTGACCAACTAAAAAAAATTTAAACAGGTGTTTACAGGAGTCAATTAATCAGCCTTTTCTACTTTGGTTTCCTTTGTACTTTTCCAGCCATCAAAAAAGAAGTGAGCACTTTAGTAATCTGAACTTCCTCTTTAAATGGAATCCAACAAAATATCACTTAAATTATACAGGACAACCATTGGGTGAAATGTAGAGCAATTAATAAAACAGAAGCTCACATTCAAAGACAATTAATTAGAAAATATTTTTTTTGTTTTTTCTTTGTTGTTTCTTTCTTTCTTTCTTTCTTTCTTTTTCAAGTTGTTCCTCAAACTTCTTAATTTAATTATTTTATTTTATTTTATCTGATTAAGGAAACAAGTCTCCAGCACCAGTCTTACTGACCCTGTTGGAAAGAAAAAAAATCTTCTGCGCTGTAGAAGGAAATCATAATCTCCTCTGATTTCTGTGTAACCAAAAGTTTTACCTTAAATTTGCAAATACTATTAAAACTTACTTTGTCAGTTTTGGGCTAATATTTCAAATGCAGAAGTCTCTATAGAGTCTGCCGTAACTGAGGACCTAGTACTCATGATATACTCAAAAATGTGTTATTTCAAATGTAAACATAATAAACAATGTTCTCATTTTCATGAAACTCAGTCTATGAAGAAATTTTTAAAACAAGTTGGTTCTCTTCAAAATTCTTTTTCTCTCCGTGGTTTTTCCCGAGTGACGTAGTTTCATTACTGCATTGAACTAAAAACATAAAGAAACTAAAACAGTGTTTCAGTAGGTGCTAAGTTATCAGTTGCTCTTTATAATTTTTAAAGCTAATTGAATTTAAGTATTTTAAGGCCCAGATTCTGCCATAACACAGTACTGTGAGATGTACCTGGAAATGCTGTGAAATGCCATATAAACACTCGCTTCCAAAATAATAGTCTTTTTTGTGAACTTTTGACTTTTTAATAAAAATTAAAATTTTTAGAAGCAATTTAAATTGTAAGAAATGTGGCTTTCCCCAATACCTTTAAATATATGTCGTTTTTTTTAAACCAGTGAAAAAGTCATCTCAACTAGGACTTTATTTTATATAGAATACGTCAAACTAATTGCAATCTTAATATAACAGCGTAAAACAGGCAGAAATCAAACATCTTTAGTTTTAATACACAAGGGAATTTTAGATGCAGCATATTTTCTCTTGATTAACTTTTTATTTTATAGGAGAAATTGGCAGAGCTTTGCTTCATTTACTTCAATATCTTTTAAATGCGTAAGAGGTGAAGAAAACTAAATAAATTATTTTGAAGTAAAAAGAATATACTTCAAATCATTTCTCACTCCAAAACCCCTTTTTACTTCATTTGTCTTTCCAAAAAAAAAAAAAAAGGCATGTTTTTCAAATGTCCTGATTCCTGAAGTATATGTGCTTTACCTTTAGGAAGACACTACTGTGCTTAATGTGGCATGGAACAGAGAAGGCATAGTAAGAAAATATATAAATAAATAACAGCTAAAATTTTTAACCTTTCAGCTAGTGATGCAATGTCAGTGTCCCAAAATTTTCAAAAAATTCACTTTTTTCATAAAGACTCTTTTATTGTGAAATATATTTCAGTGTACATATTGTTTATACAATGTAGTAATCTCTCCCTGATTTATTATCTTTTCAGTTACAGTCTTAATTGTGTCCTGCACTGTTACATCAGTATCTGTCTTATAATAATACACAACCATGTTTGTAAACCTTGCATTCAGGCAATGGGCACATATTTCAATCTTACAGAGGCTTTGTCTCTTATTTTTCCTTGGTCTTGAATGTAGAACTGAATAAAGTAGAACTGAAATACAAACATATACACCTTGCAAGTGAAAGAGCACTTGCCCTTAGAGTTTAATTCTAATAGGCTTTTCTGTATGCATTTTCAAAGGCAATTGTTAAATTTAAGTAATTTTTTGAGAATTTTACATTCCCCAATTATCTGATCTATTTTCCTTTTAAAGTGTTATGGTAGGTTGGTCATGGCTGGATGCCCAGTGCCTACAAAAGTTGCTCATTTGCTCCTCTCCTCAGCTGAGCAGGGGAAAAGAAATTTAATGAAAGGCTTGTGTCATGGGTAGAGATAAGGACAGGGAGAGGTCAGTCATCAGTTACTACCATGGGCAGAACAGGGGAAATCAACTGAATTTACTGTCAATCAAATCAGAGTAGGGTAATGAGAAATAAAGTTAAATCTTGAAAACACCTTCCTCTTATTTCTCCCTTCTTCCTGGCCTCAACTTCACTCTCTGTTTCTTCTACCTAGCCTCCAGTGGCACAGGGGGATGGGGAATGGGGAATGGGGACTGGGGACTGGGGTCAGTTCACACATTGTCTTTGCTGCTTCTTCCTCCTCAGGGGAAGGACTCCTCACACTCTTCTTCCCACAAGATACAGTCTTCCATAAACTTCTCTATTGTGAGTCCTTCCCATGGGTCGCAGTCCTTTACAACTGCTTCAGTGTGGGTCCTTTCCATGGGGTGTAGTCTTTCAGGAACAGACTGCTCCAGCACAGGCTTCTCAGAGGGTCACAGCCTCCTTTGGACATCCACCTGATCTCGTGTGGGTTCCCTCTTAGGCTGCAGGTGGATCTCTGCTCCTCAGTGGACCTCCAAGCCCTACAGGGAGTCAGTCTGCCTCACTATGTCCTCCTCCAGGGGCTACAGGGGAATATCCTCCTCCTCCTTCTTTTCACTGACATTGGCGTCCGCAGAGTTGTTTCTCTCGCATATTCTCAATCCTCTGTTAGCAGCTTTTGTACAGCAGGTTTTTTTCCTCTCTTCTTAGATCTCATCCCACAGGTATTGCCATCATCGTTGTTTGGTTCAGCCTTGCCCAGTGGTGAGGCCACCTTGGAGCCAGCTGGCATTGTCTCCTTTGGACATGGGGGCAGTTACTGGCATCTTCTCACAGAAGTCACCTCTGCACCTGCCCTGCCACCAAAGCCTTGCCATGCAAGCCCATTACAGCTGTTTTAGATTAGTTCAAGTGTCATAAAAATTTATAACCAGCTCGTATTGTTTGCAGTTATCTTCTGTTTGAAAGTTCAAAGTTTAATTTTGCCCCTTCACTCCCACAAACTCACAACTATCTGTTAGTTTTCACAGCTTCAGCTGATTTTGTCCCAAGACACACATGTATTTTTTTTAAAATAGTAATGTCACAGGATTTCCTCTCTATGGACATCTATATGTTGCTTATTTCTGTGCTCAAAAGGTGCAAGGATAATCAAAATTTTCACCCCCTTTCTTTCTGCTTGACTGAGCACTCAATGTACAGTATTGCAGGAGCAGGACTGCATGGCTTTCTTAGACCGGGTCTCATTATGAACAGTGGCTGCCAGAAGATTACAGCCCCTGTCCTTAGACATAATGAGCAGCACCATCTGCATTCACCATCTGGACTATGAAAACTTCTCATAAGTTCAGGAAGTGTGTGAGACAAGGAGAGACCTTATTCCATGTGTAATCTCACCAAAATAATAAATATAACATGATTGATAAATCAACACTATCGATTATGGATAATTGTACCCACAAAAACATAATGCCAGTGATATTTACTGCCTGAGAGGATTAAAGCATTTAAATAAGGAGAATGTAGCTTACTCTTCCCAGACATAAAGAAGAAAGCAAAAGAAATATGTGGTGAAATATAGAGAAGCACTTTTTCTCTCGTGGATTTCCTCATAGAATTTCTTAATCTAAAGATGACTTACAGGATTGATTGTTGAAGAGATGAGAAGGAGAGAAAGAGTAAAATAATCATTTTGTTAGAAAAAACAAATCTGATAAAGCAATCGACAAAAAAACCCAACTGTGCAATCCTAAAATGGCATTGTCACAGTCACTGCTAGCATGAACCAGTTTCTCCTTAAAATATATAAACCCCAAAAAGCAACTTACTAAAATGACAGATCCCTGTTGCCTTTATTTGCTGCAGTGCTGCCTACCAGCTGGGTAAATAGGTGTTTCCACAGTATCTGAATGGGAGCCATCTGCAGAACATCTGCAGCTACAAACATTTACAAGCTGAAGAAAAAGAGCTTTTGTTTCATATTTCCATCACAAATATGGAACTAAACAAAGAAATCTGATTTTAATTAAGCCAGTTAATGTTTCAAAGTGTACCATTTGCAAAAGAACAAGGAAGTGACTTTTTCACTTTTCTTGTTTTACTACTGGCCTCAAGTCCAAACAGGCTACTGAAATTTTGAGCAGCACATTTTTCTTCAGTAGAGAATATTTTGATAATCACATATAGCTCTGATACAGAATCAGATAATGAGTTTCATTTCCCTGGGTGTCAGATTGCCTATAATCTGTACATGAGTTTGATTCATATGTCAACTAATTCACTGACACCAACTGTCTGAAGACAGAGCAAACTGGATGGAAGACCTCAAGATAGAATGGAATTAAACTGTCTCAGAAAATATATATTTTTCAACTGTTGCACTCCAGCTCAGAATGAATGGGACTTCTTTTTCTATGTTGGCTACAACAATTTCTGAATAATAACTTTAAAACTTTACTTTTAGATAGGAGGCAAACTTGACATTGTTCCTGCTGGACAAATTTCTGTGACATCCTCTGTTTGGTGCCCACAGGAAAACTTATTTGACATCAGCTCTCCTTTGCTTCACTGCGTGGTACTTCCCAGAGACTACAGATTGCTGTGGGTCAGGTGCTGCTTGGACTCAAGTCACAGTTTGTTCCCTCTTCTTTTAGAGTAATTATTTTGCCCCTACCTTTTCCATACAGAACCTTGATCTAATATAGGAAGGAAAGGGACATCCTTGAGCTAGACTGATACAAAGGAGATGGAGAGCTGGCCCTTTTCCACCTTTTTTCTTTTTGTTTGTTTTTCTAACCCGGAAATCACAACTCTGCGAATAAACAACTCCTTCATTAGATTTAAGAAGATTTTTGTCATGGAAAAATTTGGACTACAATATTTCATCTTACAAGAATTTACCTAATGTTGGAACATTCTAAATATGATGCTGACAATATTCCTCCAGTTCAATTTTGTGCAGGGTGTCCAATAAGGAGTATTTTATCAGTTATTTCATACTGGAAAAACCTTTTTTATCTATGGACATTCCCACTAAAAGAAATGCTAAAATGACTCTCTGGATATTCCCACTACACTGATATTTTCACACCTTTTTTTGCTTTCAGAACGGATAATAACCCCAGTTTTAGCAGATTTTGGAGACCACGTATCTGAATTTTCATCAAGACCACTATCACTTCTTAAAAGACTACTTGCAATGTATTACCTGCCTGTTTCTCTTTTACAACTGAATAGACTTGTGGTTCAATGCTGTACAAGTCTTTCTATGGTTCATCTGTTATCAGGTACAGGCACAGCACAGATATTACCTGCAAGTGGAATGGGCAGAAAAGAACAACTAAAAATTCTGCCATTGCTGTCACTTGGTGCAGAAAAATAAAATTATGTTTCTGATTAGCTTGGATAATCTTAGATAAGATGGGAGGTGAGAATGGAAAGACAGAACAGGTAGTCTGCTAGAAAGTAATTTTTCACTTGTTTTTCTCTTAATTTGTGTTACTGCAGGAAATATATATATATTTTTATATATACATACACATATTTCTGTTCCGACAGACTAATTTTAAAGCACCATCTTCTAGGCTTTAAGAGCTTCTAAAACACGTCTTGTAATGTCCACAGTAGTTTTGAATAATTTAATGTAATGAATAATTAGAATCTTTATGGGACATAAAACTTTCTTAATTTAATTACATTTCCAGATAAAATACTTGGCCATTGTTGCTTTATTGTCCATCATCTTCTGCTCATGGAAATAGGTATATATGAGCTGAACCTGTAGTGAGGGATGCTGGCTATATCTCAAGTTGTTAGTTTTTACTAAAAATATATGATAACATCAGTTATGAATTGCAAATGATTTTTCAACTAGTGCACTATCATAAATAAATAAAAATATTTTATTATCATTCAGTCTTTTATTCTGCTCTTAACTACTAACTGAACTGAAAGTGCTTGATACACAGACAATATCAGTAACAGAAGATGAGAGGCAGGTATTTATTTTTCAGTACAGTCCTTCCCGTTTAGGATCTTGTTCTTACCACTAACAAAAACCGGTAAAATTTCTGTGACAAGATAATGCTGAGTGCTTTAAATAGATACTTTTTGTATTTGTTTAAATCATGCTTATCTATAGGTACATGTGAAAATATGATGAAAAAGGTACCATCAAGGTATAGGAGCTGGGAAGTTAAATAAGTTTATGCAAAATAAAGTTAATACATCTATTATGTAACTATTCTATTCATAAGGTAACATATGCTATATATCACCGAACAACATTAATGTACCTACCACTGCATATGCATATTTCCTCAGCTCATATGTGTTCTCTTCACTTCATCTTTATTCTCAGTATATTTCCCTAGTGTAATTTCCTAACTAAAGGGGAAAAAAAGCACTGAGTTTTCTCCTCTTTAGTAGATTTGCATTTTCTACACGTTTTTGCTTCCATGTTGTCCTAATTCAGAAGTACAATTTACAGGCTTCTGGCAATGGAGCAGATAAATTTTCAGTGAAAGAAAGTCAACATTTCTGACTGATCTAGACAATTCTAATAAATGTGGTTCAGTAACATTGCTGTTATGGATATTCACTTCAAGCACAGAGTTGGAATAAAATTAACTGTACAACTACCAAGTAAAACTAAGGCTTAGTTAGCTCTAGCAAAAGAATTATTCCAGCACATAAGTGAGCAATTGAATATTATTGATTATAACAATATCTTCAATATTAGTGAAAATTTAATCAGTAGGTTCATATTTAATATGTGTATTTTAGCCTGTTTTACTCCATATAAGGAGAAATCCTCTTATGCAGTTGTGAGAAAATGTGATAAAAGTAAAAAGTGGTAAAGTAACAGAGTGAAGGCTTTGTTAGAATAGTGAACAAGAATCAACAACAACAAAAACCTCAGTGAAAGCTGTAACAGGTTCAGGAATAAGAACAATCTACAAAAAATACGGACAAGTTAGATGAAAGAATAGAACATCTTTGCTGATACTGAAAAAATCTAAACTAATTTTTCAATTACTAACCCAAAAGCTCTCTGGCAATTATTGCATGTATTCATCTAGTATACAAATACCTGCAAGACACTCTTAAAATATCCATACATCCTATTAAAATAGAATTATAAAAAATATTTTCCATTAAATTTCTTTAATAACCTGTACCAGGAAAAGACAAGAGTGCAAGAAGTTCATAGGATTAATAGAAGAACATGCATATTCATACTTAATTAAAGTTTTTATATTCACTGTTGGCACTAGAACAAATCATCTCTGGATCCTATAGTCACCATCAGTTAATGAGCTGATAAAGGGCACAACATGATAAGTAATTATTAGCAAATAACTTGGCCAATTACCTTAGCTGTTGCTACTGGTGGGTTTTTTTTTGTTTTATATTGGGGTTTTTGGGGTTCTTTTGGGGTTTGTTTGTTTGTTTGTTTTTTGTGTTTATTTGGGGGTTTTGTTGCTGTTTTTGTTTTTACTTCCTTTTTCAGGAAGAATCTACAAATCCCTTGTGGTTTGCAGATTTCAGTCACTCTACTTGTACTCTTGTGTATTGATAATAGTAGAATTAGAATGTCAAGATGACGCTGTCAAAATCAGGATAACTACCAGTAACACTTGCTTAGGTGGGCTAGGATTTTCCCACTTTATTAATTAAAAAATCTAGCCTCACTGTGAGCAGATGAGAAAATTGGGCAATATGAAGTACTGTCAGTTACTTGAGGGCTTATTTCTACTACCTCAAATGCTAAGAAGATTAAATATTTCTGGAATTTCAAGGTGAGTCTCTGCCCAGACTTGCAGATGACAAACAAGAGGAGGAAAGCAGCAGAGATCTCCCACTGTCCCTGGGATACAGACATGTAAAGCCAGGCACATAATTTTGCTTCATACAGGTCATCTTTCTGGAGTCTGCAAGATGTCTCAGCTCCTTCCCTCACTCTCAGTCTGCCCTGCAGGCTGCCCAGTGTGCCCAACAAGCATCAGATCTCAGGGCTTCATGGGTCATCTGCTTTCTAAACCCCTATTTTCTCATGGGAAATTTCCTGGCTTAGTGTGACAGTCCTCTGGAAGCACACTGATTATGAGGGATTTCACACACCCAGTAGAAAGTTTTTCCAGAAAATAAATAGTGTCAGGCTTGGGGCAGGCTATTTAAGAGGCTCATTGTCTTTGCAGGACAGTGCAGGCCCTTCCTGAAGACCAGAAAATTTGTGCTCTGTCATATATATGAATTTTTAAACTTAAAGTAGGACTCTAGAACCATAGAATCATAGAATCTGCTGAGGTGAAAGTAGAACCCCTGGCCCTACACAAGTCTATTCCAAGAATCACACCTTTTGCCTGAGATTGTTGCCCAAATGCTTCTTGAACTCTGTCAGGCTTGCTGCTGAGAACCACTTCCATGGGGAGCATGTTCCAGTGCCCAAACACCCTCTGGGTGAGGAACCTCTTTCTAATTTCCAACCTCAACCACCCTGACACAACTTCAGGCTGTTCCCTCGGGTTCTGTCACTGGTCACCACAGAGAAATCAGTGTCTGCCCCTCCTCTTCCCCTCAAGAGGAAGTTGTAACTGCAATGAGGTCTCCCCCCAGTCTCCTCTTCTCCAGGCTGAACAGACCAAGTGCCTTCAGCTGCTCCTCATGCAGTTTCTCCTCAAGGCCCTTCACCATCTTTGGCATGAGAAGGGATGGGGGAGTTTGCCTGACTCTTATTGTTGGGAGATTTTCTCAACCCTTAGTGCTTTATTTGTCTGTAAGTACCCCCAGGGAAGCTGAAACCCTTATGTCCAACCAGTCTGTCAGTGTTCCATAAGGGGATCAATCCTTCACTGAACAGATTCACAAGATCAGACAGTAATTTGACTGCCCTTCCTGGGGGCTGGGAGGCTAAGACGAGAGCATGAAGACTCCTCAGCAAGTTTTCCCAATGTGTTATCCACCACTGACAACTGATAGCACCTTAAAAAGGACTCACTCTAACAGTTTATGGAATACTACCATTTATTGATATAAACTGTGACAGGTTAATAATGTTTGTAGGTCATCAATGATAGTATCTGACTGCAAAAAAGTATTTAAAGCGATCAATCTACTAATACTACAAAACAAGCACTAGCTCTAGTCTTAATAGCAGCATTTAGTGCACACAGAACGAGTTTCTTAACGAGTAGGCATCCCTGGGGTAGGGAAGACAGGTTCATCCTGTCAACTGATCCTAGCAGTTTCGGTGGAGTCTTCCTCCAATTTGAACTACAAAGTACTACCATGTTCCCCTCCCTGCAGGGATGTCTATGGAGGAGGCCACAGAATCTCTAATTCACTCACCCCTCATTCAATCCCCTACAGCAGGTCCTTATCATTGTTTAGGGAACCTCTGTGAGGCATGTCAACCACATTCCTTCCAGGGAGTAGCAGCTGCATTTTACCCTGTAATTCCTAGTCTCCTCTAATTTTTAACCCTATCCATTGTTCCACAGTCTTCCTTACACTCGTTTTCACAGTCTCTAATTGTTTTACATTCTTCTTACTGTTTGTACATACATCCATGCCCTGTCCCAAGGTGCATAAACTGGCACTTGCCTTTGTCATATTTTAAATGGCCCCTGCTTAGTTTTCTATTTCTCTTCTTTATTTATGGGATGCAGCACCAGTTCAGTCTGCATAGCAGCTTAGTCTGTATGACAAATGGAAGTTGCACGACATGTATCAGAAAATTCTGTCTGGAGAGAAAGTCACAGGTAATAATTGCCTCAAATCAGGCAAAATTAGAACATCCTTTTCTTCATAAATGAATAATACTTTCTACACAGCTTTTGTTTTGTTTTGTTCTGTTAAATAAAAACAACTTTCATCATATGTCCTACAGATGAAAATGAAAGGCTGTCCCCTTTTCCTCCCTGCTTGACCCTCTTCAAAGGTAACCCTGTCGGAGGCCTGTGCTGTTTTCTATGATACATGAACATTTTCATTGCATATATCCTTTCCACTTACAGTTTCAATGGTGTTCATCTATTCATAGCTTCCTTTATCCTATGTCATTGTATATTTTGACAATAAAATTAATATTCCAGAGTTATATTATATTTTTCGAATACAAATCCACTACTCAGAGAATGCTTTTCCAGGTCTCCAGAAAAATTCTGAGGGTGGCAGAAAGTGGGAAAGTTTTCCATATGACATATTTATTTACAGAATTCTTTTTCATATAAATTGTCCCTACTCAGTTACATGACTTAAACCTGTGTACTGAGTAGTTTTGAAAGCCTTGCTTCCTGTGGAATGATGCATAAAACTCATTTGGCACAGCAAGCTGGTACAGGATTGTAACACCATTTTATTTTAAGTAATACCTGACACATTTTATCTGATTGTTTTTGAAGAGAGACAATTACAACGATTAAGGATAATAAGGATAATATTTTTTCAAAGCTCAAGTCTATTAAGATGCCAAAACCTCAAGAGTGTAAGAAAAAGCAAATGGCATCCTGCATTTACTTGTATAAGTACAGGTACCTTTGAGGTGGCTTCAGCTGCACATCACTTCATTAGTGTAAAGGCCTTAACTAAATGGAGCAGCCCAGTGATTTCTGCCTGATCTCTGAAAATCCTGCCAAGACGAACTCTGAGAGTGCAGAATTCAGCATGTTCATAAAGGAACTTGATCAGAAATCCCACCGGTCTCTCTCTTATTTTCTTTTATCATTTAACCTCTTTACAAGATTATGCCTCACAGCTTTCATCTTCACTCCAAAGTGCAGGGATGGTAGATGAATAGGACAGGTAACAGTAGGCAATGCCAATAAACAGTAACAGACAACTGGAGATTCATTGTGCCTCCTAGAAGGTGAGCTGAGTTTTGAATTAATAGAAAAAAAGTATTGTTAAAACATGGGTAGAATTAAAAAATAAAAGAATTGACATTTGTTAATCTCTTCATAAATGATACAGTGCATGTCTTTTCTATATGAACAATCTTATGAAAAATTTATTACTAATACCTGAGCTGCAGAATTCTTGTTCCATCGACTAGATATAAAAATTGTACCCTTACTATCTTTTTTCACTGGTATATGCATTTGTTAAAATTAATATTTGCTGCCAGAGCTCAAACTGGACTCCACGAAGGTAGTCATTACACACATAAAAACTTCAAAGATTTCACAACCTGCAAGATGACAGGCAAAAGAGGGAAAAGAAAGCCCACTAAAATGAAAGCTTTTCCTTAAAGCCAAATATGTTCAGGATTAAAATAATGTTAGATCCCCCCATTCTAGCAACCTTTTTACTGGAGTATGTTGCCTCTTTATTCTACCATTACTGATATACTATTACATTTTTTGCTTCCAGCACTTTCTTGCTTTTATTTCATTGAACATTAACGAATATTGCAAAAAAAAAAAATCTTGCTTTTAAGAAAACAGACATGCAGCAACACAAATATGGTTAAATTTAAATTTTAATTGAGCTTTGGAAACAGTAATTGAACGTATTTATTACTGACTTTACAGAAAGACATATCACATAACAGGAGACAGACCTGTAACATAATGCTAATACAGATACTTAATGAAAATGTGACTCAATATGTTTAAAGCTGGAATGAGAGGTAAAACTAAGTTAAAGTATTGTGTCAGTATCTGTTTGTGAATACATAGTAGTTATGCTCTCTAGTGGTCCCCCAGATTCTGTTTCCCAAGATATCAAAGCTAAAGTCTTCTTAGACAATACATTTTCTGCTCCATCACTGTTCCTTACTTTCCACCATAAAGAAATCTGGGCATAGGAAGTCAGTATATATATCCAGAAGTCATGCCTGTTCTCCTCAGTGTGTAATCAGCCTTTGCCTCTAAGTTTGTTTTGTGCAAGTACAAATATACTGCATGAAAAAAAAAATCACAACTGGACCCTAAATCCTGCAATAATACATGAAAATTCTATATGCTTTTCATTGCTTCCTTCCTCCATGTTCATCAAGCATAAACCTTGTATCTCAGCTCTTATTTACAGACTAAAACAAAGAGAAACCAGCAGAGAAAATATTGTTGGGTATTAGCATTTTTTTCCCGCAGAATTTACAGTTTCTTTCCTTTGTACCAGAGCAAACTGTTCTAACAATTTTTCTGTAAAATATCAGTTAGGTAGAAATCACAGATGGTATATCCACCTGTTTCTGTTCCCTTAGTAACATCAATAATATTATACAACTCTATAAACTAGCTTACACTAAGGGATTGTTGTCATCAGCCATCAATGTTTACAGGGCCAGAATACTAATAAGATCTTACTGTGGACAATAACACACCCACTGGATGCCTTTGGCAACAAAGAAATCCCACTTAGAAAAAAAGACTGTAAGCTAAAGACAGTACTTTACTGAGTCCTAATTTCTGCTGTCCAATAAGTGGAACTACAATGTGTGTGATGTATTCTAGTTGCCAGGTCTGTTTCACTTGAACTGCAAACCGGAGACCTTGGACAGCAAAGTGTTCTTTTTCTGTTTGGCTTTCTTGCTAGATTTTCATTTTAAATGAAAATCTAGCAGGTTTTTGTATTCTGATTACCAATACAGATTTATGTACAGGCATGCCACCCGGGGATTATGTGCTTGGCTAGTTAAGTATTCAGAAATCAGTTTAACCATTTAGAAACATTATCTTCCCTGAGTCATTCTAGTTTGGCTCTTGATGAAGCGACTAGTGTGCAGCACAGGTCAGCACATTGTACAGAAACACACTTCTGGCTTTTTCTGCATCTGGTTTTCAGAACTGCAGCAGATTTTGGGTGTCATGTTTACAACAGGTTCCTTCTGCTTAAATAGGAGAGTGACTGTTATTGCATAACCTCAGCCTTGGTGTCATGCAGTGTAGTCCCAGTCTTCCAGAGAAATACACCAGTTTTCCCACAGCTGTGTTGCAGGGACCAATCTGTGTGCCCCCCCCCACCACATCATCATATACCCCCTGCCACTACCTCCTTGTTTTCATCTTCCCAGCGTGCAGATTCATAAACCACTGGTGCCTCCCTGCAGAGTGCTTCTGCCTCATAGAGCACCATGCAGATTTTACAAAATGACACAGTGGTGAGCTTCAAAACAGCCCTGGAGATTAGTCTCAATGACACATGGCTGTGTGTTTTAGTTAATTGATGGGACTGTAGGGAAGCACACAGGCCCTATGTGAACCCTGCTGGACCGTTTTGACCGAGGAATCATGATTATTTTTCACCCACACAGCACACCTGCTGCAAATGGGACCTTCGTCTTTTCTTTAAGAGTATTCATTCTGACCCTTCTGACCTCAACCTGCAGGGTTTAGCTTACCTTTTGGACTGATGTTAACAGAGTTTCTTTTGTATTTTTGATGCCCCCAAAAAGAATCAAAATAGCCAAACCCCAAACACTCAGAATATACAAGAAAATCATCCTGTAGCATATCTGGAACAATAATCAGAAAACTGATTGTGCTCACTGTACATATTTAGTTAGAACATCTCCATGATCAGCTAGACCCATTTGCATTTCAGTATGTACAACACTGCATATTGTTGTCTCTACTTCTGGAATTTTGTGCATAGAATATTAAAGAAATGTAATAAAACCAAAATAATTACCTTTTTTCTCTGTATCTCATTCAAAAGCAAAGTTGCTAAAACAGTTGCCAGTAAATCAATTGCACTGTAGTGTAATCGTATGTCAACATATCTGGAACACTGCGGTCTTAGGAAACAATCCCACGAACCCAAATTCTTCTTACAAAATTTAATTCAGTTACAATTGAGTCTAAAATACTTGTCTTACCAGTAGTATTCCAAAAGCACAGATTTTTGGGTAAAATGATGGAAATGCAAGGACACAGAGGAAACTATCCATTAAAGGTATTGTTTAGAAATAAAAATGTCCTCAAATAATTCTTATCTTTTTCTGAGATGTGTTTGTCATACTCATTTTCAAATGGGAAAATTTGGGTTTATCAGTCACTCTCCATCACCACAACAAAGACCATTTTGAAGTATCAGGGATAAAGATCATATATCAATCAACTGTAAGGAAAGATTTAAATATCATGTCATTTCATAAGCACATTCACCTTTATTACTCCAAAGGTTATTCCAAGAATAATTTTTTTAAGAAAAGGTTTTAGTCACCCAAAATAACAAAAAAAGCTTTTATTACTTAAACATTGCAAGATATTTTCTTAAGATTAAATACACTTTGATTCCATTAATGTCTCTACATTTCTGATTGAAGTTTATTTAACATCAATAATGAGATGATAAACAACAGAGATCATAAGATTTAATGAAAAGATAACTTTTTATCCTCTTCCGTCTGACTTCTTTTGGACAGAAAAAGTCACGACAGAGTGACAGGAATAAAGAAGTTGTAGTAGAATTAGATCTTAGAATCTATTTCTGCTCATAAAAAGATGATTACCTTTTTATTTTTTATATATATGTATTTGCTTTAATGAAACTCAGGTGTCAGCTCCTGATTGAAACATCAATACCTCTACCTCTTCATGACAATCTGTCATAATGTATTATAAGCTTACAGTATTTCAATTTTAAATGACATACTGATTAAAGCTGGTCAGAATTTTACAATGCTGCAGAAAGGGTTAATTTTTGTCCCCTTCTTCTAGGAACAATATTTAAAAATATTGCAGTTTTATTTAAACCATTTTTCTTTTCAAAATACCTCACAGCTGAGGGAAAGTGAAGCAGTCTTTGGAACTTTATTATTCAAGTAGCCTGTATATCATTAGAAAATAAGGCTGACAAATAAAAATTTTATCTGTTCTATTAAAGTGAATGTTGAATATAGTCTTCAGTGTATTCTGGCCATATATAAGCTTGTTTTCTTGTTCTCCAGACAACTCATAATCCATGTGAGTATGTTATGATGCTAAACTGATCTAATAATTCTTTTACAAGTACACAGCCTTGAGCTGAGCTCCTAACTATTTTGACTACAGGGCTTTTTAGTTATCTCAGAGAAGAGACAGGACAATCCATACATGATAAGAATTCCTATGAAGATATCATTACCTCTGCAAGACACCAAGGGACAGTAAAATCCATTAAAAAGAGAATTTTTATCCATATCAGATACCATGTTTTAGGATAGAGGAAGTCATAATGCAAATAAAGAAAAGTCAAAGATTTGAACTCATAAGGTTGAAATATTGACAGTGGAAATTGGTAGCATACAGTATTGTCATTTACCTGTAGAACTCTTGAAAAATCTGGTCAGTGATGTAGCAATGTTCACTGAATATGGCCATAAGAAGTCCATTTCTCCCTACCACAGTTTCATCCCCATTAAAATATAGCTTTCATATTGAATTGCATATTTTGGGGAGAAAGGAGCAATGATAGAAAACTTAAGCTTCCCCATAATTTCCTTATTTCTATCCCTTAAACATGATAGAAAAGGCCAAAGGAAAACCAAACAATGCAAACTGTTGTCTTTTTGGCTTTTTTTCTGAGATAACTATTTACTTACAGCAGCTTTTTCCATTAGCCTGAAGAATAAATAAAGCTGAATCTCAAAAAGCAATTGATAGTCTGTCATTATTTTTTCATAGGATGTGAAAACATCCTGTATTTCAGAGATCCAATGAATAGTTATAATTTGTTGAAACACAAATAAAACTATTCAACTTTTCATCCCTCCCATCCAGTTTATTTAATGTAACTGGTAGGATAATGTGATTGTGGATCAATACATGAAGAAAGAAGTAATGATTTTATTTTACCATATGTCTTGAAATCAAATGAAGTAATTTTTTCTTCTCACAGAAGGGTATCTT
Organism: Pseudopipra pipra; assembly: GCF_036250125.1. Taxonomy (NCBI): domain Eukaryota; kingdom Metazoa; phylum Chordata; class Aves; order Passeriformes; family Pipridae; genus Pseudopipra; species Pseudopipra pipra. Next base: position 64,645,051 of record NC_087581.1, read on the forward strand.
AAAGGTCCAAGGGACATTGCTGAAACTGCGAAGAATTCGTCAAAAGTCATCTTTCAGTTTGCATGTAACTAAACAGGTAATGTGAACAAAGTCGAGTTGTCTCCCACAAAAATAAAAATATTTATCTGCTAGTCACTACAAAATTTTAGATTTGCTTTATCAGGTATTTTTAAAATTTGGATTCTCTTCCAAATTCAAAGACACATTCCATTCATGATATTTCTTTAGATAACCTTTTTTTTTTTTTCCCCAGACTTTTATTTTGTCCCGCAAAACTCAAAAAGCAAGACCTCTTCTTAAGCTTTGGGTGTACTGTTACCCTCTCTCTCAGTCTTTGCTGGCAAAAGAACATTGTGAACATTGTGAACTACTTTCTCCTCTTCAGAGAAAGGTTTAGCAGTTTGGCATAATTACCTCTTAGATCATTATTCTAAGGGTGTTCTACTCCACACACTTAACAGGCTAGAGAGCTGGACCAGCTCATAGCTCACAACACTCAATTGCCTCTGCAATTCATCTGAATGATGACATTTCCTGTGACTCAGCATAATACACTGTTTATACTGTTCAGTTCCCAGTCTGTCCCATGAGAACAGTTGTCAAGGTCCTTCTGAAGGGCTGCACAGCCCTCTGGGGTATTGGTCACTCCTCCCAGCTTTGTGTCAGCAGTGAACTTGCTAACAAGGCATCTGCCCCTTCATCCAAGTCATTGACGGATAAGTTAAACAACGCTGGGGCCACTATTGAACCTTGGAGGACATCACTTGTGACAGGACCCTGTGTGATTACAACCTTCTGTGATCTACTGTTCAGTCAGTCATCAATCCACTTCAGTAAAAAATCTCTGGCTTATCCCAACTGTGTTATATATATATTTTATTGATGTTTAGGTCTAACTTAATTCCTAAGTTGAGGTCAGACAAACTGAATTAAGAGAACTACAGTAATATGCACCTCACACTAGTTTTCAAAGGAAAATCAATACAAGCCCAAATCATGCTGACAGTACTTTACCCGCTTAAACTTCTGAAATAGCTACTTTTAGCATTTTTTCAACATAAAATGATAGCAGGATGGATGCAGAGCATTATTCAATAAGTCTATCTCCAGCACAAAACTTCAGAAAGCTTTTGGTAAATTAAATATTCCATTTTCCTGTCTGAAAGATTGGTCTAAAATTGAACAAGATCAGGTATTTGGCCAGCTATACATTTTTTCTTATATAAAATATGACTGCAATAAATGGCATAATAGGAAGATTGATGGAAATCCATGTGCACTTAAGATAGATCATATACAGAGGAAAGCAAAAGCCTTCAGCAACCATAAAAGTACACAACCGATTGCTGTGTTGTAACACATTTTTGTTTCATAAAGTTTTTACAGTATTCATTGCTTGGTCATTGCAATAGAAACAGATGAATGATTATTTTGAGGGTCTCTGGCAGTGTAAGAAATGTGTCATGAACTGCATTTTTCAGAAGCAATTTAGAACTCTAAGTCAAAACCAGAAAAAACATGAGTTTATATGTGAGTGCTGGAATAAGCTTCAGGAAAAATATTCCTGAGGTTTAGAAAGGTAATGGATTTCAATATGTTTTCTATGTAGCAGTAAAAACTGAGTAAATTTCTGCTCAAGTAAAAGGGAGTACTTTGTGACAAACATGAATTACTTTTTCCTTTCTTCTCTCCCTGTCCTTCTCCTGAAAAATCACACCTATTGTATGTGTCAGTTTTATTCTGAAAAGTGCTGAAAGCCTTTGCTCCCACTTAACATCAGCAGACAAAAGGTTTATGACATCCTTGAAAGAGGTACATTCCCATATTCTTCTCATATGCAGCATCTTGTAGTATGAAGTCCAGTTCTTCCTTTCTTTCTCAGCATCTCTCAAAAGTCAGATGCTTCTCAAAGTGAGAGTGATATTTGTCCGGGTTGGGTTAGGGTAGAGAGGGCAAAATACAGGTCTCCTGGCTTCTGGGCACCACATGTCAGAAAAAATATGTAGCTCAAATAGACCATTTAAAGATGGAAGAAAGAAAGGGAGAGAAAAGAAAAGCAATACATTCAAAATCAGGTAAGATATGCTTGATGGTCTGGGAGAAGAAACAAATCTCAAGATTGAACAAGCAATTAAATTTAGGTCTGGAGCAGCACATGGCATAGATTTCATCTTTTATGAATAATTAAATGTCTCCAATTACCAATATTTAACAATCAATTCAGCAGTCAGGCTTCTCTGGGAGCTTCTTATTGCTTGATTTCATAACTGTATGTGGAGACAAACAACAGGGGGAAAAAAAAGTGCAGTCATTCTTACTAATTTGTGACACAATGTCTTTTATCTCCATTTCCCAGGTGTTTTATGGACTGCACTGCCTCTGCCTACTTGATGAAACTCCTCTTTCTGATCATCCTAGCAAGATAAATCTGCTAATGTTGAATTGGTTTGTTAAAACCCTAGCAACTGTGCCTCTGCCATACTTAACCACAAAAGCAGATGTGCATATGAGCTGCCTTTTGAGTGTTCAGGTTCCATATTTCCCTGCACCACCAAGGTTTAAACCTGTCTAGGCAAGAGTACAAAATTTTGGAAAGCTCTAAAGGGACATAGGTCGCTGCATCATCTGTATTAACAGCCTTCCTTTACCAAGCTCTTTAAGTATATAGTACAACTCCTGTAGAGGCTTTTTCTTCCCTGGCTTGACCTCACTGAGTCATTCCGTAGGACTGATGGAAGGTGAGCTAGAGGTTGACCATATTAAATTGCAGACAAGCACAGAAAGCCTCCCTATAGGGGCAGAAATAAGGACCATAATTACTTCTGATATGTTTATTTTCACTGCAGTGAAGCTGTCAAATAATAGTTTACTTGTTTGTTGTTTTTCTATTAATCAAAAGTAGCAGAAACAAAACCTGTAACAGAATATATTGATTTTGTCACATTACTTTCAGTAGCAGAGATGCTATATACTCCTACTATCAAACACACTCCTCTAACAGGCAACAAACAGTTTTCAGGAATGATTTAGCAAATCGGTTAAATCCTCATGTGGTACTATCCCTGAAAAGATATGATACTTTATTCTTTTTTACACCTCTGTAGACAATAAAAGTAAGGGAAGTAATCACAGGAGTGAACAAAACAAGAATAACAAAAGAGAGGACATGAAGAAAATTATTTGGCCCGTATAAACATTCAGACTCTGTCCTTGAGTCATTTATTTATGGGGGCAAACAAAGACCTTGCTCTGCCCTTCAAGCAGGGTTAGAAGCTGAGGAGCCAGATCTTGATTTAGAATTGTGATTTGAATTCTGTCAGAAATCTACAAAGGTTTCAGAAAATACTTCAGTTTTACCGTCTTCCTTTTGTGTTTTTTTTTTATTAATCATCTTTCATGTCTGGAAGTAAGAATTAAATATATTACCTATAGTCAGAGCTCTAGGCAGTAGGTGAACCAGTTTTCTAAGAAATAAAAAATACCATGTTAGTTATCAAATAGTGAAATTTCATTTTACATTTTTCACATAACACTTACAAAATCCCAACTTGCTATCTCTCTGCCCTGGTTACAGCCAGAACAGAGTTAATTTTTTGCCAGGAAGGAGACTGTGGCTGAGGACCTGTGGCTAAGAGGCTATTCTATACCACCTCCTGTCATTGCTGGGGGTGGGAGTAAGGGACTCTCGCTTCTGAGAAGAAAAGCATGGCTTCTGGCCTAAAAAATGTGGCAGGTGGAGAAATTTTATTTTCTGACTTTATTATGGATTATATGTGTAGAGCAACACCAAAAAACCCAAAATCAATAGCAAGAAAAAAATTCAAAGCAACCAGAGTATACCAAACATTGCCATTTGGAGTCACATCAAACACATAGTTTTCCAATTTAAGAATTTATTTAAAAAAAATAATAAAGCTTAGCTTTTTCTGATGATAAGATTTTTTGATTCTTGTTGCAAAAAAAATGTACACATATATCTGATAAATAATTGTGTATCCATGCATCCATATAGTGTCTATAACCTCTGACTTTAGATGTCCATGAACCCTGGCAGTCTCAAATAACTTCACCCTACAAAGTTACTTCACTAGAAGTTTATATATAGGGTAAGACCAGAATGCAAATCCTTTTATATGCTACAGTCACTACCTCCAAATGGTACATTGATTCAATGATGTCTCCTAGATAACCCGTTTCTGTAAGGAGCTGGTCACCTCTGCTTTCAGTGGCATACAACAGCATGCAAAAGGGAGAAAAAAAAAAATGGTGCAAAAACATGAGAGAAGCCATGAAACAGGAGTGATGAAAACTGTAGATATCATTTCAACTGCAAAATAAGAAGACATATTGCATGTATATCAAATAGGAATCGTGGCTCAATCATGAAACAGGCTGGGGACTCAAAAATTTGAGAAAAGCTACTAAGGCAGGCAGCTAGTGAAAACTGTGACAATAAGCATGTTTTCAGAAATTTGTGTGGGAAAACATAATAGTAGCTAGAAGCTCCTTATCAGCATGAAAACAGGGGAGAAGCAACTAAAACAGCTGAAAAAAATGGCCTTTTTTGGTCCATAATTGAAGTCTTCAAAAAACAAGGAGACAAGAATATAACTGCCCTGAAAAAGTGTTTTATAGAAGTCAGTTGTCAAAGAGAAAGGTGTAACCCATTTATCCTTACTGCTAAGCCAATGTTTATGGGGGACTGTCTTCACCCTTCTGTCTTCACCTTCACTGGCCTTTTAGTTAGCAGTGCTTAGGCACATCTAAACACAAGGTACCTTGCAACACTGAGTTCAAGAGCCAAGGAACTTTACAGGCAATCTGGCATCTAGTTCAACCCCTTGTCCAGAGCAGTCTCAGCTGTGGAATCAGACCAGACTGCTTAGGACTTCAGACTGCTTAGGATGCCACCCTGCAGGGCTGGAAACTGTCCAAGGTGGGAAATTCCATCATTGCCCTGGGCTTCAGTCATGTTCCTCAGCTATTCTAGCAGGAGAAAAGTTTTCCCTTATCTCCAACTTCCCCAGCTCTGCCTTTTATTTTACTTTTCCTTGGGTTTTTTTGTACTTTTTCTATGGATTGAAGGAATCTCATAACTTCAGCTGTTCTGGTGAATGTCCTAAACTATCGGAACACTCAGGCTAATTTTGGCAATCCTGAACACTGCTGATTTTATCAGGATTCATGACTGCTAGGTAAACACAGAAATGATACTTATTTAATGCCCTTAACATCAGTTCACTGGTCTTAGTGCTTCTAAGGTTAACCCCATACCTCTGAGTTAATTACAAGTTTATGCCAACTGCAGAGCATAAGTCCTGCCAGTAAAAAGTTGACCCATCAAAACTATTGGACCAGTTTGAATGGACTCATGCTTTGAGTCATGCAGCTGAAGAGCCATAGACATCAATAAATTACAACTGTCACAGTAAAGAAACTGTAAACGTGTTTGTTTTGATGCTGATGTAGGAGAATGGGACAAGACACCAGGCAGCAGTTAGGCTGGGGCAATTGTTCTTCCTCAGCTACAATTGTGATCACAGCTGTAGCATAGCCCTATGCTGAAGATAGTTAGAGGACAAGAATGCTGAGGAGGCTGTGGTAGCACCTTCCTTCCCTTGCTACACACCCATGCACAGTACAGATAATTGCCCCAGAGACTCATTTTCACTTATTGCCTTATTTCCTTAACTTTTCCACATATTTCAAGCCCAATAATTCATCTCAGCCATTTAACTTTAATAGAACAGTGAAATCCACATCTTATATTATACGGAGAAAAAAGCTCCAGGGAAAGGTTACATTATTATTATTATCATTAGCAGTGTTGCATTTCTGGCAGCCCTTGAATAGATTGAAGCTACTGTAGTCAAAGTTTGTTCAAGATCCCCAGCTGTATTATTGTTATTCTCAAATGCAATGCAGAGAGGTGGTACAGCTAATTATTACCTTATTCTCATTTAAACTGTTGCAGAATGTGGTTACAGCAGCCTGCTGTTTGCAATACACTGGCCCGCCTGCATTCCTCAGCCTCTTTCCACATACCAAGTGACTCATGGTTTGGTTTGAGTAATTTCCTTAAGTAAAAAATTGATGCTGCTCCACAGGCAACTTCAGATGGTGTTCATCAATAATTTTATGATATTTTCTTTTTGAAAAACTGAGGAAGAAATATCAAGGATAAACTTAAGACTTTCAGACAGAGAATGGTTTTGAAAACAGGAATTAGTGCCTTTCTTGCACCATCAAAAAAAGAAAAAAGTCAACTTAGTTGATTTTTGGAGTTATTCAAATGGTGAAGAGAGAATTTGAAGCTTTACTTGTCATGGCATAAGACTCCGTATGCATTTTGCAATTATAAGTGATCAATACTTATAGCCACTGATGAGCAGTTCCCCACCTCTGAGGATTAACATTTGTTCTTAGTACACCGAAATTTCATGTAGAGAGGTTACACAGTTATACCAGAACTGCCAAGCTCTTTTGTAAATTATATAAATGAAGCCTAATCAGTATTAGCTCGTATAATTGTAGGTCCTGAAATGAAACATAATTACAATGAATAATTTAACATAATTTAATTGGATCTTGGGAATACTTTTATATAAAGCGACTATATATGACTATCTACAAAATTACATTCTGTCGCTTGTTATTTACAGAGAAGTATGACTTGTGCTTTGTCATAATTAAAGTCAGAGTAGCAGAAATTCCATTGTAGCAAAAACCCCAACACCCAGATATCTTCCACATAAAATTAAGAGCCAAATCTTAGTTTGGAACGTGAATAATCCAGAAAAAAAATTAATGAAGCACTGAATTTGTAATTTTCATTTTCCTTAATTTTAATGGAAGAACCATTTACTTAGATCTTCTGCTGAAACTCCTTGTCATTTATCATGGCCAAGCTAAGTGGTTTGTTTAAAGGAAATACTGTTTTGGGATATCATCTTGTTTAGATCTTTTTGCGACTGTTTTTCCTGTCTCCTTCTCCACACTCCAGCCCCATGGGAAAGGGAAAAAAAGAATTTATAAATGGGAAAAAAAAAATAAAAAAAATCACGAGACTGCCTAAAGCAAATGAAGAGTTGCTACCTTTGCTAAGATGATGTTCAGCTTGGGTACAGAGGCTCTAGTCTAAATTCAGGACATTACAAAGTATTATGAATAATGTTGTGAACGATACAAAACCTGCATGGGAAATGTTGGGTGAACCTGGATGTTAGCAAAGCAGGATACTGAAAAAAGCTAAGAACAGACAGCAATAGAAGCAGAAGTACCAGATTAGAGAGAGGTTGATGGTCAAATACTGCAAAAATTAGTTGAGGTGCATCTTTTCAGCATTTACATTACTATCCATAGTGCCAGTTAGTGAAATGTTCTTATCTTAAAAGGCTGAGATGCATCATCAAAAAAAAAATTAGGAGGTTGAAGGAATAAATGTGGAGTAAAATGAAGTGCCTTAAAATGAAAGGTCTCTTTCCTAGTAAATGTAAATGTCTTACTTACCAACAGTGTTTCCTTTTTTAAAAAAAAATATTCACCATTCTTCTGTGTTTCCTTAGAAGAACAAGAAAAGACAAATGCCATGGAGGAAATAGACTTCAGGCAAGAATAGTGAGCAACTGAACTGGCTTTGGGAACAAAGATCACAAAAAACACTGCATACTGAGGGCAAGAAAGACAGCGCAGGTCCAGAGCCTACAATTCATGCTGATTAAGACTGAGGGCGGGATGGCAGAGACAATCCTACCTCAAAGGAGGAGAAAGAAAAACGCTACAGAGGGACCATAAAAGAGTACAGAGTTTTTTGGGCCACAGAAAAGAATGATTGATTTTACTAAAATGAAGCCTAGGTGGCTGAAAGGACACCATGCAAAGGTGGAGAGAGGCAAATACACTTCTATTTCTGTTTGGTTTTTTTTCTTTTTTCTTCACTTTGTGCTCTCTCTATTCAAAAAAGGAAATTATTTCCTCTAATTCAAATAAGGAAGTGATTTATTTGGTTCAATTCAAAACCACTTAAACTTGGTGGCAGGCCTAAGTGTAGGAAAGGTCTAGGATGATCCTTACTAGTCATCCAAAGCAGTGGTTGACTCAGATCTCTGTCAGTATGTGAATGGCAAACCAAAGAGAGAAAGGAAAAAAACCAAACCCTAAAAGTTATTTAATCAGAAAAGCAATGATAATCTATACTCAGTGGGTATACACAGTACCCATACTTTAATCTGTCATTGCACATACCTAGTCCAAACTGTATCTTGATATACTTCAAGATATACTTCAAATACTTGTATTTCCTTCCATAAATACTTTCAAGAGGGAGATAAGTATGTGCTAATAACCGTATTTATATACACATTATATTAAAATTGGAAACATTTTCAGTTAGGGGTAAACTACGTCTGTGCTCAAAGATTTCAGAACTTTTGTATTTCCAAATATAATACTGTTTTTTAAAAAATCATCTTTTTCTTTTGTTCTTTTCCATGCTGTGGCAAACAGCCATTAAGTTATACAATGTGTTGTGTTGCACATCATCTGATCTGATAAAACCAGACACAGATATAATACTATTCTGTTTTCCTCTTCAGTTTTTCACATCCAGTTCTGTTTCACTGGAGATCCCTGCATTTATCTATTGGCAGAAAAAAAATACATTTCTGTTTGCTTTCTGGGCTTTTAGATAACAAATTTCACTTTTTAAAGGTTGTCCTGTCAAACATAGACAAAATTAAAGTAGCTTTCCAAGGATTCTTCTTCTATTTCTGGACTAAGAAAGTCTTATTAGAAATAGCTGAGAAGATATATCAATTTGTTTGTTTGATTTGCCTTTTCTAATAATTTAAAAGTACAGACACTTTACAATAATTGGGAAAAACATCTCCTTTCAGTAGCACCATTAGCTGGTCATTTATTTAATATCTTTTATCTTTACTGGTTTACAAGATAATTAGTCACATCTGCAAAAAGGGTTGTGATACATCATGCTACAGCCACATATTTGTATGAGTAGGCTGCTGTGGCAGATTTCAGATGAAGGAAGTAGACCAGCACTGACAGCAAGATGAATGTGAAATGTCTTCCTCCACATTCTTCCCCTCAGAGAAAATGTTAAAGATATGTCATAATTTCTTCTTAATGATTATTTGAGTAGTGTTTTCAAAAAATCAATTAAAAATAAATATGAACCCTTACTTGACATTTTGAAGCCAACAAATAGACATTTCTGCTAGTTTAACATAATGTTAACTTGCCTGATAATAACTTTAAACTAAAATGAAAGTGTATATGGATCTCTAGTCTATCACAGATCTTACAACAAAACCTCAGTCTGTGAGCAAACTTTTAAGGAAACATCTGATAATTGGCAAAAAAAGACCTAAAGTGATGTGCTGGCTTTGGTTTGGATAGAGTTAATTTTCTCCATAGTGGCTAGTATGGGGCTGTGTTTTGGATTTTTGTTGGAAGCAGTCTTGATACCACAGGGATGTTTTCATTCCTGCTGAGTAGAGCTTATACAGAGCCAAGGCCTTTGTTGCTCCTCCCCCCACTGCATCAGCAAGGAGTTGAGAGGGGATAGAGGCAGGAGAGCTGACCCCAGCTGACCCAATGGATATCCCATACCCTATGGTGTCATGGGTGGCATAAAAAGCTAGGGAAAGAAGGACAAAGTGGGGATATTTGGAGTGATGATGGTGTTTGTCTTCCCAAGTAATCTTTCGGTGTGATGCACTTGCCTGCTACTGGGAAGCAGTGAATTAATTCCTTGTTTTACTTTGCTGGTACTTCAGCTTTTACTTTACCCATAAAGTATTTTACCTCAGCCCAGAGTGTTTTAAACTTTTACCCTTCTGATACTCTTCCCCATTTCACTGGGGGAGCGGCCACATGGGGCTCACTGGGGTTAAACCACAGCATATTGTAATCAGAAGGGGCACATAAAAAAAAATTTTGAAAATTAAAGTGTTAAATGCTGAAAAAGTATTTGTTTTTCAGAAACTCAGCTGCCTGGGACCTGGTGCTGAGTCGTCAAGTCTTGCATGTGTAATAGCAACTTGAGGCCTTTGGAACACATGTGGCAAATGGAACAGTATTTCCATCCTGTTTATAGTGGAGTTATTGCTATTGGTTAAACAGTGGGAGGGGCAACTGTTTGTTCCTAACATAAGCTAGTATTATAATTATGTAAAACAGACTTTGGGAGGTAAGTGAGATGTCACAGTGATTCCCACAATTATTAAACCTTTTCTCAGTATAAATACTTCTGATAAAATTCTTTTCTATAAAGCCTGAAATATAATCTGCCACAGATTCATAAAAGAGACATTTCTTTGAAAAAAGAGCTTCACCAAGTTCTTTCCTGCTATTTGGGATAGATATCAGCTCTTCTCACTTCAAATACAGAAATATTCTATTTGGCAAAGGGAAATCTTTCTTAATCTTAAATTTTGCCTAAACTGTTTTCTTTGGTGACATCAGAAGACAACAACCGGAGAAGGCCAAATTCAGCAGCCCAACAGAGGTGAGGCTGCTACAACTCCATGCCCACAGATCCAGCTAGCAGTGAATCTGAGCACACATTTACCATGCACATGCACACAAATACCTGTTTATACAACATATCACGGAATCACAGAATCACAAATATATGAGTTGAGAAGGGGAACCGCAAGGATCATCGAGTCCAACCCTTAGCCCTGCACAGGACTATCCCCAAAAGTAACACCATGTGCCTAACAGTATCATCCAAATCTTTTTGAACTCTGTCAGGTTTGGTGCTGAGACCACTTCCCTGAGAATCCTGTTCCAGTCCCCAATCACCCTCTGGGCACATGTATACATTGCTGGTAATTCAGATAACTCAGCAGAAGTTGACACACAGATGAATACAAACATCACCAGTGGACTCATTCTGCTCCTCTCTCCCGCTGAGGAGGATGCAGGTCTGTAGAAGGGAACATGCCTATATACATGTATATACAAGTGCACATTGACCAACACTGTTCACACACAACCTGACTATTTTATGCCTTTCCCCTCTCTAGTCTCCCAAGTTTCTTCCTCCACAGACAATATATTCACCTCTTTGTTCTCATCTTTGTTTCCTCCTTAAACTCTTTCATAGACAATACTGCAGACAAAATACTGGAAATTTTATTTTTTTTTTCTTTACCTCTTCCAGGATTCCAAAATACTTGATATCTTCACATTCAGAACATAATCCTCTCCAATAAAAGGTTCCAAAGCATACTGTATTTCATAATGTGAACAAAGGCACAGTGTCATTTACTCTTCCTCTCCTTTTTCCCTGAGGGTCTAATACAGAGGAATTAACTCTGCTTTAGCATTGCTGTTGAAATAAATTGGAGATTGCAGAAGTGTAACATAAACAAGAGGTGCTTCCAGTGTACATGCAAACTTGCAGAGTCCTTACACAAATTTTTATCTAAATACTTTCAGATATTTTGGAGGAGCTTGCTGTAATGAGAAAGCATAAACACATATTCCCAAAGCTCCAGATGATGTTTTTTCTATTGCAACAATTTATAACGTGAAAAATTTGTTTCATATTTCACACAGTAGAACCCAAAGGACTGCTCACCATTCATTCCAGCTTTTGCTTCTTGGATCCTGTAATTTCCTAAATGTACTTAATTTCCTTTTCAAAAATTTATGGAGTCACAACAGGAACATTACACCCAGAGCTGCAAAAAATATAGACTTTTATTCATTATGGTGTACCCTTTTTCCAAAAGTAGGTACAATGATTCATGCATCTTTGAAGTTCAGTTCATAGGAATAGATATGACCAAGAAAGTGCTTATGACAAGAGTAAAAGCAGACTTATGTTAGTCTTACTAAATAGTTCGCACCATAAGCTAACCTAAGTGGATGGCTTTCTGTAGGACATAGCCTCTGTAAATGATACCAACAGAGCCCATCACCTGCTCAAATGATCTGTGCACCAAGTCCACATACTGCACAGGAAAGAAAATGTTACAGCCCACTGGATTTCAGTGAGTGCTTGTCTGTGGCAGGGAAAGATCCAGGCTGCAAGGACAGAGAATTCCCTTTGAACCAGCACAAACACCTATCTAGACACAGCCACACAATAATTCTCTCCCTTTTATCCTCTTCCAATTCTTTCACTGCACCAGATGTATGATTTTTTTCGTGATTAAAATTTTGTTTATTTAACATTTGGTGCTACCGACTATGAAGCTCTAAATTCCATTTATAGTTTTAACTACTTTACTGGAGTTATGCAAGCAGATAATCTGCTTTAAATCTATTTTATCCAATTTGATAAAGGAATTATCATAAAAGGATGAAATGGAATATTATGGCAGATTCGGCTTGCAAATCTCATTAAAGCAGTGCACATATGTGTCTACTTCTGGTTCTAAACAAAATAGCTGAGTGATACAAATACATAGCCAAAAAATTTGAATCAGATTTAGTTTTATAAAGATAAAAGAGATTTGAAAAAATCTCATTTAACACACTGATGCCTATCTTCATGAGTAGTGATGGTCAATAAGCAAAAAAAAAAGAGTAGTCACGTAAACTCCGGCTTCCTAAGACCCCTTAAAAATTTGACCACTACAGTTTGGTTCCAACAATGTAGACTTATGAACTCAACATCATAACATATCAGTTTATTTTTCTTCAGCTTCAAAAAGACTTTCCTGATTTAAAATTTATAGCTGAACCATTATCTGTGCCAATAGGCACCCTTCACATGAGTGACCATGCCAATATTTCCATCCTATACATTAAAAGTTTACCTATATCATCTAGATATTTTCTATCTTTCTGTACATCAAGGCACAAAATTATCAAAAACAGGGTTTGAAACCAAATTTTGAAACATTTAAGTTTGCACTGAAACAACCAAATTTTGTGTCACCAACTAAAACAAATGTTTTATTTCTTCAATGGAAAATTGATCTTAGCAGACACAGAAAGATAATGATCAAAGTTCCTAGGCAGAAGACAACTATAACAGTGTTTTCCCAACCAATAAGTTCAAAGTCCGTAACTCATTTTGTTCCCTGCTCTCATCTGATGGTTAAATGCTAGTCAATAATTTATGAAGCAGTAGGTTTTATGCCCTGATACCCAGTAGGATTGTAATCTCCAGCTGTGGAACATCAGAAGGCAACAAACAACAGACAGAGAAATAGTTTTGAATCTTGGATTACAATGAAAAAAACCTCTACGAAATAATCCATGGAAGTTCAATCCCTTTTAAAAGTATTTAATAGATGGCTGTATTTGATTAACGTGTGTGAATATGTATGTTATTCTAAAGGGATTTCTAAAATGTATTTAAAAGATTTAAAAGTAACTGCTATTTTAGAGGAGTATAAAAGGTCAAGGTAAAAATTCTCTGTTGCTTCCATTTGTTACGTGATTGTTATTTGAAGTGTTGTTAGAGATGCTTGAAGATCCAAACTTTTTCTTAAGTAATTATTTTTTTATATTGCTATATTATCCCAGAGCAGAATTAATACTTTTCACTGACCTTGACTACTACTTTCAACAAAATACAGTATCAGATGTTTCTGTATACTCAACCATTATGGTTTCAGTTGGTGGAATGTAGTTAACATATTTTATGTATACAATTCAGTGTGTAGGAAACTGTGTTAATGGGGGTTTTGGCTGTTTTTTCTTAATTTTTTTAAAAATTATTATTATCATTCACAGACTAGAAAAACATGCTGTTTGTCCCCAAAATCCATTTCCACCTGAAATCTTGAAGAATACATGGAGATAAATTTAACTGTGCCGTACTCATCTTTACAACACTTATAAAAACAAGAAACACACGCATACAAAGCAATTTTTCTGAAATGTAATCACTGAAATGTAATGACTGTTCTTCTGTACAGTCCAGTGTGTGATATCTGACACATTAGGAGTACACCTGGATTGAAGAGCTTATTATTCATTCTTATGTATAATTAATAATGATCTTTTATTGCTACAGCTCTATGTTGTCAGCACAGTATGTTATAAAGATATAATTGTTTAGCAATCAGAGTTAATGAGTATAAAAATTCAATATTTTCTTGTCCCTATGAATAACACCTTTCCTTCTATTGCTGGAATTTCTCAGCTAATTATCTTCTCCAAACATCCTGGAGGAAAACATCTTTAGGCAGTTTTAAGGCATGTGAGTGTACAGATAGAATGCATTTGGCACATGTAGAGGAGGAAATCTTGTGAAAATAATGTTTACTTGTAAGCAGGTGTAGCTAGCAGTTTAAATTGGAGGAGGTACCCACACTAAACTGGTGCACAGCTACACTATTCCATCTTGGCCTAAGAACCATACCTTTTCTGATCTGGCGAACATCGTAAATACAATGTTGTTAGAATGCTAAAAGTGTTTCACTGCTAAACTACAATTTATGGTGAGTATCCCATGAAACAAAGTAAGTAAGGAAAAGGCATTGCATAGATAAAATGGCCAAGAAACAATATTTCATAGTTTTGGGCTCGATGTGTGTAACACTTCAGCCCCAGGAGCTGCAAGCTCATGGGCTCAGTCAGGAGTTTTATTTCAAAATATATATTTAGGGATCTTTAATACCTCGCAATAGTGTCAAGAGAATAAGCCAGAGACTTGTTACCAAGAGGTATTTTTATTAATAATTTAGGGGAAAAAATAAGAGAACTTGGCAAAAGCTCAAAAGGGCAGCACCCTAGCACCAAGCTAGACAAAATGTTCCACAACAATACTGACACAGCATATACTATTAATCCACAACACTTAAGTCAAAATCCAATCCCTCCAGCTCCAAGCCACCTAAAGCATCAAGAAAGGAGCAAAGAAAGAGAAGCAGAGGGGGCAAGAAGAGAGGAGGAGAAAGAGGGAGAGACAGATTATATAGCTACCATTGCAACCTTGTGGAAAACCAACTCTCACACATCCAAGTGGCAGGGCTGCAACACGAGGCAAACACATGCCTGTGGTTTTATCTGCTGTGGTCCCTATGGCCAAACCCTCCAGGCAGGGTCTCTGACACCCTGGCCACTCTGGGATCCCACGGCAGGGTGCGGGGCAATGTTCTCACTGACCCTGCCAATCTGAGCTGGATTAGGGGCTCCAGGAGCTGTGGTGTGTTATAGTTCTCCCAGAATGTTAGTGACTGACAACTGCTCTGGGACATCCCCACGTGGGCTCCAGGGGCTGCCGTGAGGGATATGACACCATCACACCTCCCTGAGGTTCAACCCATCCCTTCCCCCTTCACGCACACACACACACACACACACACACTCCCCACAGGGTGGTTCTGACCCAATAACCACTGATCTGGTGTCTAACAATGTGTCATCTTGGTTATTCATGAACTAGTTTGTACAGATTAAAAAATCACATTACTGTTCTGAAAATATTTTTGAACCCTTTATGAAACTCATTGTTTAAGTACAATTCAAACCATTTTGAACAGGATGGCAGTAAGATAAGCAGAACACAGTTCACTAAACCACAGTTAGTTTTAAGAGGAAATTTTTGAAGTTATTTAAAGTTTCAGATTGAAAAATGTTCTAGTCTTCTCCCATCAATTTAAATCTAAATGTAGGGCTTTAACATTATTGCCATACATTCATCCCTGGCTTCTATTCTTTTTTTTTGCAGAGAGCTGCTCTCATTATGTATTTCTTATAAAAAAGCACACTTGGTGATGGCTCTGGTGAAAGTGACATAGTTAAATAGCTGATTATGCATTTTTAACATGCAAAATAACTCTCTTATGTGCAGAAAGTGTGCTGTGAATAATAAATTCCCAGCAAACTAATTTAAAGAGAATATGAAAGCAGAAACATTGTCTGGTTTACGAGTTGGGATAAGTTTAAATTGGGGATTTTCAAAGGGTGGAAATAGGCTGATATTGTCCATTCAAACAAAAACACTAAATCTTTTCTGTACTACAGTTTTGGACCACATATTAAATTATTAACAAACATTTCTTTAACTTTTGCTTTGGAAATCTTCTGTGAATGTGTGTGTAAGGAGAAGACTGAAAAACAAAGTTCAGAAAAAAGGAGTGCATTACTTGGCTTCTTCCAAGTGAAGAACTACTTCCCTAGTAGTTCACTAGGGACAAACTGGTGAACAAACCTTAGGAGCAGGAATGCTGAGGGAGCTTGGTGTAGTGCTCTAAGGGAAACATGAAACAAAGGGCAGAGCAGCACAAAGGTGCTGAGGTCATGCTCTGCTGAAATCAATACTGCAGAGGTCAATGAAGCTAAGATGATCCCAGGGAGGTAAGAAACTGGAATTTTTTATTGGACTTAAAAGTTCATATTTAGAGGGTTTAGGGTCTACATATTCAATAGGGGGTTTTACCTATTGCAATTATTGCATTTAGGGGGTTTCAGGGGTGACATAAGGGAAAAACCCAGGTTAACAAATTTGGTGTCTTAACACATACATCATAGGGGATATTCATGGGGCAAAGACATTCACATCTCTTGAGACAGGATTATGCATGGAGGAGCAGATATAATAGGACATGTGATAACATTATGTAAAAAGTCTCTTTGCATCCTGCTGGAGAAGGTAGGAAAAATCCAGAGAGATGAAGACAATGAAGAGGGGTTTTCCCAGCTTCTGTAGCCCATGGCTTCTGTTTAAACCCAGTAGGGTCTTTTTCTGATATCCAAATTTTGGAATCCAGCACAATACAGATAAGAAAAAAAGGATGGAGCAACACAACAGTGTTGTGGTTATACACCATTAAAAACATTGTTTTTAAAAACAATGAAGCTAATAGGAGCTGAGCCAAAGGAATGATCCAGACAGTAATTGAAAGCTGAACTTTGCTTCATTTGGTAAAAAATACGTATTACTTTTCATGCCGTACATATCCAAATGACTAAAGCCACTCAAACTCTACCTAAACATGAAATTACCTCTAACTTTGCCTTTTCCTCTTCCTCAAGGAAAATAATATAAATATAACTTAAGTGGGAAGAGAAAACCCCATTGTAACTTCTGGAACTGATTAACAGATTGAACCTTCTTCCCCATAGGGATGCCCATTGGGTAAGAACCTCATTGTATGCATGCTAAATGATTGTTTTGAGCTAGTTTTCATTGATGATTAGAGTTTATCTAATCTAATTGCTCCCAATTCATTTTTGCAATCAGTATGCTATCAACAGCAATCTCTGAACCTTAGAAGACCACAGTCTTCTACTATCAGTATGTTTGTTAATAAAGTGTGTTATTCCATAAACTGCTTATTGTGAGTCCTTCAAGGGTGCTAGCAGCAACTGACAGCAGATAACACCTGAGAAAACTGATAATATACCAATTAAGAGTGGGGACACTGTCAGCATGTGACTCTGAATATGTTAGTTGAACCATTCTCTGATATAGCAGGCTGTTCCAGTGGGGTCCCTATAACAAGGAACTGACAGGCTGTTGGGAGCAAGGGTCTCATCTTCCTTGGGGGCACTGATAAGTTGATAAAGGGTTCAAGGAAATCCCTCACTTTCATGTGGCAGAGTGGAAACAGACACAACTGTTACATCACTTGTGTCTCAGCTAGGATGTAGACACAATCAGAAAGGCAACAAGGACCATCCTGGACATAGGTAACCTTCTAGCTAGAAAAGCAGATCTTTATCTCAGTGATGTGACAGCTGAAGAGACTAGTTGGAGTCCCTCTATTCAGTGTGATTATTCATCAGTATTAGAAGATGATGCTTTGTTCTCCTTTCTGATGGGCGTGTGCCTTCTTCAAGTTCAGTGAGACAACTTAGGGCTTAGCAAAGACTTCCTTTTCAAACAGTTCAAATATGTTTTACTCACCAAGGACAGTAACATATTCAGACACCGTAGTTGTAGTCTAAAGGATTAATTTGCTTAACATATTAATTTTTAAGCTGTTTGAACTGAAGGTCTAGTTTTCAGTAGAGTTCCCTTGGTGGTGTTCTACCACAGAATACACCTTAATCACTCTGGCTTTGGATATTGCACTGCTAGTTCCTTAGTGCTACTACCCAGGCTATGTGTCAACTCATCTGCCTACCATGCAGCTGCAAGGAAGAACCCTTCCATGGAAAGGTGTTAGTTCACAGACCACATATCCAATTGTAGATACTTACAACCACGTGGAAAGAGAAAACTGTCATGAGAGCGATGAGTTCAGCCTGTCACATCTCCACAAACAGCATGGAATTGCCCCCTTTTGATACTGAGCTCTCAAATGCTGAATTAGAGATGCTTCCACCACACGAGGAGAGCAGCAGAGTTTAGAAACTCAGCCTCAAGCCTGCAACCTTATACAAATGCTCTCCTTTGAAATGCCACACAGGCAGATATTTTAGTAGGGATTAAGACACTGAACCAGGGAGTAGCACTAGTAATTAGTTATGAGTTTAACCCACACAGTTTGAATACACATTTTGAATATAATAAATACCAGAGTTGTTTTAATTGGAAACTGTAATTCAGACACACTTTAGTTTTTATCCATTTCCTTAAGCATAGGCAATGCTAAATCATTTGGTCTCTATGGTAAAGTAAAAGACAACTTTCCTTTCTCATATTTTTGTATATATGTAGGTGAATGGAGATGGAAAAAAAAAAAAACAACACCTTTCCTTCTTCTAATAGCAGCTACTATAAATGGACACTATGCATGAACTCAAATGCACTAGAAGTAGTCTTATATTGCTTTGATTATAAAATAAGTAGTAAACTGAGAAACCAAAATCTTCAAAACCTGTGTTCTGCTTCACAATATAAAATACCGAATAGATATACCATGTAAGTATATTGGATGCTAGCCAGCACAGGAGCTTTTCTTTTCTGCACTCTGTCAAGTAAAACAATAATGGTGGAAGCAGGGGGACTAGAAACCAAACCCCATGAGAACAGAAAAGGAAAAGATCCCTCCAGGGTCTGAAAGATCAAAATTCATTACAAACAGCAACAATTACAATCCTCTTTTCACAAACATGATCTAGACCCACAACAGAAATAGACACATTTCTTGGCTCAGTCACATCTTAATATCTGCTAAAGAACTATACAAATCTGAACTAAAAACTTCTATTAATTTAAAGTGAATGGTCTTTTAATTTCAATCTCATACTAATTTCCTATATCATATCTCCTTGTCTAAATTGTTCTTAGGTCGAACTTTACTTCAGTGTCCGTACTGACTTACCTCTGGTTATAGACAGGGACAGCTTGGTATCAGATACATTTAACTTACATTTTAGAATCTAAAGAATTACACTGAAAACCAGAAATGCTTCAATATGCCATTATCGGCACCATTTGAGCATCTGTTGTATTACCATGCCTACAAATGCCTTTACACAGAGGGAGGAAAAAAAAAATTGTTGTTTTCTATTGTACTTTATTTGTTGTCTCAATTGCACACAATCATTCACACATTTCTCTGTATCTCAGACAGTCTGAATCTCAGATTAAAAGACTCATCTGGTGTGTGTGGTGATTCAAGGTTCCCCTAGGCTCAATGTTGTTTTGCTATAACCTTTTTTTTTCTTTACTTTTTTCTTTTTGCATTCCTTCACACAACATTTCATAAGCAAACCCTAAGTGTCTCTCCCACCTCCGAGGCACTCTCACTTGCAGCAACTTGTCATCCAGACATGTCAGAGTAGAGGGAGCTTGTCAGTTCCCTCTACTCTGCCCTGTGACTGAAGCATCTGAAAACGGAACTATCTTCTTTGCCTTGGGAATGATTGTAATCAGAAAAAAAGCAATACTAATTAATTTGGAAGATGTGGGTTGCTACAATGTGGCAGAGCCTAGGGAAATGGGAAAGGGTGATGTGTACTGCCAGCCTACTTAAATTCCCATCTATTAACAGGTTTCTGGGTAGGGTTTAGTGCATACTATACTACACAAAGTTCTAAGCAGCTTCTACTAGTACTTTACTTAATGAACCCTTGTTAACACTTTTTCTTAACATTATAGTATAACTAATCTTATGACAGAGCTCAATAAATTTATTTTGTCTTTGCAGCTGTTAAATTTAACACTTTTTCTGGACCATTTACAAAAGCAAAACTGCATGAACTTTCTTGGTAAAGCTGAAAAAGCAAAAACTTCCATAAATGATGTGCATTATAAGTGGTTGAAATGAGCTGGTTGCAGCAAACCAACTCCTTCACAAGAAATACTTTTGATGATGTCTTTATTCTGACATGACAATGTATGAACTTCATATTGTGTTAGCATAACTACAGTGATAAGAAATTACAGCTCCAGTCCAAGAGACAAAGTACAAAAATCCTTGAAAGGTCATTATGACTAAAGCCCTGAGACCTTACAAACAGTGGCCCAAAATGAGACCCCTTGAGCTCTCCCGGGCCGCAGCAGGTTGTGACCAGCAACCTCCCTCTGAGCTGGGATGCCTCTCAGAGTTAGTAACTTTCATGCTTGTTATTTCTTGGGCTATCCTGACTGACAGATCCTGGGCTGACATCTCACTCCTTGAGACTCAATCCTTCGCCTGTTGAGAAGAATGCAAAAACATTTGAAATGAGTATTTCACGGAACTCGAGGGAAATTTTTCACAGGCACCTTGTACAGACTCTTTGTGAGTATATGCTATATCAAATGTGATAGGGATACTGTTTTCTTAAATTCTTAAGCACTTTAGATTTGTGAGTAAGTTACTGTTGTAGTGTAGTAAATCATATATGGATCTAAGTTAAATTGTTAAGTTAATAGGTTAAGGGTTGAGGGCTAAGTTAAATGCTGTTAAGTTAAATGCTGTTAGGTGTTAAGTTATAAGTTAAGTGCTGTTAGGTTAAGTCATAAATTAAATGTTTTCAGGCCTTTAGGCTGTATTCCATTTTGTCCTTATTCCTTCCATCCTTTTGTCTTGCCTACCCCCCTGCCTTCCCCAGCCACAGTCTCCACATACATAGTCTTATGTTTATTTTGGTCTGGACTGATAATGATTTTAGACTTTTGTACACTATTTCTCAGTGTTTTTAGCTGTTTATTAAGTAGTAGAGTGAACCTTGCCACGAACTCTGTTGTGCCACTGCCTTCATATTAAAACTGCTTTTGCTGACACCTTTGCTGATGATTTTTGGGGAGACCTTAAAACATTCATTTCATGACACTACCTTGACGCTGACTGATGTTACAGTCTTGAAGCTTGTCATAGCAGCCTCCAAAATGATCTGTCTTATAATATGAACCACAAGATTTACCAAGTACATGCAATAGAAAGAGTAAAAAATCATCTCAAGGAAACAAATACTATGGTTCTTTCCTTAAAGCCAGGATAGCCAGGACAGATGGATTTCTGTAAAGCCTTTGATACTGTCTCTCACAATATCCTTCTGGACAAAAAGTTCAGCATACAGCTGGATAAACATGTCATGTGATGGTGAGCAACTGACTTGTGGAGAGGGTACAAAGGGTTATAATGAATGGGGTTACACCAGGGTGGTGAATGGTCACTAGTGATGTTCCACAGAGCTCCATCTTAGGCCCAGTGCTCTTCAACATCTTCACAAATATCTTGGATGCAGGACTTGAAGGGATACTAAGCAAGTTTGCAGATGACACAAAATGCAAAGGAGCTGTTGGCACCCTCAAAGGCAGCTGGTTCTGAGAGGAGATGGTTGCTCTACTCTGTGTTGCTGCAGCCTCACCTTGAGTCCTGTTCTCCAGATTTTAAAAGGTTAATCATATGAGAGTCTACAGACTAAATTATCTTTGTTTGGATTTAACATGATATAGATTCTGCTTACATTTTGGGGTTTCTTAAAAAGACGGAAGCGTTTAAGTTGTCGGAGAGATGGTCAAATATTTTAACACAGTTAAAAGCCTAGGATTCTAAAAAGGTTAAAAGTTATTGAAAACAAATGAGAAAAAAGTTTTGTGTAAGAAAATTTCTTTCTTTAGGGCTTGTTGCAAACTTTTCAGATTTGTACACATAAGACATTTTTCTTAACAACTTCACTTTCCTTCTACTGACCAGCAGGTCAAGTTTCCTCTGGCTACAGAAATTATATTAGAGAAAAAAGCCACATCAGTTACTGCAAAGGGATGATTACTTTTGTTTTTTAAAAACAGAGACTTCCAACAGGCATTTGGATTTCATTTGTCTGGGACTGTACAGAAAAGATTAGTGTCTCTATCCAGTAATTTCCCTTTCCATATGTCTAGCAGGACATGGCAAGCCAAAGGATGGAAAACAAGTGAACAGAAATCACACATGTAATGAAACTTATTCATAGCCAACAGCCACAGTAGCCGTGGCTGTGGATTTTGCACCTGGGATGTGACAACCCTGGATGTATGTATAGAGTGGGGAATGAGAGGCTGGAAAGCAGTGACAGGAAAGGGACCTGGGGGTCTTGGTCGATGTCAAGTTGAATGTGAGTCAGCAGTGCCCTGGCAGCCAGGAGGGCCAACCCTGTCCTGGGGGGCATCAGGCAAAGCATCACCAGCCAGTCGAGGGAGGGGTTTGTCCTGCTCTGCTCTTACCTGGGGAGGCCTCACCTTGAATATTGTGTACAGTTTCACCACAATGTAAGAAAGATATCAAGCCATTAGAGAGTAACCAAAGGAGAGTTGAGGTCCCTTGTTCTGCTCAGCCTGGAGAAGAGGAGACAGAGGGGAGAGCTCATTGCAGTTACAGCTTCCTTATGAGAGGAAGAGAAGGGGCAGACACTGATCTCTTCTCTGTGGTGACCAGTGACAAGACCTAAGGGAATGGCCTGAAGTTGCGTCAGGGGTGGTTTACGTTGGATATTAGGAAGAGGTTCTTCATCCAGAAGATGGCTGAGCACTGAAACAGGCTTCCCAGGGAAGTGGTCACATCACCAAGCCTGCCAGAGTTCAAGAAGCATTTGGACGATACCTTCAGGCACATGTGTGACTCTAGGGGATGGTCCTGAGCAGGGCTAAGGGTTGGACTCGATGATCCTTGTGGCTCCCTTCCAACTTGGCATATTCTGTAACTCTGTGCTAAAGCCAAAGAACACCATGCTTTTAACTGGCATATTTATAGGCTCTGCTAACAATTCTGAGCCAGTAGTGGCCTTCTAATTTCTGTCAGAACTTATGATTTATTACAAAAAGGTTTTACAATGTTCTCTGAGACAAGCTGATCTGTAAATATGTGCTAATAATATGATTTACTGGAATTTATTACAGTCAATTTATACTATTGACCTACTCCTCAGTTAATGGAGTTTTTAGGTTAGAAGTGACTTCTAGAGGTCATCTTACCTAGTTCTCCCACCCAAGCAGGAGTGTTCAGATGGCTTTAGAATACCTCTAAGAAAGGAGAGTCCAGAAGCTCTCTGGGCAACCTGTTCCAGTGAGATTCAGAGAACAGATTAAACTTCATTTTCTCCCCAAATGGTTGTTGCAAACATTCTTTCATTTGAATAAATAGTTTAGACACATCAACTATTAATTTGTACTTTAAAAACCATTTCTGAAAATAAAACTAAACAAACCAGAAATCATTTATGGAAGAATTGCATTGATACACATTTCCATTAA
Source organism: Pseudopipra pipra (assembly GCF_036250125.1). Taxonomy (NCBI): domain Eukaryota; kingdom Metazoa; phylum Chordata; class Aves; order Passeriformes; family Pipridae; genus Pseudopipra; species Pseudopipra pipra. The sequence goes on from NC_087581.1 coordinate 64,668,593, forward strand.
AATATTGTAGCCCCACACATAGAAAATGATAGACTGATTACAAACCTTCATTTTTTTGAGGATCATTTCCTTATGTGACAAACAAAACAATTATTGCAAAAACAGTAAATTTTATATATCTATATCACTAAATGTAAAAATAGTAAAATTTCCTCTTGTTTTTAATATTCTCTACCCTTTTCTGTACCACTTCTGACTAAAGGTACAAACAACTTGCAGAGTACCTGTGCAGGATAAATTCAGAAAGGACCAAACTGAGAGCTACTACTGATTTATGGTATGAACTGGATTTGCAGTTTGAACAGAAAACATAATGGTACAAGTTGAAATGACAGTGGGTTTTTCATATAGTCTTTTTCCAGACATTGTCACTTCTATTATAAAAATAGCATTAGAAGCAGGAATTTAGCTGATTTGAGATTCTGCTTCATGTGAGCAAGAACAGAAATTCCAAACAACTTTTACTGTTCATTATGGTGTCATTTTGAGCCCCCTATCTGAAAAGCAATTGTTTCAGCAATGCAGCACAAGTTTAAAAGTTATGATAGTACAAAAGAAACAGTTATCACACTGTCACAAAATGTCTAAGACTGGAAGATATCTTTCAAAATCATCTGGTTCAATCCCCAAGAGAAGGTTGCCCAGGCCAATGTCCAGCCAGGGCTTGTGTATTTCCAGGGATGGAGATTCCAGAACCTCTCCCAGAAAACTGTGGGTGTTTGATCACTCTAAAAAAATTTTCTCTTTTTCAGCTTGTGCACATTACCTCTTGTCCTGTCAATGGGTACCACTGAGAAGTATCTGGATCCATCTTCATTATTTCCCCCATAAAATTCTTCTGAACCATCTCTTCTTCAGGCTGAAAAATCCCATGGCTATGACTCTCTCTTCCTTTAACTAAACATTTCCTGACCTTTAAATATTCTTCCATCAAGGTCTTCCTTGTGCCGGATTTTCCCTCTAGTCTCAGGGCCCTGGGACCATTAAATGTTGGTCTTACAGCCAGTTTTATCAGCAAAAACTTAGGCAAAGAAGCCATCAAATTTACTCTGCTCCAAAAAGTCCTATTTTGAAGTAAAGCTCTGTTTCCTTTGGTGGAGAAATCTGTTTTCTGTATGCTGTTTCCTCTGTCCTTCCCCATCTATCAATATGTTCCAGGAATAATGTAAAATGTTATAAAATTAAAGACTGTAATTGACTAGCAAATGTTAAATGAAATTCTTTTTGCCGGTTCAGTATCCATTGTGAGTAGCAAAGAAAAAAAAATGAGCAAAAATATAAAATCAAAGACGATTCTTGCTGTTTAAATTAGCTATCCTCAATTTATAAAGTGGGGGTTTTTCTTTTTTTTTTTTTTTTAATTGGGCAAATTATATTTTTGAATCACAGAAAACAACAGGTGAGAATTCAAATCATACCTATGATTTGAAGAATCGTGTTCATGCTGTCCCTACAGTACATGTTTATGTGAGTGTTGGTAAATGCATTGTATTCCACCTGTCCTCATTTTTGTGGCTGGCCTTGTGTGGGTCTGCCTATTTGGACCCGGTCTCATTACTCACTGTGGATAGGGAACTGCAGCAGTCCCACACATATCAGTCCAGGACAGGAGAAATCTACCTGGATACTTGAAGCTAAACATACTTTGCTACATACAACTACCACAGTTTACTTATTCACAGTTCAAATGAAAATTTAATTATTTCAGAAGCTGAAGACATTCTTTAGGGTACAGAAAGTAAAATAACCCTGATAATTCTAATGCTTGGTTTTTTAAAACCAGAACATGATGTTAGAAGCAAGGAAGAATCTGCTTGTTCTGCCTTCAGCATTCCCATAGGGAATGTGAACCACAAGAGGAAACTGAGGATGCTAGTTTCACTGTAAAAGCTTTCTCAGCTTCCATCCCATTCAAATCACCTACAGATATGATGCCAAGGATATATTTGCTTTTCAAGCAGAATATGCAGGAAATTTGTGCTTCATATCCCACAAAACACTACAGCTCTGCAATCCAGGCTGTGGTTCATTCCCCCCAGTACACTGTCTCAGGCCCTATGCATGCTCTAATCTCATGCTCTAGCTCTTTCCCCATCATATCCCATGATCTCTGGAACATATTCTCCCATCTGTGTATCCAAATGGATTCTCCAGAGCAGGAGCGATCTTTCTGCTACTCTGAGGATCCATCTGACATATTCCTCTGAAGCATTACCAACTGTAAACAGACCATGCCAGAGGCCTTGTAAGGATATATTACATCCCCTGTTCCCTCTATATCAACACAGTCAGTCATTTCATCTCCGTGAATAATCACGTTGGTCAGGCAAAATTTAGCCTTGAGAAAACCAGCCTGACTGTTCCTCCAGTTTCTTCAAGGGTCTGAAAGCTGTTTTTAGGAGGATTTGTTTCATTTCCTACCTGGATGGGGCTGAGGAGGGGCTGACACACCTGTAGCTATCAGGAACCTCCTTCTTGATGGGGGCAATGGCTGTCTTTTTCCGGTAACAATTGCCACTACCTTTCAAAGGCACCCCCACAGTGACACACCAGACACCTCTCAGCACCCTTAGATGTGTCCTCTGTCGTCTCATGGACCTGTGTAGGTCTGAGTGGCCCAAGTGCTCTTCAATCTCCTTTTCCTATGAATACTGCCTCACTCTCACAGACTCTGTGAGGAGGCTCAGAGACAAGTGCCTAAGGGAAGCTCTTGGCAGTGAAAAAGGTACTGAGTATCTTGGACTCCTTCAAGTCCCTTGCCAGTAGGAATCCTGTCCCAGTGAGTCACAAACTCAAATTTTCCTAATCCTTACCTTTGCTACTTGCAGAAGCCATTCTGGTTGACCTCCTTTGCTAATTTCAGCTCCAACTGAGCTGTGGATTTTTGGTGCTGGGAGATGCTCAAGACACTGCTTTCTCAGGCCACTTGTAGGAATATGGAGATTTCTCATCTCCTAACTCTGTATGTTGCTTTTTGTCTCAGCGCATGGCGTTCTCAATTTTTGCTGATTTTTCTGATTTTGGGTTGTCCTTCTGCCTCAACGTTTTACCTCCTCTGCCTGTCATGACAGTTTCCACGGGATTCTATCAAACAGGTTCCCAAACAAGATGAAGGCCTCTGTCCTTTCCCACATACTTCTCTTCTACCCCAAACTTCTTGCTACTTGGTGGAATTCCAGCTGCAGAGGTAAGGAGTTCCAGGGCTGCTAGTAGTAGAAATTTCCAAGGTGAATGAAAAAAAGTACTTCTTACAGTGAGGGACTAGCACACTTTTACTTTAAGCTATAAACCTTCAAACTCTAAAATCTGTTTCTAACTTCCAATTCATGCACTCACAAAGAAAATTAAACCAGATAAAAAGGCCTGTAGTGAATGAAAATTACTCATGATATAGCTGACGAGCTTATTGCTGGAGATAACACTACAATATTTTCTAAAAATGTAAATTATGGGGATGTATCACTTCAGATTTCAGAAATAACAAAAGATATCATAGTCATGATTTTCAAACATAGCTGCTCAGAAGGGCAGTTCCAGCTCCAAGGCCAATCTCATTAGTTAGAAATCAAATGAACAATAAGATGAAGCTTCCTTCCCTATAATTTTAATAAGAGGTCAATGGAAGGCCAACTTAATTTCCTGCAGTCTCTGCTCAATAGCATAAGTTAGTGAAATCAGTCCTTGTTTAATCTTGAATTCAGCTATTTCCTGCATTACTTTTTTCTGAAATCAGTGATCAAATCCACCAGAGACAAGTATTTTAATTTCATGAAAATAATTTTATAATTCAGAGACCTACCAAATTCTTAAGCTACATGCCTCCAAATTTACAGTATCTGAACTGATACTGAAATTTTAGCTTGACTGTTTCCAATCTGGAGCAAGATAAAAGAAAAAAAATCTGATAAATCTCATTGTTCCGGGTAAATGAAAGATAAAATGTGACAGGTCCTTAAAAAGATTTAAGTGACTAAAAATAGAATGCAGCTCTTGGAATTAAGACATATCACTCCCCATCGTCACGTAATCTGAATTTCTAGACCAAAAGCCAACCAAAATTATCTGCTTCAGTGCCTGGTCAGCAAGGTGGCATTTACTCCCTTCAAGCCAGATGTTTCATTGCTGCATCCCTGAGAGGCAAATTCCATTAGGTAATGTTTTGCCTAAAGAAGTTAGAATTGGCAGTGAGCTTCTCACCTTCACTTTTTAGGCAATGGCCTTTTAACTTGCTTAACAAAAGGCCCCAAGGCACCAAAATCAAGTGTTGAATGGGACTCACTGCCTGCCTACTAACACAGTGCTTTGAGCTATTAATCTTTCTCAGATGAAGGAATGGTCTTTGAAGCTGAGCCACACCATAGATTTGGAAATGCCAAAACTGTATTTTGGTCCCTGATCTAAAGTCTACAAATCATTAAGAACCCTATTTGTAAATCATTTTATACTTCATTCCCATACCTAATGACATGCATGCATACAATTTCTTTCTATCTCAAAAAATGAAGGGAAATCTGGTATTAAAATATATGTGGTTTCAAAATCTTGTCGGAAGATAATATATAAAACCCACCATTAGAAAGTTATTGTATTGTTGGAGCAATTGGGAGCATTAAAAGGGAGATCTGTCTTTATGCTCACCTGATTGAGTTCTTCAAAGCAGTCTTCTCATACTTCCTCGGGTCCTGGGTTACACGAAAATTCTGGTACCATCTTTTCTTTTCTGTTCTCCAGATATGCCATTTTGGTGTTTTGCCCTCTTTAAAGAGACTGAATTGCTGGTGATTAATGATTCAAACATTCAACCACCTGCAGTGACCACCCAGGTGCTATAAGAGAATAGGCTATTGGTGCTAATGGCTCAATCAGCAGGGTGCTTTGCTAACAATGTGCAGAGCGGCCACCCAGGTGGTGAGGGCATGCATACCCAACACTTCAGGATAGGTGTTAAACAAGATAAGGAGAGAGGCAAATCCTGCAAGATGGGGTAGGTTTCTTTGTCCTTACACAAAGAACTTCCCTTTGGGGAAGCACTGGAACAATTCACACATACCCTGACGATATTCAACTCTGATGATGGACCATAATGGATCCACCCATGCTGACTGTAACAGGCAGCTGTAGCACCTTACAAGGTGTCACAGACTCCTTAAATATCCCATGATACAGTAATACATCATCCAGTGTAGAACTCCCCATCCCAGTGGAGGTATTCCCACCTAGCCTGAGCCAAATAAAAGACCACACTCGGACTTCACTCAACGCTTGGTTTTCTTCTCCCACCATACAGGACTTTCCTCAATCCCCAGAGCTTCCACCACCACCTCCTTGGCAGATCCAGACTATGACCACCACTTCAATCATTAAATATCAAAACTGCAAGGAACAGGTCTCATTCCTGGATCCAACAGGCATCTTTTGGGTCCTGCCAGTCCCCTGGGGTGTCCACAGCCCTGCTCCAACTACCTGTACCAGCACTGCAGTCTCACTCCAGGGCCATGCAAGCATCTGCCAGTATCAAATCCCAGCCATCCACCATTTCCTGCCAATGTTGACTTTTCAACTATTCCTGCCAGGTTTTTGGGGTGTGAGGGAGGGGAACGACGTGGAAGGGTGCCCATCTTGTCTCTGTCCTGTGGCCAGATGTGTTTTTTGTGTGGGTGGGGGAGGCCAGCCACCGTCTCTATTTGGTCCAGTGGGTGAGGCTTGGGAAGTTTCTAGTTTAACTTGGTTGGTTTAACCCAGTTTTGTCAGTGTTGTTATAAGCCTTTCTTCTTGATAAAGAGCTATTTTTCCACTTATGTCCAGGTGTATTTGGAGAGACCAGGGGTATTGAATCTGATGGTGGAGACTTCTAAGGTCTTTGCCCCTACAAATTGCGTCAAACTAAGACACCACTGTTTTGTGACAAATTGTGCAGTAAGTAATCAGACAAGAAATTTGTATAGAAGGATCAAAAGAGAGAGAGAAATGGAAAAGAAGGGATAATTTAGGAATATAAACAAACTGCTCAGATAGGATGAAAACAAAGACTTTAGCTAAGAAGATAAAAATGCGAAAAGGAACAAGAAATAGGAGTAAGAGGTGAAACAAAGGAGAACTGAGAAAAGAGAGAGAATATTACTTGTTACTCAGCTGGCACTAAATACAAAAAATATTATCTCTGTAATGGAAGAAGAAAAAAAAAGAGAACATGATAGTAGGGAAATCAGCTTGAGGGACTATGCTAATAAAAAGAACCACTAAATGCAAGTACAGTAGAATAAGTCACCCTAACAGAATTTCTAGTTAAAGCCAACATTTCTGTGGCTCTCTTTTCAATAAAATATTCATAATGTAATTACATTATAAATCCATTACATTCTTAGTAGGCAAAATTCCCAGCCTACCAAAATGTCAGCTAGAGGAAGAAAAGATATCTGCAGTAAAATAATTAAAGCCCTTTAAGACACAAATGAAACCTATAATGCTTGAACCACAGAAAGCTTAGAATGATACCTCAAAGGTTTTTGTACCTTTCTCCATTTGTGTATATGTCCATTGGCACTGATTTTACAGTTACTAGTGTCAAAAAACAAGGTGAAACCGACACAAAAAACGGTTCACCTGTCTTTACCTTGTCTTCCAAGGACCACTGCAAGAATAGAGGTTGTGTCTTCCTAGATGCAATATTAAAAACTGACTCCAGTGAATGATGGGTGATGCTGGCTCTCAGAAGGACACTCCTGAGGTATATGATAGCTTTCTAATTATGGGTTTCAAATACTATTGTCCTCAGGGTTCAAAATACAGCTTTACTTCCTTGGGTGCTTTTGTATTGAAATTGTTAACCTGGAATTCCAGAAGCCTGAATTAGGCTGCTCTGAATTACCATAAATATTTAACTTAAACTTTCTGGTCCTCAATTTGTAATCTATAAAATTTCTCTTTCTCTTCTTCTCCTCTTCTCTATTCCCCTTGTTCTTCTTTGTATTTTGTTTATTAGCTTCCTTTGATGTTTCCTTTCTTTTGCATCTCAGGTTTCTGTTGTTCCATGTCTTTATCACACCAGAGGCCTCAACTGTGTAACTGGAGAAATAATAATAATGACATTGGGACATTTCCCTCCCTGTGTGAAAATAGATGGTGACAGGTACATCTGCCTGCCTGCCTTAAAGTTTTTCTTCTCTGAGATGCAAAGGTTAAAGCTTGGGGTCATCAGCCCATTATAACTCAATAAGTCATCAGCTCCAATTATAATTGGAGCACTCACCAGAAAAACAAGGACATTGTGAATGCTGTGTTATAGAGTAGTTATATTAACTTTCTGAAAGCTTTCCAAGCTGTGCATTAAAAGTTGACTAAAACAGGCTTACAGGAAAGCAGCTTTTCTCCATTAGGCCAAAATAAAAGCGGGTATTTGGAAGAAAGATGAAAGAAGATATACACTGCCTTATTATACCTTTTAGAGGATACTAATTTCACAGTATCTGAAGCCTAGCAAGCAGTTGAGAAAAACAAGGGAAGGCAAGAGGGAAGAAGCTTGCAATGCCTTTCCTTAATCCATTTCTTTTAAACAAATGCAAAAGAACTGTTTAAAAGGAACTGGAGAAAAGACAGAACAGAGAGAGGAAGAACAGCAATGAGATATATACTCCTCTTCTGCTACTCCAAGTTACCATCTTCATGCTTCACACAGATAGCAGAAAAAAAAAATAGATGGTTCTTGCTGCCTCTGGTGTAAACTACCATTTTAGTTTCGGCTCTGAAGAGAGAGCAAAGAAAGTGTGCACTCCAAAAGAAACTGTAAACCAGGCCACAGGAGTATGTGCTGTTCTAATGGTAGCTCAGTTACAAGACTACCATCCCTTCACCAGCATCCTCCCATTATTGTTCTGCCAACACAACCACTACACTCCTTTTCACTGGCTTAATTCTGCCAGAGTGATTGAGGCTGCTGAATTTGGGAAAAGCTGTGTATCTGGCTGCACAAGCAGGTCTGGGAAAGAAGCAGTCTTTTTGCAATAAACTCTTTCCCAGCTCAGGACCACTGGCCCTGCTGTCAGGTGCAAGTTCCAGGATCACAGTTGTTCTTCTGTTTCCTCTTTGTTCTCAGAAAGCCAAATACAAGTTTACAGTTTGACAGACACAGAGAACACTCCTAATATGCTCAGTTAAGTTAACCAGCAAGCAGGGAGATGATGAGGTAAAGCCTCCTCTCTGCAATACACTACATCTCTTAAAGGCTGAGAACAAATATGTTCTAGACTCAACTTCTAAGCATCCAATATGTAAAAATAGAAAACAGATTTTTTTTGTAGTCTACACAAAGACACAATAGAAAAGTAATAATTGATTTCCAGCCCTTAATTTGATATCAGTTTTATTTATCTCACTTGCACTTCACTTCAGGAAGTTCCTTTGGTGCTATTCTCTGAAAAACAGAAGAGTGTGTTCATGTGCTAGTCTGTCATAGTAGAGTGATCTTGATCTTCCCTGCTAATCTTGAAAACATGAGTCCTCAAAATACCTGCTTCAGAAACTCTTAGCATTTTGCATCCGGTAGAACTCTTTAGAGCAATTAAAATGGTAAATACAGAATAAAAATAAAAAAGAAAAAGGAAAAAAAAAAGATAGGTCTTCTTTTAGTTATTCCTCTCGACAATGTTCACTGAGAGTTCGCATGCCCTGACTGAGATTTGAGTTGGTGAAATAGGTTCAAAAACCTACAATGATAGATGAGAAACTGGTGATACACAGTTCTGCAGAGCTATGTAAAATAGGGAATTGCTATTTAGTCCATGCAATAACACACTGTGAAGAATATTTTCTGAGCTTGGGAGTTCCAACCTGAGTTTATCTTGATTAAATGCCTAAATAGATGGTACGTGAGCAGAATCATGATTTTCCTGTTATCATCCTTCCTTGTTGATTTTCAGGTTGATAGTGATATCTTCCCTAGTTTGAAAAACATTTGTAGGGCTGTGTAGCGGATTAGAATATAATTGAAAGAAATATCCTGTTGTCACACATAGGTCACAGCACTAGGGAAACACAAAAAATTGCAGGCATGTGATTTTTTCTCCTCTCTTTCAGGAGAATTTGTTAAATATTGAACACTGTACTTTTTTCACTTGTTATTCAGTAATGACAGAGGACTATGTAGCTCCAGATTGTTGGTTGGCTTGTTTGGCAGACCCTTCCTTGCACATTTTATTTTCATGCAGCTATGATTTTCAGGAAGTTGTTGAAAAATAAAGAAGTTGTTTTGAATGTTGGCTTGTACTTGTTTTGTTCCTTTTTGTCCTGATTCAGAGAAAAAAGCAAAAAAATGTTGTTTTGAAGAGCCAACTGATTTGACATCATCTTTAATTTCACAAAATGTAATTCATCGCACAGCAGTTATTTCTGTGAAAGGTATACACTGTCTTTGCCCTTAAGGCCATTCCCTCATGAAAGGAGTATAACTCATTTTTCAGAAGAATACAGAAAGGACAAGTCATAGTTATTCTTCTCATTACAATACATTCTTACTGGGGATCTCTCAGGTCATTCCAAGGTGTCTCATAACTTATCTGCCATTGACTGCCTGAAACACCCCTGCATCTACAGGGCAACAAGGAGCATTTTCTGCAGAACTCATTAGCTCTTAATTCCAGTACATGGGAAATCTACTCAGATAGTATAGGAAAGATGCACAAACCCATCAAAGTTCTAAAAAGAATAGAGACTGGTACCATTAAGAGACAGTGGTTTAGGTGGTAATGAATGTATGTCTTATGATTTTTTTTTCATAAGTTTTCAACATCTGTATAATTAGTAGCTTTCTACTTTTGCAAGAACCCCTCTAAAAGTCAAAAGAAGGTTTTCTTACAATAGGACAAAAGCAGAAGGAAACTTGTCCCAGTTATTTGTCTCCTAAAAAACTTCAATAATTAAAAAAAAAAAGAAAAAAGTACATACTAGGAAAAAGTTCTGGCAAGAGAGAATAACCACACAGGACATCTTATTTGGAAATCCTTAGTTACTTCTTAAGACATGGTATCTGTGGGACGGGAAGTTATCAATGAATAATACCTCCAGCTGTTAATTTAAAAATGTTAAATGACTTAGGATTTAAAAACTTTCTGTGTCAGTGCACTGTGCAAAAGTAACCAAAACAAAACTTATGAAACAAACTCTGTGGCAAATTGCTCTCCAAAATTAATTAATTTCTACCACTTTCTTTAGAAATGAATTTGATCTATCTATTGAGATACACTCTAAGAATATGTATTTCTGCTTCTTATTTGCCCAAATGCCCTATGATATCTCAAATATAGTATAGTGTAAAAACTACTTGTCAATCAGGAACAAAGATAGAGGATTAAAACTAACTTTTCAAGAACTGGTCAGGAAAAAGGTGAAAGTGTAGAAATCCTCTTAACACCTTAGTAAACAAGTATGTTACTATGTGAAAAAAACTCTTGTGGAACTAGCATGCAGGACTATATACATTACTTAAATGTAGGTGAGATTTAAGTCTAGAGCTTGGCACGTTTTCATTGAAAGCTCTTATCTGTCAATTCTCACACTTGTATGAGCTGTCAACCACCTATCCCTCCTCTAGCTTTCTTGCTGACTCTGATATTGGAAGTACTCAGGTGAATTCTCAAACTTCTGCTGATGAGTCCCACTCCCACAGTTATCCAAAGATATCTGGTTTGGGAGAACAGAAAATAATGAGAGAACTTTTCTATGCAGGGGTTTCCTATGCAGCCAGTGGCCTCTGCCTGTTATTCCTGCTAGGTGCCAACATTTAGCATCACAAACTGAAAAAAACCGGAAGATTAGTCTGTCCAGGAATGGATCTACAAGCAATCACAGACTCAAGAGAAGATCAAACCTCTGCCCGTGCTTGAATACTTGGACTGCTGTTAGGACAAAAGGATAGCATTCGGTATCCTAGATAACATTCACTACTTAGCACATTTTCTAATGGCACCAGGAAAAATGGTCCCTCACTTGGGACAGACATGTCCAGCTCTGTGCTAGTTGCAGCAGGGTAAGCAACACACACTACTGACCCAGACACTGGGAATTTTCTATTTTTTTTTTCAATTCAGTGAGTTGGAAATAAAATACAAAAATTCTGCACCCTAAGTGACTTTAGTAGACTAATTTTAGAAAGCCTCATTGTAAAAAATTCCTTTCATAATTCAGAAAGAATATTTCCTGAAAAGCAAACATTAGGCTTTGCTCTGTTTAGTTACAAATTCACAAAAATCGTCAGCTGTATTAATTCTATTGTACTAAAAGTTGTTCTGTACACACCTATTGATGTAACTATTCTACCAAACACAACTTTTAATAAAGCTGTAGCAGCTTTTCACTACTGGGCCTTTATGCATTCCTAGAGAAAACGTGGAATCTGTGCTTTTTCCACCAACACCCAAGGTGGGAAAAACCTTGAAGTTGATCAGCTTGACCTACAAACCTTCTCATCCTGAATTTACCACTTACCTGTAATGCATAATCTTCTAGCTCATCTGGGAAGCTCTGCTGAATTTTTTGAGTGTGAGGCCACACTTCACATTCTGCCCAGCCCAGCTCTTTCCACAATAGTTCAGGGACTTCTTCTCCTCCACTTGCAACACAACTCGTCACATTAAGTTGCAGAGTTGTACCATTCTCCACTTAACCTGACACAGAGAATGGATTTTCCTTAGGTATGTGTACAGTTCAAATGGGGAAAGGTGGTTTGTTTAAACAGGCTTGGGTGAAAACAAATGGCTGTTAATTATTCCATCTGTAAAAGCAATACTGTTCCTGTCATTGCTCCAAAACTACTTCAAGAAGACTAGAGAGGAAGGAATAAATTACATAACCAGTAGAAATAAACAAGCAAACAAAAGCTGCAATTGTTTATATGGAATCAGGGAGAACATAGTGAACTAAGTCTAGTCGCACAATAGATGGAGGGCTAATGGACCAGGAGATGGCGAAACACTTAAACTAGAACATATAAAGGAAATAAGGAGAGCTGTCAAACCATCAGAATTTCACTAGCAAAGCTACACCCAGGATACAAGACAAAGAGCAAATCGTCATACAAGAAGCACAGTTTGACACAAAAGCTATTTGTCATGATCCATATATCTATTCAAAGAACACATGCAAGTTAAGTTAGAGTTGGTGCTGCTGATCCCAATCAAGTTACCCTGAGCACTAGCACATGTGGTTACTGAAGCTCAGGGGAAACACTTACTGGAAGTAACTCCTAGTAAGATTTAGCTGAAGGGCAATTAGGAACAATCCTACGCATTTTGACTAATCCAAATTTCAGTACAGTGGCATTGGTTGGAGAGAGGTAGAGTTCTTTATTGGACATGTAGACTCAATTTGATCACAAGTACTTAGGCAAGTATCAGGGAAGTGCCAGAGAAAAGTAAAATACAAAGCTAAGTACTGAATGATATTGATTAATACAAACCACAGGTTTCCAGCTTTATCTCCAAAAGTTTACTGAAAGAATCCTAGATAATGATAAAACAGAAATATCCACACTGCTGTAAAATGACGCAAGCTTCACAGCATTACACCTTGAACATAAAAAAAATTCAGTGTTTTAGGATCTCTAAAAAGCAGTTGCCAAGCTAGTACCCTACTGTATATCCCAGTCTGATGAACAATGACTTTTTCTTGAACAATAATTCAATTCTAATAAACAACTGGGCAGAAAAAAAAAATTAGGAAGTTACAGAATCTCTATTTATGTCATTAAAAAAAAAAGCAACTGTTAAGACAGAATAGTGGAATAGTCATGTCATTGAATTCTACCTTGAAGTCTATGATTCTAAGAAATATGGAGAGGAGCAGACTCAGAATAAAAAAATAAGTGAAAAAAAGTTGGTGCATTAGCCTTCAAATGAGGTGAAAATAAACATAGAATCAGGAAGACTATGGTTCCAGTCATATTTACTGATGTGCAGGCAGGCAGGAAGACCTTCAGTAAAACAAAATCCTAGGTAGTGACAAAGCAAGAACACTATATCACCTGACATTTTAGAATAGAAGTGAATCATACAACATAAAACAGCAAAGTACACTTGAGGGTGGGGGGGAGGGAGGAGTAAAGCGGAGAGAAGGGAAACTGAAGTTCTCAGTAATGTATTAATGTGAGAATAATGAGATTTTGAAAAAAATTTAGAGACTTAGGAGAGGAAAATCAAATGGGCAGTAGTCATAAATGGTTCCTGCAAAAACGAACAAATCACTGCAGGCAAAAACCCTGTGTGAAAACTGAAATAAAAAAAAAAAAGAAAGAAAAAAGACAGCATACTAAAAATTAGCAGAAATTATTAAGGTTCTCTCAATGTACCATCTCCTAGGTTGAGCACCTGTTTCAAGGTAAAAAACAATAAATTGAAATAAACATTTGTATTGTGTGATTAAAAATTAATTACGGTAAAATTTAAGCAATTTAAGACGACTATTGAGGTGTAAATGATGGGACAGAAAATACATATAAAGTTGTCACAATACCCTGTTTATAGGTAATGTAACAATGTTTTCTTTTTCTTTTGTATGTAAAGCAATTGAAACTGTGAATATACACACATTTTTTTTAAATGAACATAACATGAGTTTCATTTTAGTGTACAATTTTTTCCCATTTTTTCACATGCCCCAAGGCAGCTCAACTAGTAATTAATCTTCAGCTTTACAAGAAGCAAGGAAGTTGGGGAAAAAGGAATCAGACTGCTTACACATTTTGTAATTTGATATGTAACTGCCCAGTGGGGCTTTTATTACAATGCATGCAATAGATAACATTAATCCCTACAAGTACGCCGTGTTATTTGTTCAAGCTAGGAAAATTAAGCTCAGCCCTCTGGAGGCAAACCAGAATTAGTGAAGTGAAAGCTCATTCTGCAGTGAAGATATCCTGACAGTACTCTTCCCCTTTTCTGTTACTTGTGCCCCTGGGTACAGGGCTCTTGATCAGCCTTTGCTACTTTCCCTTAAGTCCTGGTTACAACCGCATTGGAAACTGCTCATGTGCCTCCTTGCTCTGCTTCTCAGTGGCATAAGAAGCCTTCAGTGCCTGGCAGACTGTGCCTGTAGAAGGCTTTCTGTTAATTTTCCTCAGTGATCTTATTCCCAACTCATTCATAACTACTTCATATCTTTCTCTTTCACAGCAGTACAGGAGCTCACTTCTATGTGTCTGTAGGTGCAGAGATACTGAGTTGAGAAAAATAAAAATTCCCCCTAACTTAGCATTCTTGCTCTGAAGCTTTAAATCTCATCAGCTGAACAGTCCTCACAAAACCCACATTACCCACAGTGTTTTAATAGGGATATTTGCCAATCTAAGACTACAAAAATGCTGGGTAATACTTTTACATGGTTGTCTGAACTAGGGCCTTATGTAAACTACTTATGGCAGTATGGATTGATAAAGTTAAAAAGTTAAATTCTAGTTTCTTGGTATAATTTTGCAAGACTCAGTCATATGTGAGAACTGTGTCTGAGCATAGGCTTCAATAAATTTAAGGGACAGCCACCTAAAAAGTGAGACTCTCCATCACAGGTACCATTAAATATACCAGACAGCAAGGTCAAAACAGGCATCTGGGTTTGTACTATGCCTTGAACTGCTACTGTCAAAGGCACAATATTATCTTCACTACTGCTCTTTTGCAATTAAACTTGGTGCATCAGCTGTAGAAGGATCGCAATTAGATAATGTCACCCTCTAGTGCATGAGCCATATTCTCTCAAGAAGTTACTGCCTCCTTTGACCACAAATTAAAACATAAAATAGATGAGCTTTGTAAATTTTTAATTATTAATAAAATTTTGTGTCACAAAAGAACTTATATGACATGTCTTCAATTTTAATGTAATTTGTACCAGTCACTAACATTAACTATTAAGGAGCTCATGTTCCCCTCTGTGTTTATGGAAATGTGTCTTCTTCATTCAACATTTCCTATACCTTTGAAGGAGGCTTCATGTAATTTTACCTGTAATTTAGAGGGAGCTGGAAGCTATTGACTTGGTTTTCCCTTCTTGCTGCATTCAAGAAAAGTTAGAAAAGCAGTTTCAGATACTACTACAATTTAAAACAATATCACTGCAAGTATTAAATGGAGTCTCAGAATTCAGGACATCCAAATGCTAAGGAAGAAAATGAAGACAGCAATTCAGTTTCATTCAGACAGTCAAAGAATGGCAGAAGGACAGAATGACAGAAGACATAATTATAAAATGACAGAATCACAGAACAGGTACAGTGGGAAGGGACCACAGTGGGCCATCTGGTCCAGCTTCCTGATCAAGCAGGGTCATCCTAGTGCACAGATATATTCTAGACAGTTCTTGAATATCTCCAGTGAGGATGACTCCACAACCTCTCTGTTCCAATGCGGGGTCACCCACACACTAAAGTTCTTTCTCATATTCAGGTGGAACGTCCTGTACGTTGGCTTCTGGCCATTGCCTCTCGTCCTATTGCTTGGCACCACCAAAAGACTGGCTCCATCCTCTTGGCACCCTTCATTCAGATACTTATGTATGTTGGTGTAGTCTCCTCTCAGTCATCTCTTCTCTAAGCTGAACAGGCCCAGCTTCCTCAGCCTTTCTTCCTGAGTGAAGTGCTCCAGTCCCCTAATCGTCTGTGTTACATTCTGCTGGGCTTGCTTCAGGAGCTCCATGTCTCTCTTGTACTGGGGAGCCCAGAATTGGACATAGCACTCCAGATGTGCCTCACCAGGGCTGAGCAGAGGGGCAGAACCAGCTCCCTCAACCTACAGTGTTCTTTCTAGTGCACCTTCCTAACGCATCTAAGGCACTGCTCTTCATACCCCAGGATACCACTGGCCTTCTTGGCCACAGGGGCACACAGCTGGCCCATGGACAGACTGTTGTCCACCAGGATCAGGTCCTTCTCCACAGAGCTGCTTTCTGTCAGGTTGGCCCCCAGCCTGTGCATGAGGTTATTCCTCCCCAGGTGCCAGACCGTGTATTGCCTTTGTTGAATTTCAGACTGTTCTTTACCCATCTCTCCAAACTGCTGAAGTCCTTCTGAAGGGCTGCACAGCACTGGGGTATTGGCTGCTCCTCCCAGCTTTGTGTCGTCAGTGAACTTGCTGAGGAGGCATCTGCCCCTTCATCCAAGTCATTGATGAATAAGTTAAACAATGTGGGCCCAGTATTGTACCTTGGAAAACACCACTAGAGACAAGCCTCCAGCCTGTGCCACTGATTATGGCACTCTGGGATGTGCCATTCAGCCAGTTCTCAATCCGCCTCACTGTCCATTCATCCAGTCCATATTTCCTGTTTGCCTATGAGGATGGCGTGGGAGACTGTTGAAAACCTTGCTGAAGTCAAGGTAGGCAGTATCCACTGCTCTCTTGTCATCCATCCAGGTAGTTGTTTCATCATAGAAGTGTGACAGTTGACACAGGAAGGCAGCCAGGACAACCACAAACTCATGACTGGAACACAGAGTAAGTTTATTTCTATTACCTCGCTAATCAGGGGATCAAAGCAACACCAAGCAGAGGCACACAAATGGAGATGCAGTACTGTTAAACTCTGTACATGCTAGAGGATCACTGGCCTACTCTTCATCTAGGCTTACCAAATGTTATTCCCAGCCGCAAGGTCTCTTGAATGATTTACAGTTCTTCTCGTCAGCTTCCACCTTTTCACCCATTCCTCCCAACAGGTCCTCAGATTACAGAAAGATAGCCTGTAAATTACACCAAAGGATACAGAAGTTATCTTGGATCACTGGCATACTTCTCTTATAGTGTTCCATTAACTCCAAATTGTTTCATTATCTGGGTGTAATTTTTTAAGTCTCTGGACTTTATGGTATTATTTAGGTTAGTTTCCTAGTGATCAGTTGAAATCTCAAGCCTTCATTTTCAGTATTTACTGCTATACTGTTCTGTAAAGTTCTACCTTAAATGTTACCTGGCCCTGATGTTCTGCATTTCAGGTTTGCAAATAAAGGACCAGAAGCTCATCAGTCTTCTATGTACAACCTGAAACAAATGATTGAGATAATCTTGGAGAAATCTTGCCAATCACATAGTTATCAATAGCCTATTATATGGGCTAAATCAACCTTATTAGAGCAAACAGAAGTCAAATATTTGTCATTATAAATATCAATGCATGATGTGAATTTAATTTTAGAGTAAATTTATCATTTATAAAAATCAATCCTGCATTTCTCACCCATATCAGCAGCATTGTACAAAAACTGCATATGAAATTAGAGGTCAATAAGATTTCTTTGTCTTTTTAATGTATTCCTTTGTAAATGCAAGACCACCAAGGTTTTTAAAGGTTTTCGAAAGCAGTATAATAATTTAGAAGACATGTCCTATTGAATATTTAGTAGAAACATACTATTGAGTCAGGGAGGTGCTTTTGAGTACTTTTTTTATCATTGCCAACCTTCAAAAGCTTATTCTGTGTAGGTCATATAACACCCTTGCTCCAAGGATGAACTAATTATAAATGACACACAAATAGTATATCATCTGTTATCATGGATTCCTTCAGCTAAACATCGATAAAGCAGCTTTTTTAAAACTTCTTTTGCTTTTCTTCCATAGAGAAATATGCTCATCATAGACCCATTTGACCATCAGTGCTCATAGAAATGTGAATATTAATCTCCATAATGAAATGTGGTTTGCTTTTTTAAACATATTTGAAAGTTGTTATAGCAAGGGTGGTTCTTTGATTGATACACTAAACAGATGCATGCCATAATGAAGCAGTTGTAACAATAAAGTTGTAGAAGAAATATTTTCTTTTAATGAGTACTGCTTACATATGTACTCCTTGAAAAGACATCAATAAGAGCAAATTTCACAAACTTAGCTACTTTGAAAGTACTTCATACTGCTTAGTAATGTGTCCAATAGATTTAAGAACAGTGACCTTTATGTCTATGCTTTAAAGTTTATATAACTAGCTCAGTAAAATGTACTATTAAATGCTTTTATAGCAATTATTTTTCTGACAACTGTTTGCTTTTAGATGTAAAATACATTGATTTTGACTGCCCTAAGTTTCTAGTATTGGTTTGTTTCTTGACAGATCACAACATCCATTTTGCTTCTGCAATACTTGTTTGGGGTATTCTGGAAGCAACAAGGACACTGTAACTTTGTTTCTCAGTTAGCTTTCCATTCACCATATAGCACAATGACCTATAAATGACAGAAGTCATTTTTTAAAGAAGTGCAAGTCTTCTGCTTGTGGACCTGATATTAATTCTTACAAATTACAGGGTCGTCATCTCCAGTTGCCACCAGTGAATTAACTGTGCTGTAAAGGCTCGTTTAGAAGACCAAAAATGTACCTCAACTATTTCAGGGACGTCTTATGCTAGCTGTTTCTGCGTATGGTGTTCGAGGGAATTATAAGCTTGATACCTGCAGAGATGTAGCTCCCAATGGGTGAACTGTGCCATCCCCTCCATGGGGTGACAGTCTTCTGGAGTCAGCTTCAGTTTGGCATGGCCACAATTGGATCTGGGACTGGAAAACCTGCTTCACTGGCTTGTGTAGATCTCTTGGGGCATGTTAGCATTGTGCTCAGCAAAGGTCTAGGTTCAGGCACAGACACAAACCAAACCTGACTCCTGGTACAGGGAGTCAGAAAAGCAAAGAAGTGGTTCCTGAAGGAGAACATCCCACTAATATTCCTATCTTCCTTCTTACAGATATACTGGGATTATTGTATTTCAGTTTTATCACCCACAATGGATGGAATACTTTTGCACCAGAAAGTATTTTGAATAACAGAAAGGAAAAAATAGTATAAATTTTATTTAAAAATATTCTTGTTCATATCCTACATTATAATCTACGTTATATTTTAAATGCATTTCAAATATGAAATATATGTATGTATATATATATAAATTGTCCAGATTTTTGACATTTCATTTGCCATATATTTTTGGAACTTCCTAAAGAAACAACTGATGGCTTTCAATGACCAAAGCCTCTTGGGGAGTGGGGAAGAAAGATGGCAATAATTTGAAACAAAACTATAGACAGCTAAAGACATGCTTGTTTACTGGATGCAGCATGTTTCAGACTTAATGAGAAAACACTTCTTTAAGCTATACTGCCACAAACTTCCCTGGAGAATATTAATAACAATATGAGGAAAAATCTCTATGTGAAGCAAAACAAGGATGAAATGTGATGACAGTTGCCACTGTAGTGGGCCTCAGTCTTACCTGTTTGAGGGTAATGAAGATGAGTTATAGGTTGGATTTGATCACATTAAAAGACTGGCTCGGTCGGATATCTGAACAGAAAATAGAAATGGTCAGTAAAAAATAAAGAGAGGAAAAAAGTCCCTCTAACATGGACAAGAAAGGGCTACACTGATATTATAAAGTATTATAATTCAAACATATCACAGAATCATACAGGTTTGAAAAGACCTCCAAAATCATCAAATCCAACTTCTGAAGAATCATCACTTGTCAACTAGACCATGGCACTTAGTGCAACGTCCAGTTGTTTATTGAACACCTCCAGGGATGGTGACCCTATCACCTCTCTGGGCAGTCCATTGCAATGTTTAACAACCTTTTCCACGAAGAAATTCTTTCTGATGTCCAGCCTGAACCTCCCTAGGCACAAGCTTGAAGCTCTGTCCTCTCTGTCACTAGTTGCCTGGGAGAAGAGACTGACCTCCACCTGGCTACGACCTCCTTTCAGGTGGTTGTAAGAGAATGATAAGGTCTCTCCTAGCCTCCTTTTCTTCAGGTTAAACAATCCCAGATCCCTCAGCTGTTCCTTATATGAATTACTCTAACACTTCACCAGCTCCACTGCCCTTCTCTGGACTCTCTCCAGCACCTCAATGTCCTTCCTGACTTGAGGTGCCCAGAACCAGACAAAGGACTCAAGGTAGGGCCTCACCAGGACCAAGTACGGAGGGACAATCACTTCCCTGGTCCTGTTGGCAATACTGTTTTTGGTGCACGCCAGGATGCCATTGCCCTTCTTAGCTGTCTTGGCCACTTGGCTCATGCCACACTCTTGGCTCGTACCTGGACAGCTGCTTACCAGCACCTGTGGGAGTCAATGAAACTAACACGATCCCAGCTATGGGGGCAAAAACTGGAATGGTTTATTGGACATACAGGCTGATATTTTAAGGATCTGGGGTCTACATACTCATGGGGGGCCAAGCTATTAGGAACAGGGGGCTTTACAAGGATGACGAAAGGGAAAAACCCAAGTTACACCTTTTGGGTTTAGCACGTACATCATGGGGAAAAACCACTTATTTTAGGATTACACTTTTGGGGATTTACATGGGGAAGGGATATTTAAGTTTACAGAATACACAGGATACACAGGGAGAGAGAAAATAACAATGGATTTTATGCAGAGGCTTGATAAAATCAGAGTACAATCTCTCTGGGTCTGAGCAGGACATTCCAAACCGGTGATGTCTTGTTTGGTCCTCAAGGTTTTTTTCCCCAGTTTTTGTAGCCCAAGGCCTTTTACTGAGATCACTCAGACTCCTTTCTGCAGGTATTTGATTTTGAGATCCTACAAGCACCCCCAAGTCCTTTTCTGTTGGACCACTTTCGAGCCAACATCTTAATGCTCTTATGTTAACATTCTTCTGTTAAGAACCCTATTATTTTCAGTAAAAGTTGTCTGCTTCTTAGCTTGTTTGAGGAAAATCAAATTGTTATTGAATCATTTTTATAAGATTTTAACACTCTTCCAATAAAAAATGTCTAACCTTTAGATTAAAAAAAATATACCCTTTTTCCACATAGCCATACATACAAAATCTTGCGTCTTCCTACTACAATTTCTCATAATCCATTTGCAGAGGGATAATAGAACAAGAGTTTCCAAGTTTCAACCTTCAGCTTTGAAACACTGTTAATTTCTGGTATCTATTTTTTTCCACACTTGTTTGATTGCTTCCTGAATTGCAGCATGACAGCATAAATCTCCAGATTCTCAGTAAACTTCAAAGCTGACAACACCATCATGTCTAAGCAAAATTAGAAATAATAATATAGTAACAGCAGGGTAGTCTCTACTGCCAATAACAGGTTAGTAGCAGAGTGCTAGAGTGAAGTGTCCTCCTATAGTGCAAAGGATTTGCTGTACTTTAGATAATTTTATGGAAATTATTTTGCAGGTGTTCTCTTCATAGCAATGATGGTTTATGGGGACAACCCTCTTCCTGGCAGTTATTCACTATTTGTGTGTGAATCAGATGAGGAACTGAGTCTGAATTTTAATGAACAGGCAAAATAACACAATCAAAACACCTTCTAGGGATGTTTTAGCAGACTCTCCTCAGAAACAAGTACTTTTAAACAATCCTGAAATTAATTTTCTTCCTCCTACAGTGTCTGAAGACTTTCTTTCTCCACTTATGGCTTAGGTTTCTGCATGATTTATCATTGTTTCAGGGAACATCCAGACTGAGATAGACTATGGTATGACTATGTAAGTCATATGAAGATTATAAAAATATGCCAGAGATGTTCCTGTAGTCATTCTGGTGACTGCTGAGGAGATATGTTTGTGGTGCCTCTTCCAGTGCCTTCTCTACCAGACCTTTAGACCTTCTTGACATAAAGCAGAAGACAGTATGGCAGCATTTCTATTAAACAAGGTTCCTTGTACTGAACCTGTGTTTTCATTCCCAGTGACTGTGATGTCATTTAGCCACATCCATACCTATCCTCTCACCACAGCTTTTTTGTGAAACCCTTCTCTTCTTGTCAATCCTACTCATCATGATCTCTTCTTACTCACAAAGAAATGAATCATGAAGGAAAGGATCATGGACTGGCACAGCATACTGGCAGTATATTCCTATTTCCTTCTATTTTTAGATGATGCTTTGGAAATATTGCCATTTCTTCACTATCCTCAAAATACTGACGTGAAGAAAAGAAACCACACAGAAGCACCTTGGCAAGCATCAGTGAGTGACTACAGCTGCTTTGCAGTAAATTTAAATGATGTTTCTTTCTAAACCTTAGGCCACAATTGGTGATAATTTTTCCTTTCCTTTAGACAAGGATAAAATTATGTTTTGATGGACTATATATTCAAAAGTTGTTCTTTTAAGATTCAGCTCTATTTGAAAGACATAGACATGGTTGTGTATGTTGATTCTGGTGCAGCAGAGAAAGTGAGTAATGCCTATCTTAATCTGCATCTTTGTCCTTTTTAAAGTCCAGTTAAAAATAAACATTCCACCCCCTTATAC
The DNA here is from genome assembly GCF_036250125.1 of Pseudopipra pipra. NCBI lineage: Eukaryota > Metazoa > Chordata > Aves > Passeriformes > Pipridae > Pseudopipra > Pseudopipra pipra. The sequence goes on from NC_087581.1 coordinate 64,690,862, forward strand.
AAAAAAATCCAAACAAAACCACGTATTTTTCTTTGGAAACTGTTCTCAAAAGGTCAGTGTCCTGTCAAATCTGGTTTAGCTCTCACTGAGATAGATGATTTTTTTTTTCTTTGGCCCAGAATGATATGCAGAGTTTGCTGTAAAACTGAGGTAAAGAAACTACTACTGTAATTTCCTGTAATCCAATATATTAACTATAAGATCTGGAAAATGTGTTGAAATTGAATTGTTATAACAGATATTATTTTTAGTTTCTGTTGCAAGCTGCCCTTCTGATATAAGTACAATCACCACAAGAAAGTTTATACTAAAATGTATGTTTCATGTTAAAATAAATCCAATTTATTTGACCCAAAGAACGTATTTCTAACAAAGAATCACAGAGGATCTGAGTTTTACAGACTGTGTTCTAAGAACAGGAAAGAAACAATAAAATATATTAGCTTTTTGCATAGTCAAAATAGGCTCTATCAGTACTGTTCCCTTTTAAAAAAAAATTTCAAATTTCACTTCAAAATCTCTTTTGAAAAATTAATGAAGTAATCTAACTCTTCTTCATTTTGGTTTGGTTTAGTTTGTTTGTTTTCTTGTTCTTTTTTTTTCTACTGAATAGTTTATAAACTAACAAGTTTTTCACCAAGATTGTTCCAAAAATGGAAATTTAATAGATAAGTATACATAAATGTTGTTTTCAATGTTTATTCAGTTTATTAAATTACATTCTTTATTTAGAGGAAGTTTTTCTTTGCTTGTTTGCTTTCTTTGTCCCTATTTAGATTATTACTTTGAGGCAATAATACTGTATTAGTGCTATTTGCCTGAAAATACCCTGAACAACTGTAGCAACATTTTTATATTTCCCAAAAAACACCTTTAGAGCAATATTTAAGAAGTTTTTATCTAATCAAATAATGTATCAGACAAAATTGTAAATGTTGTAAATGTTTCAGTGGGTATATGGGAACCAACTAAGGAATGTTGTTGGAAAAGTTCTTCAGGCTAGGAAGTCTTTATCAAGGTGCTTTTGCCTACCAAGGAGTAAATCCATAATCATTTTGTAGATGACTATAGCAAGAACAAATCCATTGACATGAAGGAACTGTGGGGGAGGGAGAGGGGAAGGAAGAAGAACAAAAAAGAGATATCAAAGTGACTGGTTTTTCACTGCATATATTTCCCAGCGTTGCTTGATGCTTAACTTGATGCATTCCTTTTGGGTAAGCTTTCATTATTTTGAAATCAGTAGTCAAATCTTTATATGAGGAGTGTTTCCATGAATTTACCACAATGGAACCTCTCTTCAGTACATTTTCTTGCCAAGAAATCTCTCATAATTCCCTGTTTCTCATTTTACCTTGTCTTTTTTAATCTTTAGACTGTAAATCAGCAATTAGTGAAATAGGCCAATTTACTCTCCACCTGATTTTCGTGTGACTATTTTGCTTTAGGCAGCTACAAGACCACTCTGTATTTCTGGATCATATTTTGCTATATGAAAACACACCTTGAACTAGAAAGCACCATTTGGAGCATGATTTTTGGTGCACCTATGCTAAAGTACCTGTAATTTGAGCAAACAATACAAGCCCGCTACTTGCTCCTTATGTCAGGATATTGGTAGCATAGCAGCCAGGTGATCCACAGAGGCAACACCCACGTTCATATTCTGCAATGTATTCTGAGCCCTGTATTATCACACCTATAATACTAGCCCATCAGCCTGTTTCTTCAAGGGTGATTTCGTCATGTCTTGACATGAAACAGTCAGTGACCTCAACGTAAGTTTCACCATCAATAATGAAGACACCTCAACGAGGGATTTGTGTTGAGGTGCATACAGTTTTAGGTATATCTGAGAGAATAACTGATGTCAGAAAGAACAGCTGCTCCTACAGGTCAAGAGAGGTGTAGAGAGGAATTTTAAAAAAATGCGACTATGAAACAAATACAGGAAAGTTATACTAAAAATGGGTCCTTTCATTCCTTTGATACCAGGGTTGCATTCTTGGAGATAGAAGGGCTTTAATGGATAAAACACCAACAATGAGACTGAATATTTTAATACAGTGACTGTCACTTCATATGGTTATTTTTTTGGGGGAAGTTAAAGCTACACTCTATCATGTTCGTCTCTGAGCTTTTTAGTATTTTCAAGAGAGAAGAGAAATAGAAAGAAGAGAACAGTGAAGTGGCTCTGTGGTCTCAGGGTATTTTTTCCCACTGCAGTGCCTCAGGGAAGAAAGAAAAAAGAATGAGGATGAAGATCTAAAGTCTGATGAAAATTTGAGCACTGATGCAATATTATATTTGAAGATACTCTGCAAAAAGCACTTCTGACTCCTCTACACACATTTTAGCCCAATACATAGGTTAATGCTTGTTAAAGCTCTAAGAGGTTAGCAACAAAATATTTATCTGTTCCAAATCTCATCCCCTCTGACTTTTGTAGAATCCTATTAAACATAATAAATTCTCAAAACCTTCTTCTCTTCTTCTCTTCCCTTCTTCTCTTACTTCTATCTATAGCAAGATCATTTATATCACAAAATAAACCCATATTAGCTTTTGATGAAACACTGAAAGCAATTGTAGCACTTCATTAGAAGTTCCAAGTATTTGTGTGTTTCCTGTGGCTTTCATTTTGTCTTCTAGAATTTAATTTTGTCCCCTCTGCAAATTCTGACAAATTTGAATATATCTGGAATTATTTCTTTGCCACTGTGGCCTAGGGTTAACATTCTACTGAGACCACACTTCTTGTGAGTGCTTGTACTGAGTAATATATTTTATTAAATTGTTATTTGACTAACAGAAAGTTAAAAACAGAAAGACAAAACGGTTGAGAGATAGTGTGTCTCTTAAATATATTAAACAATCAAGCTCATTCTTGATGACCTTGAAAACAAACATCTCAGAGACTTTAAACAAAGGGTATTACTTTATTCCACTTCATCCTAGTCCCCAGGAAAAGGTCTACTTTTCTTGACACCCAAAGGTCCTGTCTCATAAAACCAGTGTGATTTCTCCATCTTTGGATTTCCTGATTTCTGAAATTCAGTATAATCATTTCACATTGCATGAAAATTGGAAGTGAAGAAAAACTGCAGAAAGCAGCCAGTACTCTGCAGCAGTGACTCGGAACTTGGCCTCAAAAGAGTTATAAGCCCAAGACACTGTCCAAGTGAGAGAAAGGCATTAGTGTATGTTTTTGCACATAAAGTTGCAGCACAGCACCTATGAGGACCTCATTACCTCCCCATCTGAGTAGCTCTACAAATTTCAATGGTCTTATCTTCACAGTGTGTTGCTGAGCTATGGATTAATTGCCTGTTTTCTTCTACAAATAAAAGACTTAACTGCTAGTGGTTTAGCTACAGTATTTCATAGTGAGGCACAACACAGTTAAGCCTGCGCAGGAAACCAGGTGATTCTGATGAGTTGTTGTCTACTTCATATGGGTTTAGGATGATGTAATTCATTTCAGGACAGGTCTAATCTCATCTCATGGGTTGAATATGCTAACATCAGCTAGTGCACAGCATGCACTTCTACCATGTGTTTTAGTTTCAACACCAGTAGGTATAATATGTGTGCTCCAACACCACTCTGTTAAATAAATCAGAGGGGAAGATCAGAATATTTACTTATATATTAAATATTTACTTAAATCCAAACTAAAACCCTTTGTAGTCAATTTTATTTCTTTACCCAGAACGTTTAGGTCCCTTTCATTATTGTAGCTCTCATTCCATTGTGCTGGGAAAACAGTTAAACTGGTTTAAATAGAACAAAACAGTATTAGATTACACTTGAATTTCCAAAAGTCTATAATATTCAGATTCTTATTCTACTTTTTTTTTTTTTTTTTGGGGGTGGGATGGGGCGTGGAGAGGAAGAAGCTGTAGTTTTCTTTGTGTTTGTTTTCAGTAGTGCAACAGGATCTGATCCACAGGTTGGGATCATGAATAATTTTTGATCAGGTGGAAAATTCACATCCATTTTACAGAAAATAAACAGCACATTATAAAACAAAGAGTTTCTATAGTAGAAATAGTATCATAAATAATTAACAGCCAGTCAATTCCAAAGACATCTTCTGCAACACTGTCTGGAAGCTGTTGGTGATGTGAAAAACTGTGAATGATCTGAATTTCTTTCTCAGTGTTCTACAGATCATGAGTCATTTTTCTTCGGTTATCGACTTCTTTCCATTTAGAATGAGCCAAAGTTGCATGCCTGGAGGTTGGCCTCTCTACCTAGTCCTGTTTAAAGCATCACTGAATCTGCTTTCAACTTTTGAGTTTTAGAGTAAAGCACTGACCTAAGGTTGTCACCCATTTATCACAACAGAAGAAAGTTCTTGTCATGGTTACCAAATTCAAAGTAGCAAGAGTGAAAGGTTCCAGTTATAACTGTCTATCCCTTAAAAACCACCAGTTAATTACCAATTTAGTTATAAAACTTTCACTCTGTACACAATTTTAGTCTGCTTTTCCACTTAAGAACAGTAGAAAAAATATTTATTGTCACAGTTTTGTTAAGTACTTTAAGATCTGACTTGATGCAGCTAGCTGTGCCACTCGCAACCCTTCTTGGCCATTGTCTAGATCCAGAGAGCTCGCAATCACAAACCAATGAAAAAGACTCCACGACTCTCTGTGGCCTTTTCATTAAGTCTCAGTTTTCTAATAAACAAACTTGTGCAGGGGTAAAGTTTGTCTGGCTTCTGGGGAAAGGAATATATAGCACTGTGTGGAAAGAATAAGATGTATTTTCAGTAAACAAACACAAACCCTGTGTGATGCTGTCAGGGACATGGTCGGTATCCACCTGACTACTTGTTAACTGTTGAGACAAGGTAACAAAATCCGGCCAGAAACGAGCAAGAAATACATGAAACATTGCTTTTCTTGTGCACACTAAATACGTCTGCTAATTTAAAGAGGGGATTACTTGTGATATTTGGGGAAGACTATGTAAGGTAAGTTTTTTTGGAAAAAAAGCCTGGAGGAAAGTTTATGGAAGATGAAGTCAGAAGAGTGTTTAAGTCCCAAAGCAAGAGATGTTATAGCAAATAAATAAGGGTGGGGTTTTGTTTGGTTGGTTGGTTGGTGCTGTTTTTTCATTTGTCTGAAAAAAGTCAGAATTTCACAAAGTAAAAGTGGAAGAGAAAAATGGTAATAGCATTTTTATTAGAAAAAAAGTACTAAATTTTAAGAGAAAATGCGTTCTCCAAAGACAGCAAAAGAAATTATGAGTGAATATTGGAAATTTCGAGATAATAGAGCACAGGGAATGAGAAAAGCCAACTGGCTTTTATCAGATAATGAAAATTGATGACTTGGAGTTGAAATGTAGTATCTTACAGTGTGAATCATTGCTGCTTCAAATAAAAGATATGGGGGAAACATACCCTAAAATTCAGACTTATCCAGAAAAAAAAAGTTGGACAGGCATAGTAATCAAGGAAGGGTAGATAGCAACAAACAAACAACAATAGACTCCAAACATATTCATATAAAATATCTAAAAAACTATTAAAGAAATCATCAGGAAAAGCAAATGAAAATTATAAAGTTACAATGAAGTCATAAGCTCACTTCAGGATAAAGGATAGGCTGACCTAAATTAAAAGGAGAAGGGGTGTTATGACCCTTCCCTGAGGCAGGGGAACTGAGGTTTTTGTTAATAGATCCCTCGAGGCAGATTAGATTTAAATGACATTGAATGACAGGTGGTTACAAATATGTACATACATGGCAGCTTTATTTTAGAACAGTTTGGTTCTAATGCAAAGGAGGTATGTAGTTGTTTTTGTTATTGTCTATAGAACCATAATGATATAAAAGTATAAAAATATTACTTAAGAAAATATACAAGGTTGTAGTGGGTTGACCTTGGCCGGATGCCAGATGCCCACTAAAGCCACTCTCTCACTCTCCCTCTGCAACTGGAGAGAGGAGAGAGAGGAAAAAAATATGTTGAGGATTCATGAGCTGAGATAAGAGCTGGGAGAGGTCACTTACTGATTACCTTCACGGGCAAAACAGACTCAAATTTATTACTAACAGGATAAGAGCCAAAGAGTAAGAAATAAAACAGTCTCAAAAACACCTTCTGCCCACCTCTCCTCCCTTCTATGGGGAATGGGGGTTAAGGTCAGTTGTTTCTGCCACTGCTCAGAGAGAGGAATCCTTCCCCTGCTCCCATGAGGTCCCTCCCATGGGAGACAGTCCTTGATGGACCTCTCTGGCATGAGTCCATCCCTCAGGCAGCAGCTCTTCTCAAACTGCTGTTCTGTGGGTCACTCCTCCATGGCGTGCAGTCCTGCACCAATGAGCTGTACTGGCGTGGGTCCTCCACAGGGGCCACAAATCCTGCCTGGTAAAAACCCGCTCCAGCGTGGGCTTCCCTCTCCACGGGCTGCAGGTCCCCAGCAGGACCCTGCTCTATCTTGGGGCTCCCACAAGGTCACAGCCTCCTTCAGATATCCACCTGCTCCAGCATGGGCTCCTCCATGTGCTGCAAGTGGGTCTCTGCACCCCGATGCTCCTCCACGGGCTGCAGGGGCACAGCTGCCCCACCATGGTCTGCACCACGGGCTGCAGGGCCTCAGCTCTGGTGCCTGCAGCACTCCTCGCCCTCCTTCTGCACTGACCTTGATGTCTACCTTGTTGTTCCCATCTTCTCACTCTGCTCTTCCCTTACTGGAATTCCTTCTGTGCAACAATCTTCTGTTCTTGAATATGTTATCACAGAGGCATTACTGTCACTCCTCATTGGCTTGGCCTCTGCCAGCAGCATGAAGTCCATCCCGGAGCCGGCTGGCATTGGCTGCACAAGACAGGGGAAGCTTTTGACAGCTTCTAACAGAAGGCACCCCTGAAGCACACACACACACCCGCCTCCAAAACCCAGCCACAGAAACCCACTACAAAGGTAAGAAAGAGAAACAGAGGATAAGAGTAGATAGTGGAGAGGAAAGATAACATGACCTGTGGATCAGTGACAAGACTTTCTTGCTGCAATTTCAATGTCCATCAGTTGAAGTGATATCTTGATCCATCAGGGGTGGGGGAAGTCCAAAAACCATAGAGTTCAATGGGTTAATATACAGTCAGGTACATGTGGGAGTGTTCTGATGCTTCCCCAGTAGGGTGGGGGAGTTTTACACTGTTTGATGCAACACTGTGGATCATTCATAGTCCTCTGGTGGTCATTGGTGGTTGTAGATGCCATGCGTCCCATAACTTGGGGTGACCTTTTTTTGACCTGTGATATGTGTGTGAGTAATTGCTTCTTTACGCTGTTTGCCACAGTGGGAATTTTCATCTGGATGCTTTAAACCAGGATGTGCTAACCAGATCTCACCTCTGCCAGGCATGGAATCAGCACCATAAATTCTTCCCTTTTATATCTCTCTCAAGTTCCTGCTGTGGTAGCTTATCCTATGTCCAGTTCCTTCTGTGGTCTTAACAATGTTTGAGACAGGCAACTGTGCTCTTTAAGTCCCTAGGGCAAAGTAGGCTTATGGTAAAACCAAATACAGTAGAAGAGAGAAAAATGGAAAATGAGAGTCTGAAAAAATAGATTTTAAAACTATGGACTTGGAAAATGTGCTTCTGTGAAAAATCAGCTCTTCATCATCTAGACAAGGTTCTTGACATTCTCAATAATCCAGGTATGAAGTGCTGTTGAGAACTGATGTCACTTCAAGACCGAGGGTAGTTAGTGTGGCCGGGATATTATTTCTCCCAGGCTTCAGATTCTGGCTGAATGTCTCAGTGGTTTTTGTGGCAAGTACATTGAATCCACCTTCTCTGAAGTTCTGATAAACAGAATTTGCTATCCAATATTCTTAGTACCACTTATCTGAGAAAAAAATTATGCATCTCTGCTATTGTCTGTCCTTTGCTGCTGCTTTTAACAGCAACAGAAACAATATTTGAGGTGACAATGCAGGGAAGTAATGAGTATAAACTAAAGTATTCTCTGGTTTTAATACTAGTTTTGTTTTAGTTATAAGCTTTCATTTTTGAGTTTACCTTCTCTTGACTTGCAACATGCATACATGCATACAAGCAACCTCACAAATCATGACAACTCTTATTCTTCTGTTTTTTAGCAAGAAGGGGCAGGAGTCCTCATTACTGTCAATGGATAGTTTAATAACAGATAGTAACAGCCAGTTAAAAACTTAACAGAGGGAAAATCCTTTAAAAGATTGGTGGAGTTTTGTTTTGATTGATTTTTTGAAAAAAATCCCAAACATGCAAGACACAAATGTAGATTTTGATAGGACAATGTGAAGCAATTTTGCTTAAGATAAACATTTAGTAGTTTATATTTTTATATAATTTTAAAGTATATTCTTTATTATTTTACCAACTTTCTATGTTAAGAATGGCCAGATAAAGAAATATGTAATTATAGAATTTATTCTGTCTATGGATCAAAGTTTGATATTTTGTTTGCAATTAATAGGTTCTCAAATTTTAGTATTTCTAAACAAAGAAACACCACTTTTGTAACTATACAGTTGAGAACTTTTCAGTTAGGAAATGGCTTTTAGCATCTAAAATATTGGCTATGACTGAATTTAGGATATCACTATTTTATCTGCCAGCTGATAACTGTTCCATTGCTGACTCCTGTAAATTATTTCCTGTAAATTATTTCCTCACTCTCTTCCCTAAGCGAAAAAAAATACAGCTGCCTTTTCAAGCTGTTAGATCCTCGGAGTTGTATTACTACAAATGCAGGTGTGTTCAAAATTTGTTTTCTGCTATCCTTTCAAAAAAAAAAAAAGAAACTGTACAATAAATTCTGGATATAAATAGATAAATCAAGAAGGCATTGACCTAATTTCAGACTTTCAATGAATTAAATGGGAAAATTTAATTAATAATATAATAATTTATATTACTTTTTACATTCACCAAGGAACCTAAAGTTATTGGTGTCCAGTTTTGGTGTTTGGAACCTAAACAATATTGAAGTCTGGTTTTGCTACTTGTTCACATATACAAAAGCTAAAGCAACAAATCTCTGAAGAGCTTTGCTCTTCTAGAAACACAAATAGCATGAGAAAGTGACATTTTTTATTCTCTCAGAATCTGGTGCTGAAAAAGGAAACTAGGTTATTGCTAAATCTGATTTTTGTGAGTGCAAGATAAAGGAGGTGTGGGAGAGAAAAAATTATCTTTTGCTTCTGTGAGCTAAAGTAAACTTGATTGGTTTGTTTCAGCTGTGTTAACAATGGTGGTGCAGTATCTGAGGCTTTTTATGAAGATGTTCATAGAAGAGTTAAACCTCTGCCAGGAGAAAAAAGATATATTTAAATTTATGTCTCTTACATATCAGCACCACTATTGCTCCTCTGTGTTGCAATATACAAAGTAGCCAGTAAGTGCAGTAAGACTGGACATTATTCAAGGAGGAAACCCTAAAGGCACTAGAGCAGGTTGCCCCCGTGTGCTGAAAGATGAGCTTTTGCTTATAATGGCATAATGCAAGTTACTTGGAATGGACTTTCTTCAGATTTATACCCACATGCAGAAATCAACTGCATGATGATGACTATTTCCTTTTGCACAACATTTTTTGTAAGCCTGTGTAGGCCGTATAGACCTTCTCTCCTGTTCACCTTATTTGTTAGATCACAGAATCACAGAATTACAGAATCTACTGAGTTGGAAAACACCCATAAGGATCATTGAGACCAACTCTTAGCCCTGCTCAGGACCATCCCCAGGAGTCACACCATGTGCCTGAGAGTGTTGTCCAACTGCTTCTTGAACTCTGTCAGCCTTGGTGCTGTGACCACTGCCCTGAGGAGTCTGTTCCAGGGCCCAATCACCCTCTGGGTGAAGAACCTCTTTCCAATAACCAACCTAAAGCTCCCCTGACACTTCAGGTCATTCCATTGGGTGCTGTCACTGGTCACCACGGAGAAGAGATCAGTGTCTACCCCCACTCTTCCCCTCACAAGGAAGTTGTAGACTGTGATGAGGTCTCCCCTTTTTAGGTGCTGTCACACTACCTAGAACACAGCTTTCAGAGAGAGGACTGGTTTTCCGAGTTATTAAGCACCAAAGACCTCTCTTGTTCGACCTTATTCAAAGCTGTGAAATTGTAACACTAGAAAGAAAAAAAGAAGGAACACATGGTCAAATCCTGGTACATCTGTTTGATAGGACTGAAAGTTTATGATGATTTACTCCGTTTGGCTTTTATATTTTGCATACAACTTTCTATCAGTTTAGTGACACAATATTTTTTATTTAAATAAAAAGCTGTTGTCAATATAGTACCTGAGATTTGCCTAAAGATTTCACTTATTTGCAGAAACTTTGGATATTGTTACACCCCAGTCCAGAAGCTCCATGTTTTTACCAGTTGTACACCTTATATTTAGACTTCAAAAGATTTTACCCATAGAAACCCTTGCAAAGTCTTTGATTCTTTAATGCCTTGAGTTCACATTTGGAGAAAAACTTCACATTTTTCTCTAAGAGATTTCTTTTAATTTGGTGAGAAAATAGGTGTTTGGGCAAAAAAGGTTTTAGAGAAATAACATGCAACTTCCTGAAAGCATTACAACAGATTACTGAAACTAGCAAGCACTGCTATAGTGAGGGAACCTTTGTTATACCCAGCAAACACAAACTTCATACAACTTAAGTGCAATGCCTAGAACTTAAATGAAATATAGACAATAGGTGTTTGAGTTGTCTACAAGAGGAAGGAAAGAGAGATTAAAGAAGAATAAAGAGAGAAAAGAGAGACATATTTACCACTCTGCAGGCCTAGGCTTAGCCCTTCCCTCCCCTGCCCCAACACACACACATATGCAACATGGTTTATTCTATCCATCACTCAAACAATCTGGTGAGATACAAATCTGGTCTCTGACAAATATCTGTAAAATTTTCTCTGAAAATAAGAAAACTGCTGTGTGAGAAAATTTATGAATAATACAAACCCATTAAGATACAGGGTTTCGTACATGGACATGTCAACAAAAAGGAGAATGAGACATTATTATTATTAAAAAGAATAGGAAGAAATAAGGAACTCTCTACTACTTTAGTTTTTCTACTATAAGTGTCTGAAGCTTTATTTTTACAGCCCTTCCACTAGTGCTTAGAGAAGTATTTCTAGAATACAATTAATTAGACGTCTGCACTCCAGCAGGTTTGAGGGTGGGACAGTTAGAGATAAAATGTAAGTCAGTAGAAATTGAGCAACTCACTATTCAGTGAAAACTGGTACTGGATTCTCTTAGGCATTTTTGAAAGCCACATCTACAACTGCGCACTGATTACTTTATTTGCTCTATTTGGTTTCTAATCTAAAGTATTTTTATTCTTTGTCTTGCTTCTTAGTTCTGTTTCTATAATGTTTTCATTGGCAGTTATTACTGTTCCCTGTAATTCACAGGGTGTTATTTTCATCCCCTAACAGGATAAATGGTGCCATGCATGGAAGGAAGACGATGTGATGAAGCCTTATGAAGAAAGAATGGTTACATGAAGTATATGTTGTTCACTCCGCAGATACACTTCCATCCTGAAAAAATTTGTTAAAAAAATAAAAGCCCAAATGGAAACCCCATGGAAGTTCTGGACAAAAAAAGGTAAATTTTGTCTAGATTTTAAAATAAAATAAATAACACAGAAAAAAAATATGGAACTGGCAGTGATAACTACGTACACAGGACCATGAAGTGTCTTCTTAAGCTTTCTTGTAAAAGTGATTGTGTAAGATTCCCTTTAGCTTCACCAGCTCAAAAAGAATCAATTAAACTGTAATATCTAATTCCAATTCCCTCAATAACAGTATGAAAAGATATTTATAATACCTCAAATTTAGTAAAGCTGTAGGAAATTTGTATTGATTTAGCAATAAATAACAGCTTTTGCATCAGCGTGGAGTTTTCTGTTAGACACCAGGCCAATGCTCATGGACACTCTAGTTTATTATTGCACAAATGGCAAATAATAACTATTGGATTCAGATGCAATTTTCTGTGTCTGCATATACATACTCAGAAAGATTCATCTATTTGTACTGACTGAGGGAGGCAGAGCTGGGAGTGACCCATGGTTCTTGGATCAAGAACGGTGTATTGAGCAGGGTGGGACTAGGAGAAGCATTTTGGAAGTTGTAGGATTTCAGACCATCTTTTTGGGAACATCTGATGGTGAATTGTGTTTGATAGACACCACAAAACATACCACAGAAAGAAAAGATGCTAGGTCTTATATTCATCTTTACTTTTGCTTTCAGTAAGTCTAAATCAGGTTTGTTTACCAAAAATAAAACCCAACAAAGCAAACCATTAACAGATACTGTAGCAATAAAATGCAATATAGGAAGCTCTTTAGCTTTTAAAAACTGAGCATACAGACTTTTCTGTGAGGCCTGCCACAGAAATATTGTTTTTATTCAAAAATACCACCATACCATCACCTTCATAATGAGAAAAAAAAAATAATTGAAGAATAGAGTGCTCATGAGTCTTAGTTCTGAAATAGAGCGATGTCGGCGGAGGGGCTAGAGACAAACACACACAACCAATATGATCTGCAAAATGTCCGCTTTATTCACAAAAAGAAACTCTTTATGTACCCCTTCTACACCCTGGCGTGTGATTTCTCTTCTACATTATTGGTTACACGAAAGTGTTCACAAGGCAAACGTGCCCTATTGACCACTTCTAATTGGATTATAGCAGGTGCTCATACAAGGTGAGGACATTTGTTTAACTTTTGGGACTCCACCTTAATCTTGGGACAGATCCTTCTTTGTTTCAGCCTCAGAGGCTGAAGCCATGTTGACTACGCAGTTCTTTTTACTGCCTGTGCCTGGCCGTGTCAAGGCAAGGCCCACAAAAATGCAGGAGAAATTGTTCACACAATCCTGTTCTCCCAACGGGGTTATTAAGAAGAGATGGTAGAATCACAGAACACTTTAGGTAGGAAAATAACTCTAAGTTCATTGAGTCCAATCATCAGCTTGTGCTCCAGTCCCTTCAAGAGCTTCAGCACACTCCAGCACCTCAATACCTTTCTTGTCATGAGGGCCCCAAAACTGAACTCCGTGTGGCCTCACCAATGCCAAGTACAGGGGGACAATCACTTTCCTAGTCCAGTTGGCCACACAACTTCTGATACAATCCAGAATGCCATTGGCTTTCTTGGCCACCTAGGCACACTGCTGGCTCACGTTCAGCTGGCTGTCAACCAGCAACTCACCTTTTCCGCTGGGCAGCTTTCCAGCCACTCTTCCCCTAGCCTGTAGTGCTGCATCTGGTTGTTGTGACCCAAGGGCAGGACCTGGCAATTCGTCTTGCTGAACTCATAGAATCGGCCTCAGGTCATTAATCCAGTCTGTCCAGATCCCCCTGAAGAGCCTTTCTATCCTTCAGCAGATCAACAGTCCTGCCCATGCTATGATACAGAACTGAAGAATGCAGGAAGGGAAGTGTAGTTGAAGCAAGCACTTAGGTCAGCTGTACAGAGGTGATTATATCAGCTGTGAGATTTTGGGGTATAAAGAATGAAGAAACAAAGCAAAACCACATACACACAAAACCAGGAACAAGAACCAAACCAATCCCCCTCTTAAAACCCAAAACAAACAAACAAACAAACAAACCCCCCAATCCATGAAAGAGATACTGTGTCTTTTTATATCACCATTTATTTGCTTGCTTTGCTGCTTTTTGTTATTTTCAATGTTATCTGTATCATCAGCCACAAAGAAAATGATGTCTCCTTTTCTGTCTTTGTCCTTCCTGTGGAAATAATGACATTTCAATACATCATGAAGTGAGGACATAGTAAGCTTTCTGTGTTTTGTCTCTAATTCAGATGAACATCTATACCTTTGAAGTCAATTCCTAAATTATAACTTCAAGATAACTCCTGGATCTTTCACACAAGTACATTTACATATTAAAGCTGCCAAATAGAGTTTGATTTCTTTTCAGAGGATTAGGACACATGGCAAAGTGATTTGATGCACAAAATATTAAGTCTTCATGAAAACATTAGGGCTACCAAAGAAGGGATTTCCTAATCTTGTTGTAACAGTATTATATAAATATATCTCATATTTCAGGTCATGCCATGATTCAAGCTGACCATTCTGGGTCTCATATTTTGATCAGCTGTTCTAGGAATCAGGTATGAGTTTGTTATTTATATTAATATACTGACTTCACAGTATATCTTGTGATGGTATAGAACTATTTCGGGTAGTTTTGCAAGATCACAGATGAATTCAGTCCATTGCTTTATTCATCACATGTATTTCTGTGTTCAGGTGGTTCACTTCTCTTAAAATGCTGTTTTAATAAAGTTATGATCACAGTAATCTCTATGACCTTTTATCTGAAACCATGCGAGCTATTAAAAACGGAGCTCAGGATCATGGTGAAAAAATCAACTCTGTATTTCAATGGCCATATTACACACCAATATTTAGCTTCATAAGATAGAATTTGTTTCACAGTCTTCCTATTTGTAAATGAAAAAAAAAGAGAGAGAGAAAAGTTGCTATTATTTTGCTCATCTAAGATCCCATTATTACGAGAGCTGAAGGTCAAAAGGCAAAAAGAAATGGGGTCACCAGTAAAAAAAGGCAAAGACATATGCTTTCATTTTCTGAAGTAACTTAGAGGAAGAATTAGGGAGCTTATTTCAAGCTATGTTATTTTTCAATAATGACACAATCTGCCATATGCCATGGAGATCAAAGTTCCCTACTCTTGTTCCAGATGAACTATAACATCCATAGGATATAAAATCTTCAGCCAAGATCTACCACTGAAGAGCAGGAACCACAAAGCCACAGAGACATTTAGACACATTAATAACACTTGACCAACATCTAATACATATCTGCTTGAGTTTTTTGAAACATGATTTTGGTCTGAAAGCAAAATTAAATTCTTATCTAATAGTTCAGGCATTCAAGAGCTTTGTTGCAATAAAATTGTAGGAATAATTTAAGCAATGCGCACAGTATTTCTTCCTGTGTTATTCACCCAGAGCTAATAATGAAAGATATTACATGAGTACTGCATTTTGCAAAAGCAAATGTGCAGAATGGCTTCTATTAACAAAAATCCACCTGCACCAATCATATCTGAGCTGATGTGAGGAGAGGAAAATGAAGAATAACAGTGGAGGATTACTGTCACAAAAATTTCCCCACATGATAAAGTAGGTCAATTTTTATTAGAAACAGAGAGATTCAATATGAGAAAAACAAAATTAGTTTGCTCTTTCGATGTTAACGTGAGCATCATACTGATTATTTTATTTATTAGCATAATTGCATTTTATTAAAAAAATCTTGCATATTTGAAACATAGACTGTAATCAGATTTGAATATGCATCGAAATAATTACATGCTTGATATACCATAAATAATTATGAATCCTGACCTGAACAATGCTACAAATTAAGAATTATGCTTGATGTTGCTCCTAGCAACCATCTAAACGCACATATGCCATAGCAAATTAACATTTGTTACATGCTGGGGCCTTGATTGGACATAGTTTCTCTTAGTCCCTCTCTGCCCCATGGCAGCGCAATTGGAACTAGACAGTCTTTAAAATCCCTCCCAACCTATGCCATTCTATGATTCTCTGATTCTATGGTTCTGTGATTAGTCTCTCTTGATAGAGTGGTTCTACTTTGTACAGATAATTAAAACATTCATTAAAACAAGCATCAAACATTAGGTGATGTCTGTCTGGTAGTCTCCAAGATGGTCTCTAGTTTTACTCTTTGATCCAGTGTGTAAATGTCTGTCCTTTTGTTTGAAGCCAACCAGGTAGAGAAATTTACCTCCAAACAAACTGTAGCCTTGTGATTTGGGGTATTCATTATCCAGGGGAGATGGAGAGACTCGAATACAGTGTTTCCATATCTGAGGTAAGTTTTCTGCTCAGATGTATTTCACATTTTCCTGTATGATGACCAGAATTCCATTACAATAACAAGAATCTTTGCTGATGAAAGCTATAACAAAACTGTCAGAATCAGTGAGGTGAACACTGGTCTCAACACATCTGAATTTCCCAGAAGTATTTTTTTTCTCTCTGCTATTTCTTTTACTGTTGAACAACCAAAAAAGTTAAAGATACAACTGAAAACTTCCAGGAGGACACAAGTCTTGTAGAAACAAAATGAGAGAATCATCCCTGTTTGCAAAAACATCTTTCTGCATAAATATCAGAAATTACATTCAAATAGACTAGATAATCACTAATCAAGGAGTGAACAATTTTTAGTACATTGCTGTAAGTGTAGAAGTCCCTTCCAGAAGATTTTACTATGAGAAGATTAAAGTGTTTCACTTAAGGAAGTTTTCCTGCCTGGAAAAAGGCATCTTTCCAAGAAACAGTTTTAGGTATTTTCTTCTCCTGCATTCCAGAGTAGCTGACTCCAGGGTACGAGAGAAGATAAGTTCTTACAGACGTGTCTGAAGGCCCTGCAGCGGGGTGGGCTGGGGACCACAAAAGCCCTGAGAAGAACAGGAAGTTTGCCTTTCTTAGTCCTGGTGCAGCTTTGTGCCGATATCTTAAGTGTTCTCGACTTTTGAAAATAAATTATCCTAAATCCTTCCAATGCCTGGTATTCGGGGGTACCTGCGTGTATTTAACTCTTACCATTGCAAAGTCTCTTTTAGATACATTGAGCATGTAATGCTTATGAAGAGTGTTAAAATAAAAGTAAAAAAATAAAAGTAAAGAGTCATCTTAGAAAACTGACCCCAACCTGCATATATTCATATTCATCAAAGCAGTCCATGTTTCAGATAACTGATGTATGCCAGCATCAGGAGAAAGGGCACATTGCAGAAGTAAATGTTTGCAGACTAAAGACCCATAATATCTGCATCACTACAATGTATTTATCAACATTCAAAAAATTCCAGGTACTTACCAAAGGCCCTGTATTTCTACTAACCAATGTAGAACCTTTGATCCTCAGATGTTAGAATTGTATGCCTTGAAGCAAAAAATATATCTTTCTTAAATGAATGTGGAAGTCCTAAAGAAAGAATGTGGATCATAAGATAAACATTGTATGATTATGATTTTCAAAGGGTTTTTTTGAGAGGAAAGGCAGTTTTGTGGAGACATTGATCATATATTTGTTAAACCCTAACCCTAATCTCAAGCACTTCAGAAAGAAACATCTTTCTTCAGAAGGAAGCATCAGAACTTCTGTGGATGATGAGACAGGATCTCTGACTAATAAAAGACCTCAGTTTTGCAACAGATTGTTGTTGTTTATTGCTTGATATAAAGCATCTTGAAAGCTACCCAGATATGTTGCATATTTTTCATTTTATATGACATTCATTTGTTCAGAAGAATTAGTTCTGTATATTCTAAGCACTAGATACTAGCAGAGCAAGACTTTTAATTCATTTTTAAAGACAACCCCCCCCATTTACGAATTTATAACTGACTCAGGAGTTCTAAATCATACCCTTTATAAATACTAAGTCACACTATAAAAATCAAAAGAGAAAGAAAACCCCTGAGTTCAGCACAGTCATTTGCTTCCAAATTTATACTGGAACTTCCAGTTGTTCTTTACTGTATAGATTTCTGAAGTACCTTGTTTTCCAAATGAGAAAGACAAAACCATTTAAGCATCATAAATCAAATGTTTAATGGCATTTGAAGGTGGAAGGATACAGCTGAAGACCTACTTACACACTTCCAGGTAGACTACCCCAAAGACACCGGACCTAATACAAGTGAAAGAAAACATTTAATACAACCTTAAATTAACTCGGAATTTCGTCTATGACAGAGGTTGGTTTTGAACAGCTAGCTACCCTCAACACCAAGTGGGACATATCTAAATAGCCTTGATACTAAAGAGATCAATGCTCAGATGGAACCAAGAATTTTTTTTTTCCAACTGTTAGCTTGCTTTCAAGAATCAAAAACTGAGCCATCTAAAACCAGCAGTGAGTTGAGGAAATGCAGATGTGTAGAACAGTCAGTGGAAAGTTTTCATTTATAACAGCCTCATTTGAAAAAAAATCCAGCAGTAAAAGCCCAGATCTGACCAAATTTGAGTGGAGTTAATTTTAATAATTCAAGTTAATAAAAAAATCTCTTTGATGCTATTTTGGAGGGATTTCACACATTTTTTCTTTATCCTGTATATAAAGCAAATAGGTGCTTAACTCCTCATATCTTATTTCAGCAATTTTAAGAATATCTCAAAACAATCTCTTCTTTTTCATTTCTGATTTCAGTTGTTGAAATTAAATCTGTTTCAAATCAGTGTTCAAGTACTTTGAGTTATTTTATTTGTATAGTTTTTTTTCTTTTTCTTTTTCTTTAAAAAATTCACATTAGTATTCTTTATCTCATCGCTTGAAGCCTTCTAAGGACAAACGTATAAAATGTTCTCATAAATCAAATTTAAGTGCACTACAGAAGTAGCAGTGATAGCAAAAATGTCATGCTTTGTCAGTGGGTTAGTGGAGAATGACCCATTTTCATATTGAAATGATAAAATTGGTATGATAAAACACATAAAAATAGTAACATTTTCACTGCTGAGAAGCAAGGGAGATTTAAATCAAACTTGTATCACCAATTCATTCTGAATAATCTGGAAAAGCACTGTCTTCCTGAAGAAACAGGTAAAAGACAAACATGTTTACTTCTTCTGCTTTGGGGCCCAAATACTAAATTCAAATGAGATTGAAAAAAATCTGATATAGTAAAAGCAATAGGTCATACACAAAGGAAATTTTTTCCCATTTTTTCCTTTCTTGTTTTGTCATGGAAAAACACACCAGGGAAAAGTTTACCACTCAAAACAGGTAGTCTTAAAAGTCTACCATTAACTAAGCCTACAAATAATGGTCAGCCATCCTCAACTCCAGTAGCAGGCATTTCCCAGTTAATTTAGATGGGACACTTGAAATTTTATTATCATGACACAAAGGAGTGAAAGTAAAATCACAACCTTAAAAAAATCTCCCAGATTAACTTCTTTATGATGCACTGTGGTGTTCATCATTATCCAATTATATGAATTTTTTGGCTACCAGTATGACAGCAGCTACACTGTTGATTGCCTGGGGCTTTGGAAAGTGGCAATACTCTTGAGACGAAATAATTGAAGGGCACACATATGCTCATTTTTCAAATCCATAATAAACGACTATGTACACACAAGGACAGGAAAATTTGTCTCAAATAGCTCTCCAACATCTAATTGGTTACAAATGGTGGTTTATAGCTAATAGAGTGAAAACTGTAACTATAAGAATCAGAACTCATAATTGAACTGTATGAGTGGTCAGAATTCTTTGTCTAATACTTCTCTTCAAAGACACTTAGTATATCATCAAGGTTTTATTCTTTTCAACTGACATTTTTGGACAGTTACTGAGGTAAATATCTGCAGCATCACTCATTTCAATCTATGTCCACCTATGTAAATCAAAACTCAAATCTATTTTATGCAAGTTAAACAGCTAATTCAACAATGAGTCTTGAAATTCTGGATAGTTTTTTAGTAGTTAAAGCATTAAATAGGTAATATTAGGGATTATATATCACAGAATCACAGAGTCACAGGACATGCTGAGTTTGAAGAGACTATAAGTGGATATGTATGCACATATGTTTACAAATGGGATTTTTTGTGTACCTATGTGTATACAAAAGTGTAGACTCATTTGTATTCTTAAATTTTGCAACTGGAGTGTTCACTTAAGGCTTCTGGGAGGAAATGGGTTGATAAATAGACACAAATATTTCTGAAAGATGTACTGTGTGATATTTCTTCTTCGCAGAATTGAGCTTTACTGTTATGGACACACACTAAAAAGTGACAGCTTTCAAAACAATTTTCAAAGAAAATAAGAAGGCAGAAAGATTTTCTTCCTTCTTAGCAACCTGCAGGTCACTGATGAAAATTTAGACTTAAAAATATATTTGAAAAAAGAGTTTCTATATTTTCTGTGTTTTATTTTACCTACTGCACTGTCTGTTCCTGCTTCACAGTAATTTCACACCTCTACTTACAAAGCAAATATGCATAATATATTATTTGATAAGGTTTTCATAATGTCCGTTATACCAGATAAAAAAAGCTTAACAAACAATACTTTATTCTATTTATTTATTTATTATTAATAAAGTTGCTGTCAGGACATAAGAAATTGCATTATAGCAGAGAAGCACTTGAGCATAGATTTTGTTAGTATAAAACAAATTTAAGCTTTGCATTCCTATTTCCATCTACAAAAAACAATCTCAAGATTGATTCAAACATCACCTAGACTGTGTCACAGGCAAACCCAGCGCTGTGCTCTTATACTCTGGATTTGATCAAAGCTTTTTCTCCTGCTGCTAATATAAACATTCCTTCTCCCATTTCTCAAAAGCAAGAGCCTCCGTAGTTTGTCACAGAGGTGAATCTGTCTCACATTGTTTAGCTGCTCAAGTGTCAAAAGATCATATGGCTGAAAACACGGTGGTCCTGACTCAAAGCAACTTACTGGGTTTAGATATTTTGATTTTGCCAATCAACAGGCTGGATTTTAATATTCAAAATACCACAACAAAGTTTATGACAAAGTTAGAAAGATTTTGTATTTACAAAGTGCAAACAATAAACCTTTAAGACAATCATTTCCAAAATGAAGAGCTATTCACTTTGGTGATATGTGAACAAAATCTTGTTGAGATTGCACGAAGGAGTGTTTCACTGCCAGTATAAAATTCTGTTTTTATTGTATGCTAGTAATAGGTTTACCTGCCCCACATTTCTCAGCTATGACAGGGAACATACTCTTTTCAAGCCACTTTTGAAACTTTCAAGATACTTTTTCAGAACTTTATACGATGCTAGAGAAATGCTCAGAAAGCTCTTGTAAATAATATGTGAAAGCACATATTAAAATGCATGGAGAAAAAATTAAACAAGGATTGTTTGGACAAGTTTCTTAATAATCATAAAACATATGTTTTTATCACTTAGAATTATTCATTTATAAGAAGAAGATTTTGTCCTTAATTTATCTCATTTCGTAGGGACTTTCTGAATGAAGTTGGTACATTTTCCTGCATGGGAGAAACAAACGGATATAGATGTGGGTACACACTTGCAGCCTAGAGGAGTGGAAGAGTTGTGCTTAACTGATGCCACGTGTGCACATACGCTGCTCCCAGGAGGCAGAAGATCCATCCTGAACAGACCTAACACAGCACTAAACTTATGTCTCTCTGATTGATCAAACAAGGTGATACGTTACAGTATAGTCCTATGAGACAAGAAGCTGAAGATAGCTAAATATAAATACCCCAGCGGAGATGTGTGCTGGCTTTGCCTGAAATAGAGTTAGTTTTCTCCCCAACAGCTGGTATGGTTTTGGATTTGTGCTGGAAACAGAGTTGATAACGCAGGGATGTTCTTATCACACAAAGCCCAGGCCTCTGTTGCTACTTATCCCATCCCATCTGTAAGGAGGCTGTAGATGCACATGAAGTTAGGATAGGACACAGCCAGGACAGCTGATCTTAACTGACCCAGGGGATACCGCACACCGTACAAAGTCATGTTCAGCATACAAATCTTGAGGAAGAAGGAAGAAAGAGAGGGGTGTTTGGAGTGATGGTGTTGGTCTGCCCTAGTAATCCATTAGGCGTGATGGAGTCCTGCTTTCCTGGTGCTGGCTGAACACCTGCCTGTCCATGGGAAGCACTGAATTAATTCCTTGTTTTGCTTTGCTCACATGCACGGATTTTGCTCTGCCTATAAAAACTACCCTTATTTTAACCCACAAATTTTCTCACTTTTCCAATTGTCTTCCCCACCTGAGTGAGAGAGCAGATCTGGGGTTCTTAGTTGCTGGCTGGGTGTACTGGATTTGCATGACAAGGTTTTGGTAGCAGGGGCACTACAGGGGTGGCTTCTGTGAGAAGCTGCTAGAAGCTTCCTCTATGTCCAATGGAACCAATGTCAGATGGCTCCAAAATGGCCCCAGCACTGGTCAGGTCTGAGCCCATCAGAGATAGTAGTAGTTTCTATGGGACAACAGATTTAAGGAGGGTGGCAGGATGGGAAGGGAACACCTGCATGGCAGCATCTGGAGAGAGGAGTGAAAATATGTGACAGGCCAGTGAAAGAGGGGGAGGAGGTGCTCCAGGGGCTGGAGCAGAGATTGTCCTGCAGCCCATGGTAAGACAGACTGTACTCCTGCAGCCCATGGAGGTCCATAGTGGAGCAAATATCCACCTGCAGCCTGTAAAGGACCCCACACCAGAGTAGGTAGACAAAGGAAGTTGTGACTCCGTGGGAAGCCTGTGCTAGAGCAGCCTCCTGACAGGACCTGTGACCCTATAGAGAGAGAAGCGCGTGCTGGGCCCGATTTGCTGACAGGATTTGAGACCCCGTGGAGGTACCACACTGGAAGGGGTGTACCCCATGCCAGATACCCATGCTGGAGTAGTTCCTGAAGAACTGCAGCCCATGGGGATACCCATGTGGAAGGAGTTCATGGAGGACTGTCTTCTATGGGAGTGTCCCTGTGCTGGAGCAGGAGAAGAGCATGAGAAATCTTCATGCTGAGGAGGAAACAGAAGCAGAGAAATCATGTGCTGAACTGGCAGCATCCTGTCTTCCCCAGTCCCCTGCACCCTGCATGAGGTAGCGAAAATGGGGAGTGAATCAGGTCCTATTAATAAGGGAGGGATGGGAGAAAGGGGTTTTTAAGATTTTGGGGTTTTTCTCGTTATTTGATTTGATTGGAAATAAATTAGTTTCTCCTAGCTGAGTCTGTTTTGTCCATGATGCCCAAAATTAAAGTGTTTGAAATGAGAACACTTACAAGGGAAATATTCTTGCCCAACGTTTTTTGAGAAAGAGAGGAGAAATATTCTGACCAAGTAACACAATCCAAAGAGAAGAAGATGAACACTTTTCAGACCCATATATATATGCATTCCTAAAAATCCCATGAGAACATGGTGGATCACAGTCTTTTATTCCTTATTAACCCTTCTATTCTGCTATCTGTAGTGATAGATTTTAAGCGCAGGTGGTTTTTTCCAAACAAGAAATGTTACCTGATAACATATAATTTTTCACAGCTGTAAGAAATTTTTCCTAAAATAATATGTCTTCCATTAACTCCAAAATTTTGTGTTGTTCTGGATTTCAATTAATTTGAAGTAAAAGTATCCCAGCTTAGCCTCTGTTACTAATAATGTTCTTGTTCTAATTGAAAAGGTAGTGAAATGTCAAATTTGGCTTTGTTTCAGAAAATGTCTTTCCTGAAGTACTGCTTACACCAGTTGAGGCAGCATTAATGTGTATGCCTACTTTAATGGAGCTTTGTTTAGCAAAGAAGATTATTTGGTTTTGATCACTTCATATTCCAAATAAGTTCATCTTTTTAGATGAAGGCTTTTCCTTTGTGTTTTAAGCAATGAAGGATTTTCAAGATCTACTCAGAAAATGTTCACTGTACACTGGATAAACTGATAAGAAAATAACTTTTGTCCTTCAAATTGCTTGTGGAAAATGAACATGTATCTAATCATTTATGTGTTGAAAGTCACCAAATTAGGGATTTTCCTGTTTTTAAAAGTGCTGTGTTACACAGTATTTGACTTGGTTCTGTGAAACTTTTGCAGAAAAGATTCCTTTTCCCAAAGTTTTAAAAAAACATAAAAATCACATAATTGTAGAAACAGCAAATCATATAAGACACTCATTTCACAAATATGTATATACATGTGTATAAAACATATACATGCACACTTTACACATGTATAAAATGTAATGGTTTTTATAGGCAAGCTTTCTCTACTAAAATCTCTGACACCATATTTTATACTACCAAAACCAGTGAATATTTTCCCCTATTAAAAAGAATAAAAAGGGACAAAAAACCCTATTAATGAGCAAACTAATAGATTTTCACATTCTTTTGATTGTAGGTCTTCATGTCATCTGAACTAGGGTAGTTATCCAGATTTTTTTTTTAATAACTGTTATTTGCAAAGAGTAGAATTACACAGAACAGGTACAACTCCAATCCTTACTAATGATCACTTTCTTGCATTTGCTTTCTTTTGAATATATTTAATAGCAACCAAACAGCTGTACAGTATAAAATGATCCAAATGTTTGAAGCGTCTGTCTTATCCTTTCGTCAGTTCTACTTTTTTTCACTTCATTACAATATTTAACAAGTGACTCAGGAAGATAAAAACTCCTTTCCTTGCCTAACACTTACCTGCTTCAGCTATATATAGGTTGTCTTAATTTCTAATCTACCAAAGTATACATCTTAAAATCCTGAGTCATTCCAGCCCCTGATCCCAGGACCATCTTTTTCGTCTTCTCTTAATTCTCTCCAGTGAATAGTGATTTGACAATAAGTAACAGAAAAATGAACTGTAAATTCAGAGATGAAGCAATACAGTATTTCACCCTTTTCCAGGTATATATGAGGCTTTTTATGTTGTGTCCAGCCAACATTTGCATATTTGGGAAAGCTTCATCTCACTGTAAACTGATGACTAAGCTGCTATTCACTTTCAGTTTATGTTACTCAATGATGCTTTATTTCTGCTGCATAAAAATATATTTCAGTTTATTTTTGCTAATTTCATTCTTTGTCTTAAAACATATTAAACTATTCTTTTCCCAAGATAACCCTATTTCTCCCCTAGTATTAATACAAGTTCTAATAAGAGGGTTTCTGATAAATTTATGGAATTCAGTAGGAGTACTACTTTTGACATTAATCTACCTTTCCATGTGTTACTTCTCTTTCTCCTTTGATGTTTTACAATTGAAGGAAGCAGAGAAAGTTCCCCACTAGCACTGAATATTGCAATATCAAAGGTATATGGGTTTTAGAAGATAGGGAACTATGGGGAAAAAAAGAGTCTGGAAGATTCAAAGACTTCTGCAATCAGAGGGTAGGTGTGAGCCACAGGCGATTTCTAGGTTTCATTCCCTTTTATCTCCACAGTTTCCTAAATTTTAGCTCTTCTGAGAGAGACAAACAGAAGAAATTCCAAAATCTCCCTGTGTTTCTTAGGTTTTTATCCCCTTTTCACGTAGTGCTATTCCCCATAATAAGTTATTTTTTATCAATTTTATAGTTGTGGAACAGTGTTATGCAGAATTAGAAGAAGAAAAATGTGACATTGATATGTTTATTCGTGAAACTGCATCTCTTCTGGAAGTAGCTCAGCTGGGCAAAGAAAATACCTCATTTTTACCAGCAAAAAATGTCACTTTTGCAACAAATGTGATGCAGTTCTTTCTGCATGTCCCATGTCTTCTGCATTGAGTCTTCCTGTTTCAGATGATCCAGACTGTGTGTTTCTCAATCAACAAACAGGAAGATGGGGACCTACTTTAGATGTGTTGTGAGTAGAAGATCCTTCCTTGGCCAAATGGTCCCACCCAGAGGACTGCACTCAGATTACTCTGCATTCTCCTCACAGGCCACATCAAAAAATGAAACATGCAAGAGCTGTATCCAAATTTTAATCTCCAACCATCTTCTGTGTAGGAACTACGGTGATTCTGAATGGAGCATGAGTTTCCTTCTACACTCAGTCATCACAGGTGAGGTAAAAGGAATTTCATTATTTCAAACCAATTTCTCTCCACTGACATCTTACATTGCAAGTAGCTCTTCAGAATTATTTGAAATTTGGTGGGTGGTGTTGTAAAATAACCTTTTGCCCTCAAGAAAGAAGAATAAGTATTTTGTCAACAGGGAAGATGGAAACGACGTCATAATATTGATGTGATAAAACTCAAAAAACCAGGCAATTCATGGTGTTGAGATTTTGTTTTTAAGGCTGTGCTCCTGATATGTTTATGTCCGAAAGATTTTCAGTAGTCTCTACAGAAAGGTGCTATTGCAGAATTCATGAGTTTTACAAAATATAAAGCGATCATTATCCTATACAGTAACTGACATTGGAAAAATGATAAGTCATGCTGCAATTATGGATTCTGAATAACCCAGATTGAGTTAAGACATTTAGCTGGTAGCCAAAGTGTAGGAACTATAGCATTTAAGAATGGAGCTTCAGAATTGGAACAGCATGATTTAAGACTAACAACCAAGACCAATTCTCATTTTTACTGACCTTCTCTCCCAATGAAGAGTAGCAGGCATTTTGATTGTTCTTAAACTATGGTAGTTTTATATCAGCTATTTGGAGATTTGTCAACCAGTTTTTAATTCACTTCATATGTCCTTTAATTAGTGCTCCTTTCTAAAAATAGAAAAAGAACTGCCTCTCCCAAAAAATATTGGTTGGTAATACTTCTCTTTACTTTAATTCCCTACCCAGTTTTCCCTTTTCCAGGATCTTAACATGTTTAAAAGCTGTCAGTAGTCCTGGGTGATTGGTATTTAGGCTATCCATTTATTTATTGATTCACTTCCTTATTTATCTGTTTATTAATAATTTAAATTCCTTCAGTACAATTGGAGTGGAAGAATGGGGAAAGAAAAAGAATAATTAATACACCTTGATGGGCAGTAGAGGAGGATGACCTTTTATTTTTCTTTCTTAATTTAGTGTTTATAAACTAAGAGAAATACTGGGCTCATGTTAACCTGGGAAACTCAGTAGTGGGGTTCTGAATGAACCTTCCCCCAAGACATAGTGCAGCCAAAACACTTGCCTGCCTATAGGTACCCTGGTTAAATCTGTGGTGCCTCTTGGATAGGGAAAACAAGTACATTCAGGTAAACTGCTGCTTATAGTGAGTGGGCTGTGGGACCCTGGGCAGAGAACATGTCTTCAAGCACAAACACAGTGATAAATGAAACACAAACACCAGCCATGTCACACATCTCTCTGGCTACATTGCTAATGGGTTAGTTAAGTGCATCCTGATGTGCACCTCAGGAACCCAGCTTCAAAATTTGCTTCCTACTGTCACTTCTAAACTGGCCTAAATGATCTCTGAGAGTGACAAGAGAATAGAATCAGTCAGTGAAGAGCAGTGAAAGACAACGATGAATTTTTTGGTCTGTTTTACTATTTCCTCCATGTCTGCACTTTGAAATACCAGAACAACTAAGTATATCTTCACTTTGAGTTTTGGGTAACATAATCTGTATTTCTTCTCTTGCTCCATACCACAACCTTCAGTTATAGAAAGGGCAATTATTACATAGGCTTTTTCCCCTCTTTAATCTTTGTCTAAGGTTGTAATTCAAAATGGATAAGGTTATAGCTTTATTATAAAATTATACAAAATAGGCTCAAAAACAGAACTGAAAATGTGAAGTTGGTGTGCAATAAAAGCAAGGGAAGTGACTTTAATGTTATTGTTCTATTAAGATAGAAGTCCCATAAATCTGAATTTTGAATACCTATAGAAGTGGTCAGAAAAAGTGTTTTAAAAATAATTGATATATTGTTAATTGTGTGGATAGAGTCCTTCCCAAATCTTCGTTCATGAAGCCTAGCCACGATGATGATTGTTGTTAGGGTAATTTACTACAAATTCTCTTCAATTAAATACATTTGAAATACTAGACAATCTCCTATTTAATTGCATCTATTCAAAAATTAACCTCAAGAATAATGTAATGACACACATACACAGTACACTCACTATTAGGAAATAGAACTATCATGATTCAAATAAGAACAACTTTATATCCACAGCAGATTAAAAAAAATGGTTTGTACTCAGCTTTTGCTTTTATTTCCTTCACTAATAAATATTTTTTGGGAAGTATATTGCTTCATATTTAATTACCAATGAAAATATTTTTCTGCAGATGATCCTTCTTCCACATCAGTGGCTTTCTATTACACATCTATAATAGACTTTTGAATAAGTGATATTTAATCTGTCCAGGCTTAGTCTGAAAGATACACTAAAGATTGTTCAACCCTTGCAAAATTTGTGTACAACTAGTGAATATATATTTTTGGAAAAGATTATCTGTGTTTATCTGTCTAAATATCACATAGGTGAATGTACTTATATATATACATATATATATATATATATATATATGTTTATAGTATGTGTTTGAATACCTGGTGGAACACTTCTTGTGATCTCAATAAAATTTTAATTCCTATTTTTATTATTTAAAAACAAATCTAATCGCTGAATATGGTGGTACAGATTCATTAATCTAGACCTCAGTGCTCAGTATTACTTATCAGGAGGTCAAATGGAAAAACACTTAAGGAGAAAAGGATGTAGTTCAGTTATACCGCATTTTTAACATAGATTACTTGGGAAACAGGTGTGTTCAGGCAGAAAAGATAGCTCTAGACATTTTTTTTCTGTGTTCCATGCATGAAATTCCTATTGACATTGACAAAGAGGAGAATTTAATCTACTATGTATAGAACAATGTACTAAGAAGTCATCACTGTAAATGAAATTACACATGGCTATTTAGCTGTGACAGTTTAGAGAAAGAATATCTTCTATTTCATCACCTCTGGGGAAGGGAAGCACGTGTACTATCTCAGCAAGCTGATCTGAATACCAGAAATGTGACAACATTGGCAACAGACGTCTTTGTATTCCCTTCCAAACTATCATCTCCAGAATAAATTATTAAAAGACTTTTCTGTTCTGAGAACACTGAGAAAAAAGGAAAGGTTGGCTCTTTTTTCAATCTGTTTGACTCAGAAATTTTTAGTAATTCGAAACATTTAAACACTGTAACAGTTATTTGTACAGCTGTTTTTACTGTATCAGTATCGTTCTAGCAGAGCCCTGTTCTGCTCCTCAGTAATGGCATCCGAGATAAAATTAGGTTCTTCCACTTCATTTCTGTAAGCTTTACTGAGTTCACAGCTAATTGCTTTGTTAAATGAAATGTTAATCACCCGCATTGATACTTTTTTTCTCTACACTATTTGTTTAGTGAAGTAGAACCCACCTACAAGACCAGATATTGCACAAATATAGCAATTTGTGAGCTGGCAGATGTATTCATAATTACCTAGAGAAAGTCAGTGAAACAAAATTTGGAATTTGCTTAGAATTAAGAGTCTAAGCAGAGCTCTATGGCATATCATCAAGAGGCAGAAGCCTGTCTGAAATCCAAGATTTCTGTGAGTGCATATCCTGAGTGTTCGGAACAGGACCCTCATTTACAGTGAGCGCAATGGCCACCTTCTGTATCTTTGAATAGAATAGGATATCTGTCAATATGGAAAATAAGATTAACAACTGCTCACAAGTGCAAGGTACTCCTAGGGGAATTTTTTTTTTTTTTTTTTTGTTGTGTAGGAATGATTAGAACATGTTGAGCAGAAATTATTACCATGGTTGAAAAATGGAATTGGTCTTTTAAATCCTTTACTATGACTGAAAGTCCAGCTTGTAGGACTAGCTGGAAAGGAAATTTTTTAAAAATAAATCAGAAGATAGTTATTTCTAGAGCTTTGTTAGCACTAAGTTAGTACAAAATATATGTTGCACACAGAGCATATGAGCATTTATACTTGATCTTAGTTGCTCTGTGCAGTAGCTATACTAGTTTAAAATTTTGGCTGAATTCCATCTGTCAGAATTAAGGATAAAACCAAAAACCAGTAAAAAACTGAAAATAAATGCATCATGAACTTGACTGTTTGACAAGGAGACCTGTTTACTCTCAGTTCATTTCACTATGTGCCTTTCTTACTGAATTAGGAAATTAAACTGAAATTCTCTCTGGAATATCCACAAGATATCTACTCTTTCACAAGGTTTGACTTCCTATGACTTCTGCATCCTTCTGTTTCAAAGGAATGATGGTGAAACAGCTTACTTGTTGTGAAGAAAATTTGGAGAAACTGGGTCTGACTTGTGAGGAAAGGGGGGAGGGGGTTGACGACAAAATTCACTTATATATGCTTTTCTCAATGATATAGTTTGAGTTTTCATCCAAGCCCGATGGAAAAACAGATAGTAAGGATGTTAATAAGCCCAAATAAACACCTATAGCTTTCTCCTTTTAATTGATATTTCTTTTTTTAAATCTTTGGAAGGGCTTAAACAACAGCTGATCTGAGCAGACATATGGAATAACAGGAGAGTAAGCAGAAACCTGTTCTTTAACAAAGCATGTTTACGTGTTTTTTAGTGAACATCTTCAAAAATCAGAACTTTAAAATTTATTGGGGTAAACAGTACTTCAATAAAATAAAAAATCTTTGTTCTAACAGGTTTAATTAGTAAGAACTGATTTACCAAATGACTTAATATGTGTTGAATATGTGATAAAGGCCCACCTTGACACCTGGAGGGTCACCACAGTAGGCGGTGACACCTCAGACAAGGGAACAAGCTCCTGCCCCAGCCCCTATGTATTGTGCACGTGTGCCTACACCCCTGGCTGGACCTGGAGAAAGGACCTGAGGTAGCCTTTCTTCTTTTGAGCCACAGAGTTCAGCAGCTTCCTGACTGGAAGTTTGTGTGGTTCGTTCTGTTTAAGTTATTTAGTTAATAAATTACTGTCATGTTATGTAGTTTTAAATCTAAATTCATGGTAATGTTGACCATGAATCCACATAAACCCCTAGTGCAACTGTTTTTCACTAAAAAGTATTATAAGCACATAAGCACTGGCACTTGGTATAAAGAGCACATATAGTCCATATATAGTACCTTTGAATTGTTAGCAAATTTTGTGAAATCATATATGACATCTACATTATAGGTGAAAAGTAAAAATATTTGTCATTTTGAGTGTAAGGTTTTATTTTTGCTCATCAAAATTTCACCTTAAGAAATTACTTATTTAGACAGGGATAAATTGTAGAAGAAATAAGTAGTTACACCAAAGCTTCATAAAGTAGGTACAAAACAAAACAATGTGAAAGAAAAAAAAAATCCACAAAAAAAAAGAAGAAACTTTTTCATTGTGAAGCTAAGACATGACTTACAAACCCATTGTACACAATAATAGAAATTCCTTTGTAAATAAATTGGTTGGTGTACAAGAACATAGAATTTCAACATGAATTAACACAGTTTTGAACATACACAGGCTCTGTGTAAACATTCCTATGTTGAGTGTAATTTGGATATCTACACAGATCATAAAGACACCTTAAAATAGTTTTATTCTTAAATATACAGGAAAACTAGCTCCTTTCCTGTCACGTCTTTTCACCTTTCACCCAGCTTCAATTAAAGAAGGGGTGTTGCTGTAGAGGAAATGTTAGCCTAATCTATCATGAAAATTGTTATCTTCCCCAGTCATTTGTAGACACACCTGACTGTAGATGACCTGCAACCAAAAATATGATGAAAATTTACTATGCAACTACATATTTTTAATTAGAAAATCAGAAACATTTTATAGGGAAAAATTGTAGTTGGTATTTTGATTTTAGAGTATATAGAAAATTAAATTATACCTGCACCTGCCTAGAAACAAATCAGATTCCTTCACCATTACACTGCTTAAATTTCTTTCTAGATTTATCTAAGACAGTGCAATGAGTTTCATGGTACCTTAATGACAGCTGATGTTATTCACTTTAGTACAGAAATCTGAATAACAAAAATCTGAAACAAATCCTAGATTTAGCAATGCAGAATCTTTGAAGTGCAAGATGTTGGGCAAGGTCGTTCAAACTGAATAAACCCACAACTTTGCAGACAGAGATATTAGTACGGAATAGAAGATATCTATCAGTATTGGAGTTCTGTCTTCATGCTTCATCTTGTCTAGGCAGAGCATAAAGATATACGGTCTACATAAGGATGTAAAAATACAGTAATTTTAAAACAGATCAATCAGACCTTTTGATATGCATTTTTAAAATTCTGTTTGAAGTAGAGTCAGGTTTTTTTATGAAAATCTTAGTCAATAGAAACATAAAAAAATCTGCACAAGGAAAAAGTAAAGAAATTTAGAAGAACAATTTATCTTTTTCTTTGATTCCTTCACATCAAAATATCACTGAAAATACATTATAGGATAATAAATTCAGCTTTATTGGGGCTTTTAGGTACTGAAAATAGTGTTTTGTTCATCAAACTAGGTATAACATTCTAACAGCTTACCTGTGCAATACATTCTTTTATTGCTGGCAAGTAAGACAGGGCATATTCATTTGGAACATGATCCTAAAATATAGAAGAATTTATCTGAAAAAATCTTGTATTTATTTGGACTCCTTGGGTTTGCAAGTGATACAATTTTTTTGCTTGTACGTATAAGGATACTGTAGTTTATAGTAAGACAGTAACAATTCAAATCGTGCTGATTTATGTTGGTAATTCCCAGAGACAGTGAACAAATTGGAAAAAAAAAAAAAAAAGAAAAGAAAAGAGAGAGGTACCTCCCTAACTACTATACTATGATTTGCTTTATCAGAAAGAACAGAAGGCTGAGAGCAATTCCAGTCATTACCAGGGTTATTGAAAACAAATGATCAAAAGATCACTATACCCTAGCTGTTCTACTGTCAGACCTATGTCCCAACACACTACAATCAGACAAGTATTAACTCTTTGAATTTTGGGGGAAGTTGCTTTGGGGAGAAGAGATGCCACAGAACCTTAAAAATCATAGGGCTTAAAATGAAGAAGCCCCATTTTTACCAGTGCTGTGAACTCTGTCCATAGCTCTCTGTAGCTTATGAAATTTCCGTAGAAGTTCTCCATCCTTGTCTTGCATTCTGAATCTGATTACAATTCCTTCTTGTTATATTAAACCATTTGTCTGAATGTTACCCGTATGATATCAAAGAGTCTTTGAAGCTCGGATGAATCCTCAGTTCTGCCATGTATTTTGTATGTGGGAAGTAGCCCTAACTTAAGTTTGATTGAGTTTCCTTTATTTATATTGCAAGCTTGGTTGAGGAAGTAATTTCTGCTTCTGAGGTTGCTAGCTCATTGTTGTCATTAGAACAAGAACTAGAATTGCATTAACATAAAACAATGATTCAGAGATTTAAAGTATAATTGAAATAATAATAGATTTATAAAGGCTTAATAAAGCTTTATAGCATTGAAAGAAGAGAAAGATTTCAACTAAAAGTGCCTTAACATTTCAAGAACAGCCAAGGGCTTATTTAATGAGATCACTCCTACTCCTCTTTCCTATAGAGCAAGAAATTCAGCAACTGCTATCTGACATATTTCTGAATTCTTCTTAACAATAGTAGAGTAAGGCTTCTGGGGTTGAATTGCAAGATATCCAAAGACCTGGCAGAACTGAATGGTTCAGCTCTTCTTTCACTCTGCTCTCTGTCAGCACAGAGTTTCTTTCAAATAATTTATAAGAAAAATCATGGAGTGTGCTCATTTTCCTTGTTAAGCAGAATGGTTATATTTACTCCAACAGCACACCAAAGCAGAGCATAAATGATCATTCTCCCACATGTTTCTTACCTTCCAGGGAGTTCTCAAAAATATAATTGAATTGGTCCAGGCTGTGTTGTTTCTTAATTTGCTAGCCAGCATACAATGTTCTATGTATTACAGGTCACAAAACAGTGCATCATGAGTGTAGTTGGTTGTCATCTGCGGGAAGTCATGAAGAAAAAGGAAAAAAAAATCTGACAGAAACTCAAGAAAAATAATTCAGGTGTTGAGCAAAAAGAATAGTGTCCTCTTGCTAGTGGAGAGGAAGGAACACTCATTTATAGTTGTGCAGTTTTGTGTCTTTCTTCATTCTGTTAAACAGCACAACTCCCTTTAGCAGCAAAGAATTACTCTGTGTGACAGAATGGAGGGAGCTAGATGAGATTATGCATTACTCTGTACACTAGCATTGATAAGCCCATTCCTAAGGAAACACTTATCTCTTTCTCAAAAGATAAAAATAAAAAATAAATTCTAAAATATCCTTCATAATGACAGTGTATTTTGCAAGACAACATACAGAATCTAGAATCCATAGCCTTGCCCGTCTGGTTTCTATATCCAATCCAACAGAAATTACTTAAAATTCATCTTGATTTGAATTATCTTATATAAAGTGTTAAAATGGGTCCAGTTTTTCCTTATTAAAAATAAATTGTTTTACTATTGTAACAACTGGTTTTAGAATAGTTATCTGGTCACTAGGATAGAATAATCAAGTACTTAAGAGGAGGATTTATTATCCTAAATCTGACTGCTTTTTTTCCTCTTTTTTTCATGTCTTTTCTTCAACAGTTTCAAAATTTGTGGGTTTTTTTGTTTGTTTTGGTTTGTTTTGGTTTGTTTTTCCAGTGACTTTTTTTTTTCAGTGTTCTTTTCACGAAAATTCTCCCTCCAAATAAAGATTTTTTTTTTTTTTTTTTGTTCAGTATTCACAGAATTCAAGCATTAACACCACAAGGGATCACAAAAATTTTCAGTCATGAAAAAACACGTGTAGAAATACAAGCTGACAAAATATCCAAATTTGGGCACCCCCACACAAATACATAAGATCGAATGTTTTTTTACATTTTGTAAGTAAAACACAACTGTTCTCCTTGCATTGATCTTTAGAGATGTGTATTTCATTGGGCAGGACATTTAAGTGAATAAAAAGAATTACAGATTATCTTGACACCTAAAGATTTATCTCACAAACTACTGAGTAGATTCTAGGGTACATTTTCCTTCCTCCTCTAACTGTAAAAGAAATTTTGCATTTCAGAAAAGGATTGTTCTGCATTTTTAATTTGCAAATAAAATGAGGTTGTACTGGAGCCTCTAAATATCTAACTGAACATACTTTGATATACACCATAAAAATGAATCAGGATATGAGGGCTCCTGTAGAAACTGCAAAAAATTAAAGACACCAACAGCTGTCTTGATGAAATTTCTTCTCAAGCTGTACTCTCTCGCACCATAAAAACATCTATTTAATGAACCTGTATTTTTCTTGTTTATTATAGTCTTCCATTAGTTAGAAATTACTGTTTTGATCCTAGTCGTTCCAAACCTTACTGAATTTTGACTCTTCTAACTGTTTTTTAATTTATTTTACTTGTGATTTTCATTTGTCAAATACTTTGTAAATACGTGGCTAGGTTGAAAAAATACAGGATACCTACAGAAACCAACAGAACTCTCAGAAAATTAACCCATGAGACATATAATTTCAATTTGTCCCCTAGAAATTTCACTCTTAATTGGCATACCTAATAAGAAAGGATTTTTTTTTGATGCACTAATGCACCAGAATGTTATGGGGATTACGACTCAGACATGAAAATTTACATTGATATTGTGACTGAGAACTGTTCTGTCATTTACAGTAAACTCAGGGATCATTTTGGAGCAAACATGAACTCAATATGTACATATATATGTATATATTACTCAATATGTACATATATTTCTCCGTAAACCAACAAAGCTGCTAGTAATTCAGTTAGGATTAGGACAAGCCTCATTGCTGTAGACAGCAGTCTGAGCTACTATGGGTGGCTTTCCAATGATTTCAGGTGGTATCAGTTCTGCAGGCACAAAAATATCTGCAGGGACAGGTAAGCTGTGAAAAACTAAAAGAATAAATTCTGCAGTTTCATTTGACAAAGGATAGATAAAAATGAATGGCTGTGGAGCTGCAGAAGAAATTAGCAATACAGATTTAATTGATACCTTACATAAAGTACAACACTTCTTTTTCTTTTGCTCTTTGTCTGCTTACATACCACCTCCTAATGGTCGAGTAAGCAAGATAGCCTTCCTATCTCTCAGTCCCTCCTATGCAAACCCACACCACCTGCTGAACATCTCCTTTGCATTCTCTCCTGACTGTATTATGTATTTTTTTACTTCATCTTCCTTAAAATTGTCTCACACTATGAGAGTGCCTGCTTTCAAATCAGCCTTGACATTCATGCTTGTCCTTTCAGTTTCTGTCCCTTAATGTCTTCTCTACTGTAATTCAACATTTTGTCTAGGTTCACATGACAGTGGAAAATTTAGAAATAACTTCTTGAAAAAGTCCAGACTGCCCTGACTTCTTTCTGCAAAAACTTTTGATCTCTTCAACACCATCCACTCTGCCTGTCATAGAGTTTAGAGCTGGAACTCTGGAACTTTAAGACTGTGGATGGTGCCACTGATTTCAAGGAAACAAAAGAGTACTGAAGAAAGTTGGAGGTCCTACACGGATAGTTTTCCTTCTCTCAGTCTGAAAAAAAAAAGGTTGTGCAGCAGGGAGCTCACAGAAGTTCCTCTCCTGTTTGATTTATCTTTGGCTTATGCCATTGTTTGCAATTCACTTTCCTAAAGAGAGAGAACTGTGCAGTCAGCCCTCATAGCTTACTTCGGACAGCTGCCAAATCTGGCAAAGGGGCAGGCTCCTGGGTGTCACCACTTCAGCAAAATCAGTGGGATCAGCAGTGCTCCAGCAGAAGGACAAGTGTGGTATAGGGGCAAGTAGACACATGCCCTTGGGGCAGGCAGCTCCTGCTCTTTTTTAAACTCTCATACTATGAAAAAACTATACATATATTTTATTCCTCTTTTTCAGGGGCTGTTGAAGTATATTATTAGTAGAAGTAGGTATGTTACTTGCACAAGCAGATGTAAAGGTGCGAATACAATGACCTTCTTGGTTAATCTGCTCCATGTTTTATCTCATCCTAAGGAGAAAGAAGTGGGAAAACACAAGACAATGCTCTGACTCTCTTTGATGACATGAGAAGAAGATAACTGACAGTATAGGGTACTAGTTGTAACAGTGACTGCAGACAGGACATCTGCACTTAGGTTCACAGTGCAAACAGCAATAGGCTTTACAGTTTTAACCTTGGTGTTAACTTATGTGTGCCCTTGTATATTAACAGGTTCAGTTGGTAAATGAAGATTTCAAACTCACTTGTGTTTCGGTCAGACTTTTTCTCCCCTCCTTTGTTGTTGATTATGAACAAGAATGTGGGGCAAAATTATATCAGAGCATTAAAAGGACAAAATTAATTCAGAAAAGACATCTACAACAAATATGGAAATTTAGTCCTTCTTAATTTGCTGTTAAACTCATGAAGACGAAGATATATTTTTTTGCACAAGTAAAAGTATTTGGTTAAAGTTTTTTTCAGGATGATTGGTATCTGCGTTCTAGTTGTCAGTTCCTGACACCCCAATACATGTTCATGTTCTATGTCATGAGAAAAAACAATTGCCAGAAAGATGGACCTCCTTCTGCATGAAAAAATTCTCAGCAAATTGGGAATCTTCAGCTTAAAATGTCAGTTAGGAGATAAAAAGAAAGGTTGTCAAAATTAAAACTGAGTGTAGAAGACAAGGAAGGGAGGTTTATTCACTATTTCTCACAGTGGAAGAAAGAAGAACATGAACCATTACAAGGCAGCAAACATTGACCAGACCTACAGAAATTTTCCTCATCTTTCAACACCAGCACCCACAGTGGCAATGGAAGACTTTGTTGCAGGTGCTGCAAGATCAAGAAGTGTAAATAAATTCAGAAAATAGTTAGAAAAATTCTTGAAGAATAGATCTCCTGAATGTTACTATAGGTAATAGTCCAGATACAGCCTTCAGATCAGAAAGTCCCAACACTCACTATTGCTGGAAAAGTATGATATACATCCCTCCTCATTTACTAATTCATATCATTAAGGATGGCATGCAGACTAAAGAATATTTTCTTTCATCTAATATGTTAACACTTACATGGTTTTCAGAAGTGCTAACCATCTCTTTTTCTTCACTTGTTTCTGTGAAAAAAAAAAAGTGTCCTTCATTTTGGAAAAAACACATTTCTCAGGCTTTGTTTGTTTCATTTTTAAAGTGAGCAAGAATTATTTATTACTTCAGTACTGACAGAATGAAAGTGTTCACCACATGTTTTTCTGTTTTCTTTCTTGGAATTTTTTTTTTTTAATTATTAATGGTTTCCAGTATGTATACTTGAGAATGGGTATTTATAGACATGCAGTCAAAATAATCAACCATGTTGAGAATTTTCAGACCTTGAGAAGGGAGGTTAAAAAACAAACAACTGCCCACTATTTCAGAAAACAGTTAATTATTGAAATCAAAAGTTGATGAAACAGAGAAAACAGTATTCACCAATTACATTACTGAAGAAGAAATACTCATATTTGGCACAATATTAAAATTACACAATTCTGAAGTGAGCTTAAGTCACTGAAGGCACCAATGCCTTTGATTATCACACGTAATAATTAATCTTTTATTTGTTACATCCCCTTGGAGAAAACAAACACTCACATGCAATAAAAGCAGAACTTGTTTACCAGAAAAAAATCATCCCTTTCTCCTTAGGAAGATGTTCTTATTTTGATCCACTTATGACCAATTTGTAATGGGCTCATCTTGCCTCTCTGCCAGGTGCTTGACAATCTACTCTCTCATTTCCCCTTCTCCACGAGACAGGATGAGAAAACAAGATGAAAATTCTTGTGCATTGACAGAAGGTCAAGGAAGACCACTCAGCAATTACCATAATGAGCAAAACAAATTTAACTTGGGGAAGATTGTTTTCATTTATTGCCTTTGAAAAAATAGAGTGGGATAGTGAGAAACAAAGACATAGCTGGGGTGGAACAACCTAGGTCACCATGTCTCTGCTCCAGTGCCTGGAGAACTTCCACCCCCTACTCTTTCACTGACCTCGGTGTCCACAGAATTTCTGCTCTTACTTCTTCTCACTCCTCTATCACACAGCTTCTGTGCAGCAATTTTTGCACTTTCTTGAGCATGTTTTTGGAGAAGCACTACCAGCATGGCTGATGGGCTCAGCTTTGGCTGAGCAGTATGTCTTTGGAGCTGACTGAAAACATCTCGAAACGTTTGGGTCTGCCACGGGCTGCTCCTCATAGAGGCCACACCTGTAGACTCTCTGCCAGCACATGGGGACCTGAACTCAATACACACCAATGCTTATGTTCCACAGATTCAATCGAACCTAGTAAAATGTCTACCTAGCCATAGTATCAATTTAATTAAAAAAAAAAAGGTAATTTATTGAGGAAAAAGGTTACATAGAATGAACTGTAAGTGTGGGAAAAGTTAAAAAAAAAAAAGCCAATCCTTGCTTTGTCTAGTTTGGTTTGGTTTGGTTCAGAAAGTCAGACAGCTTTGTGACGGGGTTTGTGTTATTTCAAGTCTGTTTTCCTGATATCACATTCTGTTAGATGTCTCACAAATTTAACTGGCTTAGAATGGACTTTGGGTGTCAGTTAATATTTTCGTAACACAGATAGAGAGGTTTAATTCGTGGTAATTTGTGTCTAAGGAGCTTAGAAGAGAACTGACAGTAGAAATTTAATTTCTTTTCCACACCTTTCACAGATAACATTCAGTCTAAGTCCTGTAACAAAAACCATCCTAGAAACCACAAGGACATCTTGACAGAGGTGATGGGTAGCTCACTTGCATCCTGGCCCACATCCGGAGGGGAGACAGCTGAAGTCCAGACCTAACTTACAAAACTATGGAACATTATGCAGCATCTATACTTCACACCAGGGAATGCTGGAGTTCAACACTGGTTTGAACTTTAGAACAAAGATTTAACCCCCTCAAAATGCTGAAAGTGGCATAAAACTTCCAATTACTGGAAGCTCTCCTGGAGTCAGACAAATAAGAAATTTGATCTCAACTATTTTCCACCTATGCAGAGGTTTTATTTGAACCAGTAATCCAGGCCTCTGAAGGTGCAGGATAACTAGAGACTTGTGATTTAGGTTTTCGGAGTGACCAAAGTTGAATTAGCACTGCAGTTGTCATCTAAACACCAGATACCTTGATTCCAGGCTTTGCAGTTGGCGTGTTTTATATAATTATCCATTAATTTATTTTAAAGAAAGTACTGGCCTCAACTTGTCACAGAAAACCTGACAATAAACTCAGCACAAGAGATTATACTGGGCACCTTTATTGGATGCTTTTGTTGTTACACATCTTTACAAGTGACTTGAAGTAGGAAGTTTGTCGCATACGTGATGGGGATGTCACTGCTCATCCTTTTTCATAAAGCTTGAAGAAAATAACTTTTTAAGTATAATAACAATATAAAAGAGAGAAGTAGAAAAGAAAATAGGGGAAAAACTGGGAAGAAAGTAAAAGGTAGGTTGTAAATTTATAAGATCAGCAGTTGAATAGTTGTGCCCCACAGCACTCAAAGGATCATGCTGTCACACAGCCACATACACATCTT
This sequence comes from Pseudopipra pipra, assembly GCF_036250125.1. Taxonomy (NCBI): domain Eukaryota; kingdom Metazoa; phylum Chordata; class Aves; order Passeriformes; family Pipridae; genus Pseudopipra; species Pseudopipra pipra. Next base: position 64,731,042 of record NC_087581.1, read on the forward strand.
AGTGCCCCAACCACTCTTCTGGACTGCAGCTGACTGCCTGAAAACTAGCTCATGCACTTTACTCAAGCTTGTAATCCGCATGGTAGATAAACCAGGTGTAAGAAGCTAAATCTCCACTTCCAGTTCAGGGAGAAATCAGTGTATTTGTTGATAATACAGCCATCTGACCATGCCTGGCACCCATCACACTCACAGGAGATGGTTTTCTACATCATTGTAGCAAAAGAGACTTGGGCAATCAACCACAGCACACTCAAGGATCACTGATCACTCTCCACAATGATGGACAAAGCAGAAATAAATTAGCAGCTGACAGACCCTTGGGAAAAAATGCAAGAAATATTATCAATATTCCTCTGTTCTGGACAAGTGAGTTTATAAATAGTAAATTGCCATGGTACTGCTTGAATGAAAGTGATGAAAAGAAACAATAAACTTGTTTATTGACAAAACTTATCATATACTTGAGAGAATGGAAAAGAAAATTACTCAGAATCCAGATGAATTTGCAATGACGTAAAGTGGGAAAACTGTGTGTGGGCCTGTTTTTAAATTCCTCAGGAATTTCTGATTCCTAAAGTTTGCTGTCCATATGAGTTGCATCTTTACAGTAGTATACTTGTGAAGCTATTATTCTAAGAACATTAATTCAATCAGCATTTATTGTTAGAAATTATGCTCAAATAATATTCAAAGTGAAAGCTTGAGCAGAACTTTGCATTAAAACTCTTAAGAAATTGTTATTAAACAGCAGTGAGAGAATTTGGAGTAATTTTTAATGTGTCAGAGAGATGTTTGTGGATCTTCTTATAGTTTAGTAATTTCTACTAGGGATTGGAAATCTCTTTTATTCTTTCCTCTGACATAATCCAGTATACACAGACATTGAATTTCAGCCACACTACTTTTCCTCTAACTTGATGAAGGTTTAATAGGTAAATAATGTGGGGGTTTTCCATTATACTAGGTTTGATGACAACCTCCAAACCAATTATAAACATTGGTATAATTCTTGTTTAAAGCGTCAGATCAAATTATTGGTAAGATTAAAGAACTTACATATCCGCAGACATTAAAGAGTCCTGTAGCCATTTTTTTAAGTGACTAACATGGGGACCAGGGTGGGAAAGGAATGAAGTAAATGAATGAAAAAAATGAAAAGATTTTAAAAATGTAATGGATAACAACAGCCACTAGAACTGTAGATCAAAGAGACGAAAGCAAAGTCACCTATTTGCTGAGGTAAATTGACGGAAAACTGTGCTTTATTGTTTTTCTAATAAAGACTAATCTGACAGAGATCAGTGTGTTCTGTGACCCATATTTAACCTTGTGAACTGGACAGGAAACATATTAAGGAAAGTAAGTGACAGGTGTGAATAAGGTGGTTATGAAGAAAAGGGGCTTAGAGTAACGAACAATTTAAGATCGTGTACTTTCTTAAACGAAGGAAAAAAATATATGATTAGCTAGTGCGAGTAACTTAGAACCTTGAATGGAAATACTTTTCACTTGAGTTTTTCTACTTACTCTAGTCTGAAAAAGTGATTATGTGTGTTCTCACTGAAAGAATTTCCATGGTTTTTCACAGACTTTTTTTCATTTACACTTCTGTGTTAGATTTTATCTGCCTTAATTCCCTTCAGAAGCCTGTTCTGATTGCCTCATTTTCAATTTCCAGCACTGTGCTATATTTTGCACCTACAAATTTTGCCTGCCTATTTTTGCTGAGTTGTCTTTAGAAACAGTCTGATTTTTATGGTTTTAATTAGTTTGACTAGTTCAATTATATTTTTCTGTTGTTTTTCTTTTTATTTATGAATTCACTGTATGAAATCATGCGTGATAGGTCACTTTGTATTAACAGACACAATTTTGAAAGACCGTAAAGATAGTAGTTTCTACTTCTTTATGCATACAATATTACTTTAGAAATTAATCAAAAAATCACCAAACTCCATAAGGTGAAATGACTAAATACAATTCAAATGCAACAAAGATGCAACAAAATCTAAAGCAAGAATAAATGAGTATGACTTTCAATAAAGTTTGAGAAAATTCTCTTTTGGCAGGAATAAGTTGTAAGAAATAAATACTTACATGGCAGGATATCATCATTTACTTTAGGATTTCACTTTCAACAGAGTCTGAAGTTAGAGCACAGCAGGAAAGCTGTGGTATCCCAAAGAGAAGAAATAAATAGAGCTTTCTGCATTTTTCCAATGAAGGTTAAATCTGGAGAGCTGCCAGCTGGTTAATTATGGTACTTAAAGGTATAATTTAATTTTAAATTTTTTTCTCCCTGACTATCAGAATCATATAATAGAATAATTTATATTGGAAAAGACATTTAAGATCATCAAGTTAACCCAACACTGCCAAGTCCACTACTGGAATGTGTCCCTAAGCACCATGTCTACATGTCTTTTAAAAACCTCCAGGGATGGTGACTCAACCATAGCCCTGGGCAAACTGCTCCAGTTTTGGCAGCCCTGTAGATGAAGAAATTTTTTCCAATATGCAATCTAAACTTTGTTCAACCTCTTTACTTGGGAGGAGAGACTGACAGCCATCTCATCACAACCTCCTTTCAGGGGATTGTAGAGAGTGATAAGGTCTCCCCTTAGCCTCCTTTTTCTCCAGATTAAACAACCTCAGCTCTTTCAGCCACTCCTCATGAAACTTCTGCTCTGGACACTTCATCACCTTCACTGCCGTTCTCTGGACACACTCCAACTCCTCAATGGCTTTCTTGCAGTGAAGAACTGGACTCAATGTTTGAAGTGTGGCCTCATCAGTGCCAAGTACAGAGCGACAGTCACTTCCCTCGTCCTGCTGGCCACACTATTTCTGACACAAGCAAGGATGCCATTGGCCTTCTTGGCCACCTGGCCACACTCTGGATCATATTCAGTTTTCAGTCAACCAGCACCCCCATGTTCCTTCTGCTGAGCTGCTCTCCAACCACTCTGCCTCCAACCTGCAGCACTGCACAGAGTTATTGTGGCCCAAGGGCAGGACCCTTATTGAACCTCATACCAGTGGCCTTGGCCACTGATCCAGACTGCCCAGATCCCTCTGCAGAGCCTTCCTAACCTCCAGCAAATCAACACTCCCACCCAACATGTTGTCATCTGTGAACTTACTGAGAATGCACTCTATTCCCTCATCCAGAGCATTGATAGAGATATTAAACAGAATAGCCCCAGAAAATTAAGTTCTAACATGGTAGCAGCAAACAATTTAAATAATTTTTAAATACCTGGTACTTAAAGAATCCAAAGTCATACTGAAAAATTGACCTCATTGTCAATGGGATGCGGGACAGAACACTAAATTGGAATTGTTGCATATTTTCCCATTACATTAAGTATATTTGAAATAGAGATTGTGACTAGTAATATTCATATACTTGACAATGCTCTCATCTTCAAACCGTTTAGTCTAAAATATTTGCTCATTAATTAACATGATACAGCTAGATTTTCTGTACTGGGATTCAAGTTTATGCTTCAACTGGAGCATTTGATGGAAAAAATAATTCTTGAGCTAGTGAGTTTTTCTGTGTATGTGTTCAGTTTTCTTTAATTGTTTTTATTTGTTTGGGCTTTTCTAATTTTTGTTTGTTTGCCCTTTTTTTTTTTCCTCCCAAGAGAAGCAGTGCTGAAATAGGGTCATTTTCATAAGTAAAATCTCAGAAGTATGAAGGTTGGAAAATGTAGAACTGAATAATTTAAAATCAGAATAGGATGAGGGAATCCCCATAAGCACTTAATAAATAAAATATTTCAGTGTCTTATCCTCTTATTACATCTTCAGCTTGCTTGGGGATAAAATAACATCTATCTTGTTATGGGCACTTTTGGTATATGAGCATATGGGTACTGTCATTACTAAACACAACCATATTATCTTTAATTTGAGCATGTTAAGGTGCTTAAAGGTCCATTCCCCCCCCCCCCCGAAAGTCTTCAAGTGACTGATAAAAAGGGGAGAAGAGAGGAGGATGGAGAGAAGAAATGTGTTAATATTCTACAAAGCAACCACGTGGCATTTACATTCAACTCTGAACATATTAAATTTCCCACTGTTGAAGGTTCATTAATTCATGTCAGTGTGAAATACCAAGGCAGTTTGTGTGTCTGGACACTTCTGTAGTTGTATGCCCCAAAAAATAACCTTGGAAAAAAGTCATAGTCTGCAAATAATGATGAATTCTACTTAATGTAGAGAATGGGCAATTAAACAAACTTCTTGAAAGTTTACAGGCACAACTGTTTAGGAGTGCTGTCATTGTTAAATGCTGAAAAATAAGAGACCTAGAGTTTAATTCATCTACCTAATATACAGCTCATACAGTTTTTTGGTTTCATTTCAGTTACTCATGTAATTATTAATGAAAAGGAAGGGTACATTTATGGGTTCTCCCCCAAAATATAGTTTAGCAGTAAGATTTTGGCATGGTACATTTCACTTGTATATTTAATATGAACAGAACCAATGTATGTAAAGTGTGAACATCCACTGTAGAATATTTTCTTTCACTAAATTGCTGTGAAAAGCTTCAGATTTTTTCACAACTTTTAAAATCTGTAAAAAATGAACACTTTAACAAAATGTATGCTAACTTTGTGTTCTCTATTTGTGCAGTAAAACTAAAATTCTTAGGAACATTTTTGTTGCCATTCTCTTCTATGAAGCGAATACTTTTATGAAGAGAGTGGTCTGTCTTTCATTATAAAATCGCAATTTCTTAATTAGACTTAACACCAAACTTCTACATGGGTGTTATAATGTGTCAAGGGATACTAGTCCACAGAGGCGGGAGGAAATCTTGCAGGTGAGCCCTGCAGTTTCCATGATGTACCTCAACACCCTCCCTTTGCAAAATGTCAGGCTTTTGTACTGTTGCCAAACTGCATATCTCAATTAAAAGCCTGTGTTTAACACGCAGGATTAATAGAAATCTCTCTCCAATCAGATGTGATTTCATCTAGAATGAGTTCTTTGTAACATCTGTTGGGTTGACTGTCCTATGTGATTTCGTTCCCTTCCTTTTATGTTTTAGGACTACAGCAAATAGTTTTGGTTTTTGTCTTGGTTTTTTTTCCCCCTTGTATTACTCACTAATGCTGTGCGTTTTTACAAACTGTATTTCCTAAACTTTCACAGAAAAAGATTTCAGGTTTAATTATATCTTTGAACCTGGGTGTGATAAGAAGTAGGAATTTAGGATAAACAGTATGGTTTCATATTGTGACAAGGTGTCTTGTGCTTCTCTCCTTACAGTTGATACTCATTCACCCATTCCCTTTCAAATATTGTTGGATTATACGCCTGATAAGAAGGAGGAGCTGTTGTACTTTGTTTCCAAATCACATTAATGAACCACGTCTCTCCTGAATGATGGCCCAAAAAGGCACAAGAAGGATCATCACACGGAAGCATCTCCTCCTTGGTTTCTTTTCTAAGCTGTTAAAGGTCTTGCATAGCTCATTTAACTACCTTTGATATGGGAAATGCCAGGGATCAAAATCCTTTCCCTACCACATGGAATTAAATATAACATCTTGGGTTTTTTTAAATCCCCTTGTTTTAGTTATTTTATTACATAACATTAGCCTTAATTTACGATAGGTTCTACCTGTAGTTTTGTCTCCCTACAGTCAAAAGAATTATCACTCTCATAAAAAGAGACCTGGGTAGGAAAGTAAATGCCAGGTGGGTTACTGCAGGAGATTACTCTACCGTATTATTATTGATAGAAATCTGTTCAGAAAATATAGTTTGTTCTCAATTCTTTGTAACAAATTATTTCTTTAATTTTTATGGCCCTTTATCCTTGTGTGTGATTTAATGATCTGTTTAACATGCTCAGAATGCCTTAGATAATTCTAGAAATCTGTTTTGTAAATAAGCCTTTCGTTATAATTATTATTAAACTTTGAAACACAAAGATGGCTTTGCTTATCTGAGGATACTTTGTTCAAAATACCTATATGTAAATCAGAAAAGTCACTTTTGAGAGTAATAGTAATTGATCTAAAAACAACTGATGGATCAGCACTAAGATCATAGGTTATTTAATAGAAATTGTTTAGACTCATGGTGGAATTAGTAATAACTATGGTCCCTTAACGATTACTCTTTCTTCAGTTTGCCTTGTGCAACATACACAACCTCCCAGGCAACATTTGCAGGAGAAAGACAGTCACAGTTGTGACTGTCTGGGACAACCATTGAGACTCTTGGAGATAATGTGTCATTAGCCAGTAAATTACAGGATAAGCTGTTTAACAACCTTTTCTAGTGTGGAGCATGAACAAGATGGTGTCAAAAACCTGAACATGCTGTAAACTCCTAATGGAGATGAAATCAGGCAGGATTAAACTATAATGTCTGGTGAGATATACTCCAGCAGGGACTATTTGTGGATACATTGCATTGCAGTGTAGGAATTAGCCCAGGATGTGCACATCAGTGTGATTATAACCTTCTTTCTGAAGGTTCCATCTACTACAGGTGGAATAAGGTTTTTTGGACTTAGTGACAGAATACAACAAAAGACACATTCTGTTTTGTGCTTAGTGTACACTTGTGCTTTATTTATAGTCAAGATGGCAGAGTTCCAGAATAGTGCAGGTGTTTGACAGCTTAACAAATTTCCTCCTTGTGCCAAGCTAAGCAGTAGAGTGGCCGTATGTGAAGCTGTGCCTGGTTACAAGCCAGACAAATGATAAAAGATGCAGTGATGAGAACCAGGCCTGGTCAGTCATGCTTATTGAAGATGGTGTGGGAGAGTCTGAGGATGATTATTTCAACGAGATTATTTTATCGGGAACCTTGGCAATTGGGAAATAAGGGCAAAAATACAAAACCGAAATCAAAACATGTGAAGACACAGACCTCACAAAACAATAAACAAACCCTGCAATTCCTGCTAGAGGATGGGCTATCAAGAAACTACAGGAAGAGGAGGGGAAGTGGCCATCTGTGCTTGTGTTTTATATGAGTCCTGGTTCTGTGTGTTGCTGAAGGCAGCACCATGGCCATATCGGTCTGTGACCAGTCGTGTCAGTGTCCCCTGTGCCTGTGTCTCTGGGTCCCTGTGCAGCTCTGGGACTGGCTGAACATGCACCCAGGAAAGCAGCAGCCATGTCCCACAGCCTGGGTGGGGCATGCCCAGGCTGGAGTAACTGGTGCAAGTGGCCATGCTCTTGACATCCCTTAACTCTTTACGTATTGAACTGCTATTGAAAAAATGCTTTTAAAATAGTTCTATCCTGATCCTTCTAAAATAAAGATGAAAAGCTAAAGTAAACTGAAGCACATTACTTACTGATATTTAAAACACACAATTTTTTTCTTTCTTCTTTTGGCTTAATAAGCTTTGTCAATATTAATGCTCACTAAGCATGTTCATTTGCCCATTTAAATCAATGCGTCTTTCATTGATACATTGCTGCTGACAGTAGTAAGCTGCTCACATTTTTTCTAGTGAAAATATCAGCTTTAAAATATCTTTTAAAGTGGACACTGTTTTTCTCAATATTTAGCAGGCAGTTATGAGGTGAATCATGGTGAATGTGTCTTTGATGATGACACATCTTGTCTTGCTTTAGAAGAGAGTAAATATAAACATCAGAAAAATTCAGTTCCTGTATTCACATCATTATATTCTACTTGTGTTTATTTTTCAACCTTTCTGCTATTCCTCATGATCTGATGTCTACCAAGTTATTTCTCTGTGTTTATTTTTATTTTTATCACTGTTTATTTTGTGTACTAATCTTAGGCTTAAGCCTGTGTGTATTTTCATACAAAGCATTGGTTTTAATTTTTAAAAGGACTTCGTGTCCTGCAAGACCTGATCTGAACATATTCTCCTGTCAAAAAGACCATCTGTTTCTTGGGAAAAATAGTTTCAAAAAGTAGTTTTCTGTGTAAAAAAAAACTTCCTTTCTGTCAAAGATTTTGCATTATTCAATTTGCTTGAATGCAAGAAGATTCAAGTTTGTGCTATATATGAGAGAGAAGTTTTCATCTAGATGTGTGGAGCCTAATAATCACTGTAAAACAGTACTGTTAAACAACCACATGGAAAGCTGATGTGAGATATAATGGTCTAGCATATTTTGCTAACATCTATGTATGCTATACCCTTGCCTTGCCCTGCCATGTCTTGCCTTGCCTTGCCTTGTCTTGCATTGCATTTCCTTCCCTTCACTTCCCTTTCCCTTCCTCTCCTTTTCCTTTTTCCCCTTTCCCTTTCCCCTTTCTCCTTCCCTTGACTCTTCTAGAGACTCTGACATTCAAGGTCAGGCTTTTTTTTTTTTTCCCCCTTTTGGTAAGTTTATGATGCTAGTGATCAGCAACGTCATTTTAATTATTGGAAAATTTATTTTTAAAATAGTTACCTTTGTTCTAAAACTTCTCCTTAAGTATAACAAAAATTCTTTAGGAGAGAAAAAACTCAAGTGATGGGAAAAAGTTATAATTGAAACAGGTTTTGTTATTGTTTTTGAAAGAAAGATAGTTAAAGGAAGACATCTCTTCAGAGAATATCCATTTATTCCAATGTGATTCCCTAGAAAAAAAGATATACGTATATCCCTCAATAACTATTTGGTTTGTGGGTGAGAAAAAGAAAGGAAATAACAGTGTGAGATGAAAGCATTTTTTTATATTGCTGACAAAAATGTCAGAGAAAATAGAACAAAAATAATTACAATTTTTCACAGAAAATTTTTTATATATTTGAGTGACTCTACATAAAAGTTATAACTGTCATCAATGACTGTAGACTAATTAAATGTTTTACCTAAAGTAGAAGTGTTTTAATTATGTTGTCATGAACTTTCCATTCACAAGAAATGTATACACCGGGAATACCGAAGAAAGAATTCTGAAAGCAATGTTTACGATAGAAGGCCACGGTGTAGATATTGCAATGGAATTTCAAGCTCTGAATCACACATATGGGAAAGCAAATCCCACGTCTGGAACTGATATTTCAGTTGACTTAAAATGTGCTCAGGTACATTAGGGCTACAGCTGTTGGTAGACCCTGATGGGACTAAACCAGCTCTCCAGAGCTGTTCCCGCACCAGGCACTCACCTTGGTGGCATCAAATTAAGACCAGGCTGGCTAGGGAGAACAAGGCAGCACAAGACTTCTTATCAGGCTGCTATATGACAAATTGTTACTAGATGAAGTCCATGGCAAGGCAGGGACAAAATTCAAGCTGACATTACTATTTCATAGCAAAATATGTAAGGAGGCAAGACTTCCAGTAAAGACAGCAATAGGCAAAAACCAGGACCAAATAAATTGTGGTTGACCCAGAAATGCCAAGAATTTGTCAGTCTTCACAAATCAGTAGAAAACGGAGATTTTGGAAGGGGATGGGGGAGACTAATTTCACTCTACATGGTGGATGATACGCATTTCTGTGCTAAATAAAATGAGAATATAGAAAACAAGTGGAATTGCGTTTGAATATCACTTTTTTTCAAATTGGTTATTACCCAGTATCTGTTGTTTGGGAGAGCCTTTCAAGCATACTTAGTGCGAAAATTTTATATGAAAACAAACTATGTCATTAGAGTATCTGTTGTGTTCAAAATTAAAAATATCTCAGGTTTGAAGCATTGTTAGTATTGCTTTCATCATTAATTTCTAGTGGCTATCCTTCTAATTAAAATCACTTTCTGTCTACGTAATTGTGTTCTCCAGCTGCTGAATTTGGGTACATCTTTTCCTGGGGACTGTAAATTTTTTTTTTTTTTTTTTTTTTTGAGTCTGCAGTAGATCTTACTGGCTTTTACTGCAGTGCTATTTCCCCAGCGATCATTTTTTTCACCATGTGTTGTTTCTAATTCAGCTAACCTTAAGGTCAGTCACTGAGCCAGGAGGATCTTCTTTTTTGGACATTTTATGTTTAATCTGCACACAGTTATGTTAAGTACGCTGATTAATATTATGCAGACTTTGCTTTAACTGATGATGAGTATAGGTGAAGACAGAAGTAAACCAGAGTTAAGGGAATAGAATTAAAAGGATAATAAACTTGGTTGTACCTAATTAATTGCCTAACAGCTGCAGCTTTCTCTGTCACTTCCTCCTTTAGGAAAATTACAAGAAACTCTAGGGAATTTAGAAACTTGCTGTATTCATAAAAGAAGAAGTAAATGTGAATTTGAGCTCTGTAAAGCAAAGATATAAGTTTAAATTTTTATACCCTCATTCAAAATTAAATGACTGGAAAGTTAGTACTCCTCCAATTATGCAGTGATTTGTAAAACAGAGGTTATCACACAGGGTAAATAGTGAGGGTGCTCAGAAACCATAATGCTGGCTCCAGCACTGATTTTCACATTACTTTGTGTTAATAATTGTGGGATTTTTCCTGTGTAAGAACAACATTATAAGATTACGGGAGGGATGGTAGGGCTAATTATTACCTGCAGTGTGTTTTGATTACTAAGTTATGAAATATAATTTAGTATTATCACTAAAATTAATCTATATATATATATTTAGCCTTTTTGCCATGAAGCTCTCCTTTGCTGTGCTGAGAATTTTTCCTGGTGTTGATAATTTAAAGAGGAATGTCAAAAGTTGTCTTTGAAAATTTAACTTTTGTAAATTTTAAAACTTTCAAATTATTGGAGGAAGATACAAACTTAAAATATAACTATAAGAAATAGAAGAGTTACAGAAAATGATAATGCAAAAAGAAACATCAGAAAAGTCTTTTTGACTGCTTAATGATTTGCATTCAATATCTTTGTGTCAAACTATTGGAAAAAAAAACATTTTTGGAGAATTTCTAATTATTTTGTGCTGAAGAGATGTTTAAACACACAAAAAAGTTTACCTAATTTGGAGAGAGTAAGAATAATGTTTGTATATGACTAGACCAACATTATTTCTTTCTCCTTTTCATCTGTTCCTTTCCTTTTTTCTTTTCTTGAATATTTTTAAAGCCAAGTCTTTTAATTTTAAGAAAACTTATGTATGTCATGACTAAGCCACTGAGGAACAAACGGAACTTTACAGAATGTCATCTACTGTAAAATGGTCTACTTGCTGGAAAATTATTTTGATGTTCAGGTGTAATAAATTAGTAAAAGAAGAAGATGGGGGCTACAGATTCTGAACTATCACATTAAGGCAGGGAGTATATTTTGGATGTAGATATGTAGAATGGGCTAAAATGCTGCAAGTATAACTGCAGATTCGTAAAAGAAGTTGTATTGGCATTTATTTGAATCTTATTGCAGTTATTTAAAAGTGCAAGGCTTGATTTAGCTACAAGACTTATTGAACACAATTGTGCTGTAGTGAACTGCAGCAATTCCATTAAGAGAACACATCCTTCTGGAAAAAACGAGTATTGTGAACCTTCTGTGTATCTTGCGCGCATCCACATGAACATGTTCAGCCAGTTCAGCTCTCATATTTCCATAATCCTGCCACAGTGTTTGAAAAGCAAACCAAGAGAATACGAAAATTCCAGTTTCATTCTGAGTTTGATATAGAAAAGGATCTCCAAACAGATTTGGGCAAGAGGGAAGTCAGGGAAGAGAAGAGTAAAATCATGTACTGTAGTGTCCTAGATGCTGTTGAATATAACAGACTACAGAGATGAAAAAACTGAACTTTGAAGCATCTTTTGGTTTATTGTGGGGCTTGTGGTGTTTTGGGGGTTTTTCCCTCTTAAATATAATGCAAGTTTTAGAGTGTTATAATCTAATTGAAAACTTCTGCATTTTGTTCTTCAAAAAATTATTTGAAGTCAGCGCAGTCATCAGCAGAATCACTGAATAAGTAGAAGCAAAGTGGACAAATATTATTTTTAACCTTATTAGGCTTGAAATAGAAATCAAAATCTAGAATCTAGTGACATTCTTCAACAACAGAGCCCATCAAAACACTTAGAGCTTTGTAGACATTTTTCATGTTTAGTTTTTATTACAGGCATCTCAAATTTTGGCAGTACATCAGGGTCTTTTACCACTTCACTCATATAAAGTAGGGGAAATTATATGTTTTACTTTGGATTACTGTCTCCAACCCATTTTTTTAAGCTTGTTCATTTTTGCTGTCACTAAGAACCAACTGCATTCTTAAGAAACAAAATGTTCCTTGCAATACAAATACCAAGCTGCTTTGTCTATTTTCTGTGTTATTCATTCTTAGTCATGCCTTTTGATGTTGTTTTTATAGGACTTATCTGCTATACTGTTACGTTTCCTTTTCCAACTCTGTGGGCCTTTGTTACATTGGTTTTTAATCCATTTCAATGGTTTCAATGGAATTATGAGGCTTTGCACACTACTGTTTACATCACAGAAACATGGCACACATTTCTTAATGTCTTTTGCTGTCTGGATAAGTTTCCATATGGTAAGTTTCACATGCACATATATATTCACAGGACAACACCTATTGTGTAAACCTGACTATGAAAATGAGGTATAGTATAGGGTGCATTCTTCAGATTCTTGTCTTTCTCCTCAGTTGCTTTTCAAGGAAACAGTGCATTTAGGAAGTGAAACATAGCAGTTGCAAAGGTGGAGGATTAATTAGTTCCAAGTGTTAACATTTTTGTAAATGAGTCCCAGTTTTCCTTCTTTACTTACATCCAGCAATTTTATTAGTCTTTAAGGTACAAAGACAGTGTAGAATACGAGACAAAATACAGTGTTATAACCAACAGAAGAAATGTTTGCTGCAGAAAAAGCTAGTCTCCACTCTCTGCTGTCTTTCTGGAAGAGTGATTTTTTTATTCTTCCAACCTGCCTTTCATGTTTTGAGTTGCTCTTGTAGGTTTATTAAAATAAGCTTTCTACATTAAAACAAGTGTGAGAACAGTGATATTTTTATTATTCCCTTCACTGTTAGGCACCTGTATCTGAACTACAAGACTTAAGAAGGTATTTTTAAATACATGTATAAGACTCCAAGTCCTGGGAGCTACCAGCTCACGGGCTTGGCTAGGAGTTTTACTTTAATATACAGATATAGGTTTCTTTAGTACCTTGAGATAGCATCAAGAGAATAAGCCATGGACTTGTTCCCAAGAGAATTTTTTATTAATTTAGGGGGGTAAACAAGGCAACTTGGCCAAAGTTCAAAAGCACACCCCATAAATTAGTCAAAAATGTTTCAGCAAAAAGCTTACTCAGAATACACTATTAATCCACAACACTTAAGTCAAAATCCAATAAACCAACAATGCTTAAGGCAAAATCCAACCAATTCCACAACACTTAAATCAAGATCCAATCCCTCCAGCTCCATGTCACCCTAAGTATCAAGAAAGGAGCAAAAAGAGAGAAGCAGAGGGAGCAAGAAGGGAGAAGGACAAAGAGGGAGAGATAGCTCCCACTAAAGCCTTGTAGAAGTCTGACTCTCAACACATCCAGGTGGCAAAGCTACGACACAAGGCAAACACATGCCTGTGGTTTTATCTGCTGTGGTCTCTATGGCCAACCCCTCCAGGCAGGGTCTCTGACCCCCTGGCCACTCTGGGGTTCCAGGCCAGGGTGCAGGGCAGTGTTCTCACTGTCCCTGCCAATCTGAGCTGGGTTAGGGGCTCCAGGACATGTGGTGTGTTATAGTTTTCCTGGGCTGTTTGTGACTGACAGCTACTCCAGGGCTTTCCCAAGTGGGCTCCAGGGGCTGTCATGAGGGATACAACACCACCCCACCTCCCTGAAGTTTGACCCATCCCTTCCCACTCCATACACACACACACACACATACTCCCCACAAGGTGGTTCTGCCCCAATAATAACTGATCTGATGTCTGATAATATGTAACATGTCAACTCTGCCTGTCTCTTCACACAGTCATTGGGCCTGTCAGTGTAGAATGAACTGGAAGGACAGTGGCATTCTCTGTATCCTAACATAAAATGAGGTACATCTTAATTTCTTTTGATTCATTGCTATGTTTGATTTATACTAAGTTAAATCCAAAACAATGTCAAAGTTTCTAGAAAATTTTCTTTTTTGAAGTCTCTAAATATTGAACTGCACAGACAGTAGCTGTCTGTTCTGGCTGAACAGTTACCAGGGGTAACTACATATAGAAAACTTGTAAATAAGCTAAATAAATCCAACACATATATTTTCCTCTTTCTCTAAACTGGTAGGTTTCAATCCTGTTGATCCACTGAAACAAAAGGTGACATAAATTTTCCAGTTGAAATCCTGCGCCATCAACAGAATTAGGAATCTTCATGTGGAATGGAGACCTTTACACACTGTTGCTTAATTAGTTTTAGATACTGGACACTGAATCATAGAATCACATAATCAGCCGGGTTGGAAGGGACCTCTGAGATCATCGAGTTCAACCCCTGATCTGTGACTGCCGTGGTAACTAGAGTAAGGCACCAAGTGCCACATCCAGTCTCATCTTAAAAACCTGCAGGGATGGAGATCAATCAAAGACCTTTCCTATAGGAAAAATCCTCATTCACAGATAAAATCAATTCCAAGTTATTTTTCTACTCAGTGGAAAATAAATAGTGCTTCTTGGTCCCAGTGTCAGAACTTGTTTTTGTTGTTTTGTCAAGGCAGGGATGGGCTTTTGCATTTTGAGTGCTTTCTGATTTCTTAGCCTGCTTCTGAGAAAAAAAAAAAAAGTTATATTAATTATACAGTACAAAGTTTTATAGCTGCTTTTATGAAGTCATATGAGGGAAATTATTCTGGGAGCAATTTTTTAGAATGTTTATCAGAGAAAATAGAAGGCTGAAGGGAACATAATAGAGCATAAATGCTTCATTCAATATTTCAGAGATTGAAATCCATGGACCAATAAAGCTGAGGCACAAAGCAAGGAAGTGTTGGCTTTACCTATTGATCTTTGATGTAACAAAGTAAAGTGACCTTTCCAGAACTAATTGTTATGCAACATAAGAGAGCAGACAGGCTGGATATCTAATACATGCAAAAGCTAGGTATTTCCACAGGAAAAAAAAAAAGGCCATAAATGAATACAATTAGAAATGGTAACATAAAAGCTTGATACTAAACACGATAATTAGAACATTATTTATATGTTATTTTCCACTACAGATTTAGTAATGTATGCTTGTTACTTTTGCAGTTTTTCACTGCAGCTTCTTCTGTATCTACACATGAAGGTTTGTCCACTTTCAAACAGCTCCGAATGTGCCAGCGCATTTCTCAGGAGTTGGTATTGGGACTGGCACTGCTGTTAGACATCTTTGTCAGTGACATGGACTGTGGGGTTGAGCGCACCCTCAGCTAGTTTGCTGTTGACACCAACCTGTGTTGAGCAGCTGACAAACTATAAGGCAGGCATGCCATCCAGATGGATCTGGACAGGCTGGAGAAGTGGGCCCATGCAAACTTCATGAAGTTCAACAAAGCCAAATGCAAGGTCCTGCACTGGAGTCAGAGCAATCCCAGGCACAAGTACAGTCTGGGAAGAGAGTGGAAAGAGAGCAGCCCTGAGGACAAGCACTTGGGGGTGTTTGTGATGGATGAGAATCTCAACTCTACCAGCAATGTGCACCCACAGTCCAGAAATCCAACTCTGTTCTGGGCCACAGTGAAAGCAGCATGAACAGAAGGGCAAGGGAGCTGATTCTGCTCCTCTATTCTGTTCCTGTGGGATCCCACCTGGAGTACTGAATCCAGCTCTGGGGCTTCAATACAAGAAAGACCTGGACCTGTTGGTGCCAGTCAGGAGGAGGGCCACTAAGTTGATCAGAGGGCTGAAGCACCTCTCCTATGAAGACAGACTGAGAGAGTTTTACGTGTTCATCCTGGAGAAGAGAAGGCTCTGCAGAGAACTTATAACACCTTCCCATACGTTAATGGGGCTGCGAGAGAGCTGGAGTTTTTACAAGGATATGTAGTGATAGGACAAGGGGGAATGGCTTTAAACTGATAGAGGGTAGATTCAGATGAGGTATAAGGGTGGAATTATTCTCTATGGGAGTGCTGAGACAGGTTGCCCAGGAAGCTGTGGATGCCCCATCACTGGAAGTGCACAAAGCCAAGTTGGATGGGTCTCTGAGCAACCTAGTCTAGTGAAAGTTGGCCCTACCCATGACAGGAGAGTTGGAACTAGATGATTTTTTAATGTATCTTCCAACCCAAACAATTTTATGATTTTAGGATGCTATGATCTTGCATACACTAAATCTTTCCAGTCTTCTGCTAAACATTTATGAGGTCTTGATTTGCTTGGGGTTTTTGTTTTAATTTGGTTTTGTTTTTTGTTTTTGTTTTAAAATTGTTGGTTGTTTTTTGGTTTGTTTTGGTTTTTTTCCAAGTGTGCCTGATTTTGTCTGCTTTTAAAAAATATTCAGCTGAGATAGATAGAAAAATTAATCACTACCTTTAAACTATAATCTGACATCTATGTGTGCTTTGTGGGTAAAAAGACACAGGTAAGGTCAGATTGACATTTTTTTGGGTTTTTTTGTTTTTTTTTTTAATTTTCAATGTTTTTGAGCCTAAATTTAAACATGTCTCAGTTACTTAAAGATTTGTCCACTTAAACAGAGTTATTGTCTTTCTTTGAAATACATTCTCTCTGATGGCTAAATAATTTTCCTGATCAATCATGAGTAACACAGGACCCATGAAAATATAGGCAGGAGCTTAAATGTTTCTGGATGTGCTTTCAAACCCCACTATCTCCATTTTCTTAAAACTGCTTCAGTTTTTCTACAGGCTCATTGCTTGTACCCGAGACTAACCAGAACTTCTTAGGGAATAGAGTAAGCAATTTGGGTTCTTTTGCTCTTCCTGAAACAGAGGTGTGCTGATACAGGTTAGTCCAAAGATTGAAACTGAAAGAATTATTCTCCCTGTCTGGATAAAATAAAAATTTATGAAATAGTCTGCTCATATACAAAGGGAATGAAATAAGTCAAAGTCCAACTAACCTTTTTTTGAAAGGTTAGATACATGAAAGAAATTTTATAAATGAAGAAATTAAGTTATTTATATTCTGTGAGATTCGGCACCATTGCCTATCATTCATTTAAACGAGTTACTTGAAAATATTACCCTCTTTTAGGACATCAGGTTGGTGGAAAATAAATTATTTTTTCCAGTTCACACCTTTTGATTTGTTTCCCTCTTTCATATATATTTCTTTTCAGGACATGAGATATGACCACCTGTAAAAGCTCTGTCCCCATTATAGTTATGATATTGTTCCCAGTGTTCCATCAATAGAGTATCTTTCTACAACATAGCAAGATGAGCAGAAAATCTACCTGAAATATTCTTATTTTAACTAGAATTGAATTCAAACCTCAGCTTTATATTCTGTGCATAGTGCAAGTAGTCATAGTATTTTACAGGCTTCTTAATTCATTCCTTGTAACAAAAATTAAGCAATACCACATTTGGAAGGAATATTTGGAAACACTTTTATATTGTAATTATGCTGAACATTTTTTTTTTCTTAAATCATACTTAATGTTCTGAGATAGTACCTGGAGATAATAGGGAAATCATCATGATAAAAATGGTATGCAAGTGTGGAGGATCACTGAAGAGCTGTCTCTGAAAAAACTTAATCCAATATCTGACCAGACCATGTGTAACAACCAGATAATATAGAAATGCCAAAAATTTGTTTCTGCCTATCAAAATTTCCTACCAAAAATTCTGTCAGCTTTCTGCCAGAAATTCTCGCCAGAGCTTCCTGCTAGAGTTTTCCTGCCAAAAGATCCTGCAATTGTTTATGGTTATCATATCTCCTCGAACATCTGAATGGGGCTACATGCCAAGAAACCGCGTACAACCTCCTTTGAACACTATAAAAGTTCAAAAGAGGAAAAATTTTGGAAAATCAGGGAGAGAGAAAAGGGATAGACAACCAGTTACCCTAGCCAAGAATCTCTTCTCACCTCCCCCTCACCTTTTCTCTGCCACTGCATGCTGCCTGCCTACCACCAGAGACTGAAATTCTGCTGGCTTGGAGAAGAACTGAAACCAACTGTGTGGCATGAGTGAGTTATATCTTGTCCTTCTACCCTGACCATATTTCTGAGGGCTGAAAGGTGCTGCTGAATCGGGACCCTGAATGGCCTGGGACATGACTCAACATGAGCGGTGGCGAGACCACACATCCTGGCTGCATTCCAGAGAACTAAAGCCGCTAAGATCCAGCTACAGCTAAAAAGATAACATCGCAAAGTGGCAGAGACAGAGAAAAAAAAAGGCAGAAACTGCTTCTCCCCACCCCTCACAGCTCCCACCAGCTCGGCAGAAAGGCATTATGGTGATATCTTTCCTCTGCTTCTAGAAGTAATCTTAGCTTTTTCCTACCTTTTCTTATTTTTTCCTCTTTCTCTTTGCATCTCTTAGCAATTAATAAAATCAATTTTTGGTATCAACAGATAACGTGTGTGAGTTTTAACTTTGCTCAGGGGAATATTCGAATCTCTGAAGTCCTTTCTGCAACATTTAAGCAGATTGTAGCACCGTGCAACAGAGGTGTCCAAGTTTCCCAGAGCTTGCTAACATGTTCCATATCAGATAAACACCTATTTGAGCAACAAGTATTCAGGAAGGTAACATTAGCAAAATTTCGCCTCCAGCTTTTTAATGAACAGGCCAGTACGGGCAGTCTGAAGCCAAACTACAATCTGAGAAATCATTCCTGTTGTCATTTCTTTGTTTAAGAATTAAATCAAAAATGAACTTGTTCAAAATTCTACCCTAGGGAAGTACAAAGTGTTTCTGAACAATAGTTTCTTTTACTGCTTCTTATGAGGCAGGTGTGCTATCAGGCAAGTAACTCCACCGAGTGGTTTTTATTTCTTCTGAGAGCAACAAGGCTAAAAATGTCATGGTTTCTCTTGTGAACAAATAGAAATCCTACTCTATGAGTCCCAGGAAAGGTATGTACAGCAAACACAGGAAGGAAATGCTGTAAACTAAGAGAAAAAAACGATTCACTTTCCCTACAATAAAGCTGCAGAAGCTGAAAAAATTAAAAAAGGATTCTACCTGAACCAAAGTAGTACTGCAACCATAAGCAGCTGAATCAGACTTCAGATAATAAGGCAGTGCATCTGTAAGTGTATATACAAGGCCTCAACTTTAAATAATTACATAGTCATTAGTGTATGGCATTTTTTAGTACATGGCAATTTTTCTATTCCAGACTCATTGTTATATTTTGTCATTTAATTCTATGCCTTACATTATGAATTCAAGTTTATTATTTTTAATATTTTTTGGTCCTTCATTCTACTTTATGGACTTAGTTACCTTAATTTCTCCTCTGTTTCTCACTTAATAAACTCCATTAATCAATTAATTATGATTTTTCTACTTTGCTGTTGCTTTTCTCTTGTCTGTGGTACAATCAGAAAATGTTTAAATGTTCACATGACCCTTTCACAGCAACTCTCAAGACAGCGTTCATCTCAGAGGCACAGGCAGAGATATTGTCAGAATTATGTACAGCCTTTTTTATATTCCAAGAATCCTCCCTTTTGTGGCCAGTCCCCTTTTCAGTAAGGGGTCTGGCATGTCTTCCATAAGAGAATTCTGTAATATAAAACCATTTCTGTAATAAAACCATAATGCTGCCACCATTATGGTTCAGTTAGGAGTATTTTGGCTTCCTCTTTATCCTGGATCAATCCACCCTATCCTTCATTTACTCCCAGGATACTTTAAGCAGTTTCATTTTGAAGTCTGCAGAATGAACGTTCTGTGAGAGCAGCTCCTTCAGAACTGGTTGGTGAAATCATCGTCTTTCAGTTGCAGCTAATAGCTTGAGTTGCTGTTCTTCAAAGAGCCACCTAATAGCTTGAGTTGCTGTTCTTCAAAGAGCCACATCCCCACTCTCATTGCTGAGGGATGCTTTTCACTGACTCCATCATGTGCTATCTTCTCTATTTGCTGACTTTGATCTTAGGGCCCTGTCCCTGTACCCTGAGTTAATGCAGGCTCAGATAGATAAAGCACCTATCTGACAGTTCTTACATGTCTCATAAGGCCTTACCCTGCTCTCTTCAGTATTTCATTAGATTTTTATCTCCTCCCCTAATCCCAAGTATGACATCAGGTAACACAGAGGTGCAATGCAGTTGACCAGTCAAAAAATTTGTTTGTTCATATTGTCATAATTTTTCCTCCTCAGTCCCACATACCCCTGTTTACTGTTGTCAAGTGTGTTATGCTGATCATGTCCTCTTCTTAACAGGAGGTATGAGCACCAGACTTCTGCAGGACAATATGCATTTATACAAAATTCATACTATGGCATGGCATGGAATGTGTGCAATGAAGGAGAGAGAGGAGGGAGACATGGGCCAGAATCACCCTCAGATCAAAATGCTGACTAGGAATAATAAGACTCAATCTTTATCTTACCTGTCCATTCTCAATCACAGGCATACTGAACAAATGGAGTACCTAATGACCTTGACAGTCTTCTATGAAGTCCTCAGCTGACTTCTGTTCTTTGAAAAGAAGTTCCACCTCCTGAGAATGTGTGTATAAAGAAGAAAGATGCAACCTTCGTGTCTTACCTTGTAATAATGAGTGCCCTAGGGGATAAAACCCACAGAGCTGCTACTTCAGTGTGCTTGAAGTTCAGCAGATCGTGAAGTCTCATTCAACTGCTGCATCTGCCTTTAACTGTACAAAAGGCCAAACTTTCTTAAAATGGAGACGACCAGACCTTGATTCTACTGCTACAGTCCCTTTTAAAATACATTCTCAACCTTTCCTTGGTTTCCTCTCAGAAGCTTTCAGGTTTTTTTCTCTGAACTAAATTTTACTGGTACTTTTGAGTTCAGCATTCTGTTAAGTATGTGTTGATTTTTATTCATTGGATTTTCAGCACATAACCTGTTATTTGAAACAGTTTTCTTTTTACCAGCCAAAGAAGTGAATAAATAATGTATTTACCTAGAATATTAAAAATGTGTTTTAAATAACATCCAATGTGCATGTTTCTATTAAATGTGTATTGATCTCTTTTAAGAGCTGCAAGACCAACAACCCCATCTTTTCACTTCCGATTCTGCAAGCTATACCTTCTTAATACATAGGAAAAGCAGCCCTTTATCTTTAAAGAGCTTAAAAATAATTGTCTTTGCTTTTCATAATATTAACTCTCATACCAAAGAATTCCAACTGCATTTTCTTCACATTTATAGACAAACTTCTCAACCTTCTATGCTAGAGCAATATGCTTGGGAATTGGCCATCACATATTGCAATTTCTTCTGAACTGGTCCATAGAAACAAGGGTATAACACCTAGCAAAGAGTAAATTGCTGACAAAATGCAGACAACAAATAGCTGTGGGAATATATAAAGGCAGAGTATAAAGTGTTTTCAAGAAATGGAAAGTCTATCCATAATGCTAGATATTATACCCAAGTCTCTTCTTTAAAAGCTTATATTTTAGTATCACTTTTTGTATATTTTTATACTCAAATTCAAATGGAAGTGCTATACAATGGGGAAAAAAAACACATTACAGGAGAAGAGGAAAAGACTAAGGAATACTTCTTAAGAATTGCTTTCTCTCTGCAGATTAACTTTGTGCTGAAGCTGACAGTTTCAGCGAAAGAAAGAAGTCAAATGTCTAATATAGTTCTGCTCCCAACAGGCTTTTGACATTGACTTAAAAGGAATTTAAATAAATATAAAACCAAAGAGGAAAAATTAAAATAGAATGTCTGATTTACTTTTACATTATTCCACGTGATCACCAGTTCAATTCTATCAATGTCAATAAATCTAGAATGGGACAAAATTGGAGTAACGAAGTGTTATATCTAGTGTCTCAAAACAAATTACATAAGAATTACACAACAACATAACTTATTTTCTCTTCAGAAAAATTACTTCCATGGATGTTTCATTATATTTTCATGGATGTTTTGAAATATAGTTTTTACCAGATAGTCACTCTTCACTGTCAAATGTGTATGACCTTCAGGTTTGCACACTGGGGAAGACAATGAACCATCATCATCATGGCTGGGCTTCGCGAACGAAGATTTGGGAAGGCTCTATCCACATTTGCTACAGGCATGCTGGTGGCTTATGAGGCCAATATGTGACAGACATATTCGATTGCAAAAGGCACAGAAGAAAGACTCCTTAGATGGTGTATTCTGCAATACACGGTTCTTTCTGCGTTGCCTTTTTTCCTCGAGGGTGATCCTGCGTGTGTTCTCAAAGGAAGCAGCAGCGTTATAGATGGTGTGTCTCCAGGCCTCCCGATTGGAGGCCAGAGTAGACCACTTATGGTGATCAATATGGGCAAGGCTGAGATGTTGTTTCAGGGAGTCCTTGTATCTTTTCTTCGGGGCTCCTCTCATGCGGCAGCCAGTGGCAAGTTCACCATAAGGGAAGATCTTAGGGAGGTGGTGGTCCTTCATCCTGGAGACGTGCCCTGCCCATCGCAGCTGTGTTCTCATCAACATGACCTCAATACTTGTGACTGCTGCTTGCTCTAGAACAGATGTATTGGTCACATAATCTGACCAGTGGATGTTTAGGATTGTACGGAGGCAGCGTTGATGGAAGCGTTCTAGGAGATGCAGGTGGTGGCAGTAGATGACCCATTATTCAGATCCATATAAGAAAGTCGACAACACTATGGCTTTATAAACACTGATCTTGGTGCTTTTCTTCAAGTGTTTATTACATCATACTCTTTTGTGGAGTTTTCCAAAAGCACTATATGCCTTTGCTTATCTGTTGTCTATCTCTCCGTCGATCTTACCATCTGAGGAGATGAGGCTACCAAGATAATTAAACTGTTGGACTGATTTGAGCTCCGATTGGCCAATGGTGATGTGGGGATGATGGGGGACTTCCTGAGGTGCAGGTTGATGGAGGACCTCTGTCTTCTTTAAACTGACTTCCAGACCAAAGAGCTCAGCAGGATGTTAAACGCTGCAGGGCTGCTTCTGTGTGGGCAACAAGGGCGGCGTCATCAGCATAAAGCAGCTCCCGGACAAGATGGTTTAAGGTCTTGGTGTGGGCCTTCAGGCACCTTAGATTGAATAGACTCCCATCAGTACGGTATCGAATGTAGATACCGTCCTGATCATCAAGGTCTGCCGTGGCCCTTTGGAGAATCATGCTAAAGAAGACTGTGAATAGGGTAGGAGCGAGAACGCAGCCTTGTTTCACACCATTCTTAATTAAAAAGGGCTCAGAAAGTGTGTTGCCATATCTGACTTGGTCGTGCTGATCCTCATGGAGTGAGATGATCATTTTAAGGAACTTGAGGGGACAACCTAAACGTTCCAAAATCTACCACAGACCTTTTCTGCTCACAGTGTCAAAAGCCTTGGTGAGGTCGGCAAAGGTTACATAGAGACCTTCGTTCTTTTCCCTACACTTCTCTTGCAGTTGTCTGAGGACAAATACCATGTCTGCGGTGCTCCTGTTGGCTCTGAAACCACACTGACTTTCAGGAAGGATACCTTCTAATATAGTGGGTATTAGTCTGTTCAAGAGTATTCTTGCCAGGATTTTTCCAGCAATGGAGAGCAGAGTAATACCACGATAGTTTGAGCAGTCAGATTTAATTCCTTTCTTGTTATACAAGGTGATGATGACTGCATCACGACGGTCAGATGGTAGTTCACTGAGTTCCCAACAGCGCACCACGAACTCATGAAATTTGGTGTGGAGTGCAGGGCCCCCATGTTTCCAGATTTCAGGTGGAATTCCATCAATCCCAGCTGCCTTGCCGATTTTCACCTGCTGTATGGCCTTGAGGGTTTCTTCTAAAGGGGGAGCAGTATCCAATTCATACTTTACTGGTTGTTGTGTGATGGACTGAATTGCTGAGTCTTGGACTACACGGTTGGTACTGAATAGAGTCTGAAAGTGTTCAGACCATCGATTCAGAATGGAGGTTTTATCTGTCAGAAGTGTTTGACCATCAGCGCTGAGTAGAGGGCTTTGTACCTGATATGTAGGCCCGTATGCTGTTTTCAAGGCCTTATAGAAACCTTTGTGATCACCTGTATCTGCACATAATTGAGTTTTTTCAGCTAGATCGATCCACCATTTGTTCTGGATGTCACGGAGTTTCTGTCCAAGGACACAAACCTTCTGTCCAAGGACACAAAACCAATAGAGAGCATCAAAGGAGATGCTCACAAAGATGGTGAAGGACCTTGAGGGGAAGTTGTATGAGGAGTGGCTGGGGTCACTTGACCTGTTCAGCCTGAAAAGGAGGAGACTGAGGGGAGACACTGATCCCTTCTCTGTGGTGATCAGTGACAGGAACCAAGGGGGTGGCCTGAAGTTGTTTCAGGGGAGATTTAGGTTGGATATTAGGAAAAGGTTCTTCACTCAGAGGGTGTCTGGGTGCTGGAACACCAGGGGAAATGGTCACAGAACAAAGTCTTCCACAGCTCAGGAGTTTGGACAGTGTTCTCAGGCACATGATGTGATTCTTGGGGCTGTCCAATGCTGGACCAGGAGCTGGACTTCAGTGGTCCTTGTGGGTGCCTTCCAACACAGGGTATTCACTGATTCTATGATTATGTGAAAATAAAAGACATTTTTTAATATGAATAGATTTGGCCAAGACAAAAAAGCTGTTGTTCATCATGCAGCTCAATTAATGTGTATCATTATTTTTAAACCAAACAATTGCTTACCCTGAGAACTGATAGAATTTGTAGAACTCATGGGAAGTTGGAGGCTGCTATGAGTTTCTGCTCTATCTGCTCTTTTCCAAGCTGAACAAGCTGAGGGACTTTGGCAACTCCTCTCTAGAGGAGCTTTTCATTCTCTCTAGACCCTTCACAATCTTTGTAGCTCTCCTTTGGACGCTTTCTAATAGCTTTATATCTCTCTTATATTGTGGTGCCCAAAACTGCACGCAAGACTTGAGGTGAGGCCACTCCGGGGCAGAGCAAAGTGGATCAATCACCTCCTTCTACTGGATTTTTAAGTTTGCTGAGAAAAGAAGACTAGTGTCATTGCATTTACAGCAGAGGCAGTGTTCCTGTCGTTGTCTCTAAGAAATTCTGTTTCCTATAGCTAAGTATTTCTAGCAGCTTGAAAAAAAAAATAAATATTGAAAAATTTTAAAAAAAATCCATCTCCGGGAACTTGTGCATTTCTTTGTAATTGCTATGCAGATGTACTGCATCTCCACACTACTATTCTCAGGATAATAGAAAATTATGATTGAAACAAGCAAAGAAACGGAACAGTTTAGTATAGCTATTGTTATACTAAACTGAATATTTCAAGTTATTCAGAAGAAAGATTTAGAGGTAAGAATGAACACAGCTGCAGTTGGATGAACGTACCTTTGCAAACAGTACTTTAGCTTCTGCTTTCACTGTCTGATAAGAATGTCAGCAACATAATAACATTCCAGCAAAAAAATGTACTTCATTTTCAAACATTATGTCCCAATGTGCAGTGTTTAAAATTTTTTTGTGAAAGTTTTAGCTTATCCAATATGTCTTGGGAGATTGTCCACACAGATATTGTTCATAAAAGTCAAAAAGTCAGGTGCCCCTAGATTGTGTTATGAAATCTAACTTATTTTAAAATATTTGTATACTCATGCCTTGGAGTTTAAGTAGTGAGGTTTTAAAAATGCATTTTCCATTCTGTTTACTCTTTTCTTTATTTCAAACATTCATATTATACTGTCTTTACAAAAACAAACAAAAATGCAACAACAGAAAAAAATTACATTTTGTTTTCCATGTAACTTTCCATATGTAACTGGAATTTTTTTGTTGTTGTTCAAATAAGCTTTTTACAAGTGGGATTTACAGATTTATTTTTTTTTGAGTAGGAAATGTTAAGAGATTCTTATTAATTATTAACAAAGAATTTTTTTTTTCAAATGCTGCATTTTCATCATGTATGCAACCATGGAGCAAGCTAAGAAACATAGTTTTTCTTCATCCAAGATATATGAAAATGTGTTTTGAGTGGAAATAATGTATTTTTAATTTTAACTGAAGAACTTTTTTATTTTTCTTGAGTTTCAAAGAAGATAAAAGTGAGTTTTGTGACTCATGAAAAAATTCTATGAATAAAATGCTACGGTCTAGAGGAAATATTTCCACTGTGCACATAAAATGCTATACAGAATGTTTCAGGCAGCAATGCACTGTCAGAACCCTGTCAGGTATACCTCTTTTACTTTTGACTGACCTACTGAATTGTAAATAGGTTTTCTGAAAATAGTTTTCTTCAGTCAGATTCTAGAGTGAAAACAAAGCCTTATGACAAAAGCTTTCAACCACAAATTTGATTCTGAAGAAAAACTCCCATCGCTTCACGTCCTGCCAATAAATTTGCTTACCAAAGGGCAAGCAATTCTTATTCTTGATCATATGTTCAGCTGTTTGAGATACATCCATTAAAAAAATGAGCTGCCTAGCCTCTTGAAGTGAATGAACATCATCAGGATTTTCTCTCTTCCATCCATAAGTGTCTAGAGCTGCTCTGCTGGTGTAGACAAGTCAAGAAATCTTGAAAAAGTTTTCCGTGAAAGGCTTCTGTGCAGAAATTATAAGCTAGCAGTCAGGCTCAAGACAGAGAAGGAATGACAGGTCATCCATTCTAAAATGTTGTTGACTCTGAAGTCATCCCAACTACATTATCTTGAGTGTTTTCTCAAGCTGAGTGTTTATTACCATTATTATTATTGTTATTATTACTATTCCTAAGGGAGAAAGAAGAAAGCTTTTAATTATTAAAGATGATAAAGTTGATTGTATTTGCTGCTACTGAAATTTCATCCCTCAAAATTATACTGCTCAGATGCTCCTACTCCAGCTAAGCATTATGTGATCTGTATCATGTCATAAAGTAATGAAAAAGTGTATTTTATGTAAAGAATATACATTACAGAGGGCTTTATTGTTGCCCTCATGCTATTTGCAACAGTGATGCTGACTGCTATTAGCTTTACACAGCACAGTCTCAAGCAAAATAAAGAATGAATTTACTGACAAATTTCACTAATACAGTCCTTTGCAGGACAAAAATGCTACTTGGGACAAAAACAGCTAAGGGAATATTCTTTTATTTTTTTTCTAATGAATTAATACAGAAGAAATCAATGCAAAATCCTTTCTATGTTGATTTGATAAGGGAGTGAGAAACATTGTTTACAGGTTTATATTGCCAGTTATAGAACAAAAAGACAATCTGGCATTTTCCTGCAGTATTGTTAAATTGATAACTATGCTTGTCCTCTGCATGAATCCTTTAATACAATCTAACATTCCTCTATTTTTTTTTCCTGAGAAATCAGCAGCAGGAGAAGAAAAAGAAAAAAAATCATTAAAATACATTGCAGTTGTGTAGAGTAGTGACAGAATAAATATTTCTGTGTTTATTATATCAATGATAATAACTTTTCAGCAAGATTTGGTTATTGGACTTATATAGGACTACAGGTTATAAGACTAACAAGTTATTTTGAACCTTATAGCCATCTTTGTGCTATAAGTCACCTCTTCATGTCTGAGTTATGAGTATGTAAGATTTAGATCAGAAGGATCTTTCAGAACTGCCTCATCTTCAGCAGGTCATGTGCCTTGACTACTGTACTGATAAGCATAAAAATGGCACCAAGCTACATCTTGGTGAACAAAACTGCATCCTAAATGACATCATAAAAAACTAAAGCATGCATGAAGTGGTAAAGAAAAAATATTCACAGTTCAAGTGGCTCTAAAATATTATTTATTTCAGAAAGTCTTTTCATAAAGGAATTCTTACTTTTTTACTGACAAAATTTATTATTTTATAAATCAGGATTCTACCTCTACCCTTTTCCATCATGCTGTCAAAATTAAGTGCACATTTTCGTAGGCTGGAGGAATGTATTTGAAAGGAATTATTGGCTGTATTAAACCTCTATTTCAATAATGCAATAGGCAAAAGAGAGAGGAGAGAATCATAAGATAAAACTGTAACTCAAAAGCTTATGTCAGGAAATAGGTAAATTTTAGCTAATGTAATAATTGAGATGCTTTGTCTGTATTCCCACGCATGCCAAAATGCCAAAACTACTTTTACTCTGCAAATTTTCATATTTTGATACAATTTCCTGAAATCCATCTGAAAATTTTCCTTCAGAGTCATGTCATATTTAGATTCACACTGTTATGGGATTTTACTTCTATGTGATCCTGGTATCCAAATACACAATGTAAAATCTTCCTTTATTTACAGGAGAAAGAAAATATTCTTTGTAGAACAGCCTACAATGGCTTTGTGTTACCATTTTTACCTCCTGAAAATTAAAGAAAATAGGAAGGACAAAGAACAATGGCTTCAAGTTTTTACTTCAACTTTGTAGACTCAAGAATGTGATTTTCCAAAACTAAATATTTTGTCCCTATCGAAACAATACGTTATTTTTTTCTAATCCATGAGCAAATCTCAGTTATTGTGGAAAGAAATTTTAATATTTTTTCAACATGTGATGTCTCTTAACATGTGATGTCTCTTATCTCTAAGAAAAGACTGTGATTTGTTATTAACTCAAGCCTACAAGCTTCCTCTATCAATCTTTCTCTCTGAACTGCTGAGACTAAAAAAAAAAGGAAACAGACTTTATCAGATATTGAAAGATATTACTGAACATTTTGTAGCTTCCAGTCATGCTGTGAGAATGCATCAATCTATTGTCATTTCAACCACTACGTTTTACTTATATTCGTCATTCAAACTTCCGCTTTTGCCTGTTATTTTGCCTTCATGTCCATCTCAGTTGACAATATAGAATAATCAATTACCTCTCTCATCCAGCAGATGTACAGAAACACACCTGACTGAAAATGGCATTGTTTTTCTATGTCACTTCAATGTATAGGGAAGAGGCCATCAACAAACCTCCTATAAGCGCCTTCAGAGGTGTTTTAACCATTCAGCCATCAGAATTCTCATTATGAGGACACTTAAAATAAGATTCTGCTGGTCCTGGGATTTTGATATTGATTATTTATTGCATCATTGACAGTCGCCAGCCATGGGCTATTGTTCTTTTACCCTTTTTATTTAATACACCATTTTCCTAGTCCTGTATCTTTTGTTCCTTCTCAGTTGTTTTGGTTATACAGAATTTCGGGTTTATGAGTAATTCACTATTTTCCCTCTAAGCCTTACCCATAATAGGACACAAAGCTACAATAAAAGGGAAAATCTATATCTGCACTATTCTTGTGTCTTCTATTGACCTTTTCTTGACCTTTCTGACAAGTGTCTGAAACTCAAATTAGTGGTTTATCTAAATTGCAGCATAGCAGAAAACTTAGGTAATCTGGAGAATTACTTTTGGAAGAAATTATCCTATTTTGAAAATTGTGGTTTTAATTCAAAATCTTAAAATGCTTCCTTGACTGTCATTCTGCCTGTAACGCTGTCAGATATGAATATTTCTATGTGCTAAATTAAGGTTACATAATGAAAGCAAAAAAGGCAGAGTTTATTCTTGTTCACCTTTATGTTATTGGAGAAACCTGAATTTCTTAACACAAAAAGGTTATCAAGCATTGGAATTGGCTGCCCAGAGAACTGTTTGAGATATCATCCCTGGAGGTATTTAAAAGACAGCTACATGTGGCATTCAGGGACGTTGTTTAGTGGTGGACTTGGCAGTGTTAGATTTATAGCTCACTCAGTGGTCTTAAAGGTCTTTTCCAACCTAAATTATCTATAGTAATACAAAAGCATAAAAATAACACTTGGAAATTTATAAGGAAGAAATAAAGGAAGGGAGAGAGGGGGGTTGGGAGGGACAGAGGGAGGGAGGGAGGGAGGGAGGGAGGAAGGAAAGAAGGAAGGAAGGAAGGAAGGAAGGAAAAGAATAGAAGAATATTGCCACCTGTGGATCCACAAATGAGATTTGATTGTTGCCATTTCAATATCTGTTGGTGAAGGTGGTGGTCACCGTCTTGATCCACTGGAAGCCCAACAAAGATTTTGATGGGTTAATATATGATCAGGGGTATGTAGGAATGCCCAGGTACCTCTCCTGGGTGGGCAGGGGAGGAGTTTTACACTGTCTGTTGCAACACTGTGGATCATGCACAGTCCTCTGGTGGAAGGCCCCAGTAATGAGTTGGGGGTGCTTCGGGAAAGCAGGAGGTCAGCTTGTCCTTTCAGTATTGTCTTTATATTTATTTAAAATTAAAACAACTCTTCTTTCTTTATTCCTACTCCAAATTATATTTTCATATAAAACTTCACAGGAATTCTAAAAAATGGAGTTTTTTACACACAGACAGAGAATTTCAACCCCAAAGGTAATTGGTTTAGAAAGTGTAGGTAACTGAAAATAGAGATGGGGAATGGAATATTATTGCATATTAAAGTTACTGCTGAGACAATATAAAAACTAATGAATAAGTTCATTCCAGTAGGAATAAATGAAAATTAGAATCTGTGACTGTGCAATACGGAGTACACATCACAAGCATGAGGATTGTATTTTTTTTGAGGAATTTATTCCAGCAAAGACTTTGCAATTATAGCTGTGATTCTGCCCAGAGAATAAAGGAAGAATTTAATTTTTTGTGTGTAATTATGATTTAATTCCTAGACCAGAAGGAACAGCATAGACTTCCAAAGTCCAGGAATTGTTTCTGGCATCTATCATTTTGTTGTTAATTTTAAATGAAAACAGGTATAAACAGAAAATTACAGCTCCTTCTTTCACTCTATTGTTTCCTGCATCTCTTGTATCATACTCTTGACTGAGAAGAAGTAATCTGTATTCAAACAACATTTAATCTGGAACCAAACTGACTAAAGGTTCAAGGCCTTCACCTTTACAATTATGGAGATAGGAACACAGATATCCTGACCTAAAACTTGTCTCACTTGGGCTCTAAGAAAATTTATTTCCAGTCCTCCTGTTCTGAGCTGGTGACATGGGTTGGCTAGATGACCTGAACATATCACATCTACCTGACTTCCTTATCTTCATAATAAAAAGAAAAATATTATAAAATTCTCCTTTGTACACTGTTTCGACATCAATATTGCTGAATAAAAATGAACTACTTGTCAGAAAATATTTGTCAAGCTCCAAAAAGAAAACTTTTTAATCCCAGAGGTAGAACCAAGGAACTAAAACAATAGTAAGAACGTAAACATTGAAAACTTCTAACAGCATTAGACACAAATTCATATACATATACTTCAGAGAGTTTATTACCAAATCAAAGGCAGAAGTCCCGATATGACAACTGGAAGATGTAATTTTGTGACAATGAACTGGATAAGTAAGAATTCAGCTTGTGTGCACTGCAAAAGTTATAAAATCCAAGTTCAATCCAAGGAAAAGAAATAACAAATTCTGTAGTATTTTTGTAGTTACGGTCATTATGTTCTGTTCCCTGACTAATACGTGTGAAAATTTAAAGAGAGGAGAACAAATCAAACTGATTCTCAGAAGAAACCACATTTTTCTCAAAATCTACACGTCAGAGTACTGTTCTTTAAAAAAATCCCAGTAGATACAAATTTCTGATTTGTTTTGAGATTATGGGTTTTTTACTTTC
Source organism: Pseudopipra pipra (assembly GCF_036250125.1). Lineage (NCBI taxonomy): Eukaryota > Metazoa > Chordata > Aves > Passeriformes > Pipridae > Pseudopipra > Pseudopipra pipra. The sequence continues at coordinate 64,762,611 of NC_087581.1, forward strand.
TGGCAGGCTTTATATGAATGATTATTGAGTCCATTTCTCACTTTGAAAGATGAAGCTGAAACACTTAATGAAAAATGTATTTTTTTGAGTATAATTTTTCAAGCAGCAAGCACGCACATAAGTAAGCAATCTTACTATTTGGAATCATCCACCTCCAGCAAGCTTCTCATGCTTTTAACTGAGAAAGGACACCAGTTTCTTGTATCTAAAACTTTAGCAATCATTTTTCCATGAATGACTCATGTTCCATCAAGGGCACAGCTACCAATGGCCTGCAGATGACTTATAATTTAAATCTGTTGTATCAGGCTCACAGTAATTTTAAGCCTGGTTCATACGGTCACACATGATGTTAGAAAAAAGTCCTTTCTCATCTCATATTGCAGAGGATAGTCTAGAAAGGCAGCACCCCATAATGCCTCATTTTCTCTGTACGTCAGATAGTCTGAATGATTCAAGTCAATCCTGTCTTATCAGTGCATCCTCAGGGAGACAAGGGTTAGAAATGTCTCACAGTGAACCATGTAATAAATAATATTAAAAGAGCTAGAGGACCAGGATGGAAGACTAAGGTAAAATAGTTCTCCTGTGCTGTTATAAGCACATCCTACTAAACCACTGTTATGGTCTCCAAGCATGTGGTTTTATGTAATTTAGCTCCTCAAGTACAGCATTTTTGGCTATGTTGTCAGTCTAAACTGAAATGCCACGAGAATTTTGATAGCTTGTAATAAGCAGAACTAAACAAGACCTCTCCAAATAGCAGAGTGAAAAAAGTATGCAGAAAATCATTACAGCATCTGCAATGTAATAGCAGATATTTAAAAGTTAGAGATTGCAATCAAATTAATGGTACTATAAACAATTATTTAAAGTGGTGTTTAGTACAATTAAGATAAATGGAGGGGTGGGTGGAGGGGTGGGTGGATGAAAACAGGAGCCATGTTTTATAAAAGCTATTTATTAAGCTGCTGCACGAAAATATGTGCTCCCTCTAACTCACTCTCACATCATAATTTCTTCGTCTCTTATGTAACCAAATCTCACCTGTCTGATTGCACACTCCCAGCTGTACTGTTTATTCATTCTGTGCAAGACAAGAGACACACAAACGTCGTTGTCTTTCATTCCAGTGTTCACTTCATGATATTAAATGCTGTTTAACAGACAGAAGGGATTGTGGTATTTCAACTATTCCTGTGACATGGTGGTACTTTAGCGGTTTTTGTTACCTCCATAAGCCAAAATACTATTATTTATAGAATCATTTATATCAGAGAAGACACTGAGTATTCAACTGTTAATGTAACAGTCCCAAGATCACCACTACACCATGCTTGCCAGCACCACGTCTACACACCTTTTAAATACTGTCAGGTATTTAAAACCATTTCCCTGGGTAGCCTGTTCCAATGCCTCACCACCCTTTCGGTGAAGAAATTTTTCCTAATATCCAACCTAAACTTCCATGAGTGAAAGTTCAGGCCAACTTCTCTTGTCCTAAAATTTGTTAATCGGGAAAAAAGACCGGTACCTACCTTGTTACAACATCCTTTCAGGTAGCTGTAGAGAGAAATGAGATATCACTGAAGCCTGGATTTTACGTCTTTTCATATGAAGCAGAAAAACAGTTTTCATACCAAAGACACAACAGGGAGAGAAGAAGAAAGGCTAAGGAATCATGTTTTTGTTGTCCCAAAACCATTACATATGAATATTTTCACCATATTTGTTCTTTTCAGAGAGTTTCTTTGTGAACTTACAATGAAAGAAGTGTTTGTGTGGAGTTACATCACATTTAAAAGCAACTACTCTCAGTGACAGCAGACAATTGACAGTGGGATGAAAAGGGGGCATCAAAGGATAAAACAACCAGATGTTTGAGATATGAAGTTATATAAGGTAATTGAATGTTAGTAAAACACTTGTGTGTGATCAGTGTCTACCATTTACATTACAATAATTACTTCTAACCTTATGCTATTTGATCACAAACTTTGCTTTAAAGACTTTCCTTTGTGTATAAACATTCAAAAATACGCAATATATATTAATAACACGTCTATAAATATGTATAAAATATATAAATATACTATATATGTAAAATCATTCTGTCTACCCATGCTTGCTTTATGACATAATTATGTCCTTTTCAAGCAAGTTAGGGACTTACTTCTCCTTTGACATACTATGATCTTTGTCTAACTTTACATCTGAATTTAAAAACTGTGATTCCAAAGCTTAGCTACTCACCAAAATAATCATATCAAAAGTGATACCTTGAGACTAATATCAGAGACTACAACTCTGTGGGCAAACAGGAGTTCTGGTTTTCTATCAGATAAATATTATCACTTCCATGTCATTTTTTGAACATTTGATTTTATATCATGAGAAAACTCAGCTGCAGAAAAAAAAAAAAAAAAAAAAAAAAACAAAACCACAAAAAAAACCCCAAGAAAAAACTCCCGGTTAAACCAAATCAGCCAACAAACAACAACAACAAAACCACAAAACCCACAAACAAACAAACAAAAAACAAACCTGCTTGTCACCATGGGTGTTCATATTTCTCACTTTTTTAAGTTCTATTTTGAATTATTTATAAAATAAAATAATAATGTAGGCCTCTTTGTACATTTATATAGTTTTAAGGAGTACTTATATTTCCAAATTCTCAAGGTTATACTCCTAATTTTTACCAGTAAAGTACATAGCCTGAAAGCTCTTTTTGAGAGGAAATATTTGGAGCAATCTCAGATGATACACTGAGTTTGAAAGTCACTTGGTTAGTTATTATCAGACTGTAGAATATTTAGATTTTTATTTTTTTTATTGTAAAAATATCCCAAGTAGCCACTATTTTAATTAGACATTATGATTTATAAAATAAATTAAGCATCAAAAGACAGCCATTCTGCTGTAGTCACCTGCTGAGAAAAGTGCTTCGACACAACAGATCTGTAACAGTGGGGTATGAAAATCCAATGGTTTCAGACTCTTTTGAAATTTGAATAGTCTCTGAACTGTATCACAGAATACTAGGAGAAATAGTTTCCAGTTATAGAGTGCAATAATTTATGCAAGTCCAAGGGAAATTTATCTGAATGACATCTATTGAAGAACTAATCTGAACAATTAGGCGAGGAAGATGCCTTAGGAAGAATGTGATTTTAACCTTGAGGGCAAATAATGGGAACCGTGTGGGCTGCTATATTACATTGTGTCCATAAAACAGGATGGAACTAGAGTACTGTAGTAGGTTATTCATTATTTTGTTTGATTTAGTTTTTCTCCTCTCAGTACTACTGGAAGTCAGCAGTCATCTATCAAATCATAATTACAACATATATGAGAATTTCTGAGTGACTGTGTATCGTATCTGATTACTTGCTATGTGTTTCATTTATAGTATGTCATATTTTCATTAAACTTTGCATGGCCAGAGCTTATCTTTTTAAAGGGAAACTTGTTTAGTTCTAGTTAATTCCTCATGATGGTTTATTTTTTTTTCCCTCAATGGTGTACAGGCCATCTGTGCCTCTGTTACTCTTAAATAGTCTCTTAGCAGCTTTCGTGATTTCTGAACATTTCTACTTTAACCTTCAGCCTTCTAGGAACATTTTTGGGTTATTTAATTTGAACCAGAAACATTTAGGTTTCCAGATCAAATTATCAACAATCAAGTGCAAAACTGCATCTCTAAATAAATTTCCTCTAGTTGCTAGTTGTTACATGAAGTTTTGAGGCAGTTTATATCACAGAGCTTTCTGAATATACCTGATACCTTCCAAAGTAGGCACATAATGATTACACAGGCACCAGGGTTTAAAAACTCAAAAATCAAAGGGACACCAAGTGGCAACTTTTGCTGTTGTTGTTTTTTGTTTGTGTTTTTTTGGTTGGTTTATTTGTTTATTAGTTTTCTTGATTTTTAAGTGGGAAATTACTTTGTAGAAAGAATTGTCCTTTTCTCACAATTGAAGTAATAAATCTCACTGAGAGATGAAGGAAAAAATATATCACCCCAGGGTTCCTCAACATGCTTTGTACACAAGCAAAATATGAAAAGGTACAATAGAGCTTTTCCCTTTATTCCCCACCTCATTGACTTGTAGAAAAGCAAATTTGCAGTATGCTGAAAGACAGAATGTGTTTGAATACACTTCCTTGTAAGTAAATCTGAAGGCAGAATGTGTTTTTTTCCTTACACAGTTATAAGGCTGTAGGGGGCAGACCTGTGCCAGAGCTCATAGTTAAATTGACTTTTTAATATAATAGAAAAAAAAGAAAAAAGGTATACTTGAGACAGAGCAAAATAACATCATGTTATGCTGTTATGAGAATGTTAGGCATGTTATGAGCCTACCAGCCATGCTTCTAGGCACAGTTTTTCATGACACTTTGATGCAAGACAAGAATATCAGAGGCAACTTTTAAAAATAGAAGTGCCGTGACCGTGTTTTGAACGCCTCGGTCTCTTTCTTGTAGTCAGGGGCCCAAACTGGACACGGAACTGGAGGTGTGACCTCAAGGCGTAGGGCCACATAGCTGCAGCCATGAAAGCATTGTGGAAAGAAGTGGATTAATTAGCCATCTCTGGAAACTTGTCTTTCCCTTGGATGATGCTGCTAGCATTCGTCACAGATATGATGGAGTGAAGTATTTCATAGCTATTGTGCAGGGCACTGTACCATCATTAAGGAAGACAACAGTGTATGGCAGAACTAAATAGAAAATTCTACTGTTAGGGCTGGGGTGAGATTATGTAGGTTTTTTTCCTAATTCACTTTAAATTATGGCCCAATTTAAAGGTATTAGGTCTTTGTAGTGTTGGCAGAAAGAAAGATCTTTCTATTGTAAAACCCTGAAACATCTAACTTTCTCCTGGGGAAAGTGCTATTTCCCTGTTACTGAAGTAGCCATATAATGGTTGAAAGTGTTAATCTCAAGGTAATGAATAAAATTATTTATACTTTCCCTGGGTAAAGATAAATGGATCATATGAGTATAGTATATAGTGGTCTTTACTGTGAAGTCATTCTACAAATTTACTATTTTTCTGGTTAGATGATGGTACTTTTCAGTTACTGTTTTCATGGCTGTAAAACCTTCCACTCCTCCAAAGGAGCCTGATATAGAGAGAGGGAATAAAATTCACAGATATTAATTTGTAACAGCATATGCTAGAAGTCTACAGAAGACTAGAAGTTACTGGGGATAGCTACAACTCTTCAGAACTGGATAGAAGAAATATCAACAATTTTCCCAGAGTCCTGTGCAGTGTTCATGACAGAGTGAGAGAGATATGTTGAGTCCCAAAGTCACACTTGGATCTACCCAACAGCTTCAATCCTGCTTCTGTGTTGGGAAGGCAATCCTGTCTCTGTGCATCTTCACATTTTCTCCCATATTTGCATTTCTTCTGTCCTCAGGATCCAACTGGGACTTAACTGCAAAACTGGTAAACACCTAAATTTAATAGTTTTAATAAAACCTCCAGAAAATTTTAATTTAATAGCAACAGACAAATGTAGAATCTCTTAACAAAGCATAAGAAAGTAAGATTGTTCATCAATAATAAGCTCTCTTCTGTTTGGAAAACATAGAAGAACAATCCACTCATCATACTACAACAAGTGGAGTGAAAAGGAGCACTAAATATATATAACAATTTTGAAGGCAGAATATGTTTTTCAATAGGATGTTATATACACATGCTTTTAAGTATGTATATGTATACATATGCTATATCCTATAAAAAGTATTACATAATATATAGTATTATATAATGTTCACCACCAGGCACAAGGATGTAACCACGGCCATGGGGCGAAGGGAAAGAAAGAAAGAAAGAAAGAAAGAAAGAAAGAAAGAAAGAAAGAAAGAAAGAAAGAAAGAAAGAAAGAAAGAAAGAAAGAAAGAAAGAAAGAAAGAAAGAAAGAAAGAAAGAAAGAAAGAAAGAAAGAAAGAAAGAAAGAAAGAAAGAAAGAAAGAAAGAAAGAAAGAAAGAAAGAAAGAAAGAAAGAAAGAAAGAAAGAAAGAAAGAAAGAAAGAAAGAAAGAAAGAAAGAAAGAAAGAAAGAAAGAAAGAAAGAAAGAAAGAAAGAAAGAAAGAAAGAAAGAAAGAAAGAAAGAAAGAAAGAAAGAAAGAAAGAAAGAAAGAAAGAAAGAAAGAAAGAAAGAAAGAAAGAAAGAAAGAAAGAAAGAAAAAAAAAGAAAGAAAGAAAGAAAGACACAAAGAAAGAAAGAAAGACACAAAGAAAGAAAAAGAAAGAAGGGAAAAGAAAGAAAGAAAGACAGCAACAAAAATGTTGGCAGTTGATAAACTTGCCCTGCTAGTGGGAAGGCCAGAAGACACAACCACTTTTCACGACTTAATCTTCATTGTTGTCATGTAAGGATTTCAAGAGCACATTTGCTGTCTCAAGCATTGTTAGGGTCACAGGAGGACTTTGCCATGAGAGAATCACAGAATGAGGATAAAGGAGGTGAGTTCTGGTTAGCACATATCCTGGTTAATGCACTCAGACAAAAATTCGCACTGTGGCAGTGTAAAGAAGCAACTGCTCACACGCATATCAAAGGTCAAAGGTCGTTTTCAAATATTCACTCCTGCTCCCTGTCATTGGAATAATGTTAACATCTCTGTAAATACAAGGTCAAAGTTGTTGTCTCCAGTGCCTGTGAGACCTTTGTAACTGTTTCTATCTCAAAACACCAATCTGGTTTTAACCAGCAATTATACCCAAAAAACTCCTGTTATGTTGACTTTCTATTTACCCAGGAGGACTAGACTGTGTTTGTCTGCAGATGAATACAGTCTCAAAGATAACAGACTTATGCAGAAAACTTCTCTCACCTGTGCTCTTGACAAGAACAAATTTGAGCATAGAAGATTTCTAAATATCTTGTTGTACATCTTTAAAAAATTATTGCAATCACTGTTGAGGAAGCATTAGTTAAACTGCATCGGTTTCCACCTTAGTAAAACAAAACAGGAAAGATGCACAGATGGTAAATCATACCTGGAAAGATTTGTTATCTGTTTCACACTGGCAGATTTCAAACTAACAGAAGGGATAAAAGGCAAAATCTTGGACTTCAATACATTTGTGAACTCAAAACAACAAGAACAGAATAAACAAAAAAAAGTAGATGAGGTGTTAGGTGTGTGGAGTAAAGGAAAGCAATGTATGGCATTACTTTAGGTACAACTACCTTTTTATAAGATTCCATTTGGTTTCCTAACATAGCCAAATTAGAATTGTGGTACACTCTGAGGTCTCAGTTATCACTTAACACCCCTGAGACACTTTCATTTTCTCTTTCATGATAAAGAGTAAGCATGAACAAAGATAACATCCTACAACTTCAAAGCATGCAAAATCTAGCTGTTATATCATCTTGCTGCTGAGAGGCCTTTACACAGTGAGATTTTATCTAGGGACCTTCCAAAATATGAGGTGTTCTGTGCAAAAGTAGGAACAGTGGAAGAGTAGAGGAACCACTACGGAAGCAAAACATGTTCCCGTTGGCTTTGGGAGTACTCCACAGAGCAAACTCTCAAGCCATTATTACATCTTAACAGCTTAATCCCTCTACACAGGATAACTGCAGTAGAGTCTGACTGATGTGAGAAGAGGGAGGAGGACAAAAAAACTATCTCATTGCCTCACTTATAAAGCATATATATATACCCTTACAGTTCTGTAAATAATAACAGTGTATGAAAAACTATCTCATGCTTGCTAGAGTTACTGCTTAGATTATCAGAAAAGCCACTATGCTTTCAAATATTGCATTATTATGGGAAACAAATTCTTTAGCTAGAAATAAAACAAAAATGGCATATCACAACTTTAATTTACAGGTTTTTTATTTTGTTTGCAGTTGGGAGTCAAATGAGAAATTAATCAATGTCAGACAGAGGTAAATGTTTTCTATATCTAACATACTTGTTCTCAGATGAGTTATTTCTAATATTCACATCTATGTATTAATTGATTATAATCAGTAAAAATGGATTAGGATTTTTTTTTCCATTTCCACACACATTGACTTTTGGGCAGATCATTAGATTTAATTAAACTCCTTCCATCTAATATTGCTATGTAGAACAGGGTTCTATAATTCAGAGCATATTAAAAGAAAATATCAGATTTGGCTGCATACATCTTTTACAAGCCTCTGGTTGATAATCATAAAAGATTGTTTTCATAGCAACATGTTAGATTTTTAATTAACATTGTAAATCTGATTACTTCCTTACCTCCAAACCAGTCACCCATTCGCTAACTTATAATAAAATTTGAAAATGCACTAATATGCATGAAAAATGCAGGAGGTTTTATAAGGTTTTATACTGTGAAAGGAATGTGCGAAATGAATGTTTTTTTCAGATTTAAAAATTAGTAGTAAGATTCTGTAATGTGAGATGATTGTTGTTCTTAAATCATATGTGTTTATCTTTACCTCAAACAATTTTGCTCCTTAACTTCCTTCCTTCACCCTCTTGAGTCAGTATGTATGAAGACACAAACACCTTTTGAGGTTTGATTTGTCATTTTTTTAAAATGAAAGAGTTGATATAGGAGTATCAACTGTGACTACTGGTTGATTGACTCGTCTATAATCAGATAAGTGCTTTGTGTTCAAGCAACAGTAGAGGTCTGAGCAAACAGTAAAAGAATAAAGTGAGGAGCTTCTGAAGACATATTTTACCTCTACTCCAGACAAAGCCACCACAACTTGTACTACTTGCTGTTTGATTAATAACGGATGTATGGATAGAAAAATATGTGAGAAAAGCAAGATTTGCACGCTACAGTACTTAAGAAGTGGACGTCTTATAGTGTTACTATAAGTATTCAAATTATAAGAATTTCTGTAGTTTGATTAGTGGTCCAGATTTCATTTGCTACCATGAAAATGGCTTGATTAAACAGGTAGCATCCATACGAAGTATACTTTTTGTACCCATGTTGTCATCATCCTAATTCACTCATGAAAGAGCTAATCTGGAATTTCTCTCATGTTGTGATCAATGATCACTTTTCAGTTCTAATTTGTAGCTATTCAAGACCTTTCAGACCTATTTTTTTAATGTGGCAGCAGTGTGCATTGGGTTTCTATTTTCTTTCCTTTAGAGAGGTTTTTCCTATAGCACTATGACTTCAAGGGGTGATCAAAGGACAACTGAATTTGGAAGACACCTCTGGAGACTACCATATTTTGGTTTGGTAAATCAAGCATCTACCAATTGCTCAGGATGCTACCTGGCCTGTCCATCTAGGTTATTAACTAAACAGTATTGTTTAGTTAATAACATACTACTACTAGTTAACATACTACTACTCAGCATGTAGTCCTGAGCCTGGTAACTGGGATTTTTCAATCTACCCTACTGTTTCTTTATCTAATGTGTACTGACTATTTGTTTATGAGGATCTTGTGGGAAATGCCTTTTTTAGGTGAAGATAAAGAGCATCTAGTGATCTTCTGTCATCTACTAAGTTAATCATGTAATTGTAAATGTCTACCAGGTTTGTCAAGCATGATTTGTACTTTGTAAATCCATGCTGAATACTCCCAATAACCATCCTATCCTTAATTATGTTCAGAAATGTTTTTTCTAGAATAAGTTTCTCTATAAGCTTCCCATGACCAAAGTGATGCTTACAGTTCTCTGGATTTTCCTTCTTGCCCTACTTGAACAGCAGTGATGCTTGTTCTCTTCCAGTCCTTAGTGATTGTCCCCAACCACCATTACCTTCCAAATAGAATTGAGAGGGGCCTCACAATGACACAGGACAGCTCCCTCAGCACTTGTGGGTGCATCCCATAGGGTCCACAGACTTGCGTAGCACCAGTTTCTTTAATGCCTTCTGACCACATCCTCCTCCATCAACAGTAAGTCCTCCTTGCTCCTGATTTTCTTTCTGCTCTCAGTTGCCTCACTGTTTTTAAAGATCAGAGTGATGACTGAGGTGAAGGAAGCATTGAGCACCTTGGCATTTTATGTGTCCTTTGTCACCAGGAGTTAAAAGAAGCTTAAAAGTAGGGCTGACATCATTTGTCTCAAGACAGGAGGGAAAAAAAAAGGAAAAGAAAAAAGGAGAACTTTTCCTTGTTCTTGGTCTTATCTTTCCTCTACATTTTGAATATTTTGTCCAAATACACAACATAACTTTTCTTGGTCCTTGGACATTTTTTGTCCTTGGATTTTCCTTGCCAACGTACATAAATTCTTCACCATAAGGACAATCTCTCGAAGTTGCTTTGCATTAGGTGTATGCATAATAATTACATGAACAAGATTATTATGCAAATAGGGTTATTCATAACCTGGCTGTCTATTAATCACCTTCAAGACTGCAAAGATTTAGAGGAGTAACAGGTTAGAACTGATATGTACTAAAATATCTCCAGCATGGTTGCTTTGGTAAAGATTTCATAAGTTTCAGATAGGCAACAGAAGTGCTGTAGTGACCCTGTCCACCCTTATTTTGGCTTGAATATGCAGGATGGAAATGGTAAATTAATTCTGCTAGTATCATTTAAATGACAACATTTCTATAATCAAGATCTTATGGGTTATTTAAATAGGTGGCTAACAAATTCCTGAGTGAAAACAAACTATTCTATCTCCATTTTAAATAAAGTTAGGCTGATTTATAGGGACTGAGCATATGGCTTCTATAACTTGTAAGTTGTTTAATTGGAAGACACTGCACATTTTATGATTAAGAAGATGATTCCCTTTACTGCACCACTTCTATTACATAAACAATCTTGTTTGGTAAAAGGCTGCACTCTATAGATAACTAGAAAACAAATCCTAGAGAACAAGACAGTTCTGTGCAAATTAATACTAATCCCATTATTTCTAAAAAAAATTAAATATAATGCATACTGTAATTAGCAAGCAAAGACCTAAACTTGTACTATTAGACTATACTGTTCCCTGCTTCTTATTGTGCCTATTGGCACAGGCCAACATATCAGTAGTAAGGAGAAAGTGAACCTCTCAAAAAAGCATTTTGTGGGTTTTATGGATGATGTATAGATCATCACAAGAAAAATATCCCAGAAAAAATAATTTTTTTTCATAAATATAATATTAAAGCATTGATAAGATTGAGATGTGAACCCTGAAATGCATTCTTTTTGCAACATAGGGCAATGTATTACTGATTAATGGACGGATCTTTAATGAACAACGATATTCATGCTTTTCTCTGAAACTGCATTCTCATTTTAAGATTCCTGCCCGCATATAGAAATTTTTATCCTAGTCCAATGACTGAAAGTTTGCAGACATCTTTCAGGACCTATGTATTTTATATTAAAATACTTTATATTAAAGTGGAGATATAGAGATTTTTGCTGGTATGTGTTTTCTTTTACTCTCTGTATCATAAGACATGAAATAATAAAATCACATTTCATATTCAAGAGTATCACAATATTGGTATTACTCCTGTGAATCTAATTCTCATTCAAACCTTGGAATGAGTTTCTTTCTGCCCAAGAAGGTACATTATACTTCAGAAGCATGGTCTGTGAAGATAAGGTTCTCAGGCCCAAACAGAAAGGCCATAACAGTACTGTCTGATAAGCTTTCCAATAAGAATGCAATGTGATTTATTTATGGTAATTAGTTAATTTAGTTAGAACAATGTGCTGTCTGCTTCAGCAAAAGTGAAACCACTGGCTGCCCTTCACTTGTGCACGGGTGCTGGGTTCCAAAATATGAAGTGATGCCATGTGTGAGGGCCACTGCCACCCACCAGCCAATATCATGGGGCTGCCACTAACTCAGGATGATAGTGGCAAGCAAAGAAGCTTCATGCTGATGGTAAATGGATGCTTACATTTAATGCAAAACAAAGTGAGACATCACATCACCTGTCACTCTTTATTATTTTGTGTGCCTTTATTATTGAATACTACAGGGTATGCTAAATATACTTTCGAACACTACGCATTTAGAACATCATAATGTTCTAAAGTTAAGAGAGAGTGATCAGATCTTGTGTGCTGAGAAGTCTAGGATCCTGCTTCTTTTTCAGGACCTTGTACTGCTTCTTGATATAGATAGTTCAGGCCCACCTTTCTTCTGGTTTTGGTTTTCTTCTCTGCTCCCTGATCCTTAACTTTTAACAGAATGGAATTGGGTGATACAGAGCCACAAGACCACAATCACAACAGGCAGTAATACATATGATCTTTTTCTTTAACTCTTGAGTGGAAACGACCATGTGGACAGAAATTTCTATCCTGAAAGGCACACAGAGGATGTATCTACACAAAGCAGAACCATAGGGGAGCAGGATGCTCACTTCCACCACTCCAATCCCTGGCTTGTGGCCCCAGCAACTCCCTCTCAGTCTCAACCCTCTGCTTGCTGTCACAGCAACTAAGCCATAGCACCAAGTGCCATGTCTGGTCATTTCTTGAAAACTTCCAGGGATGATGAGTCCACTACTTCCCTAGGGAACCAACTCCAATACCTGACCACCCTTTCTGTGAAGAAATTCTTCTTAATGTCCAGCCTGAACCTCCCCTCATGCAGCTTGAGGCCATTTCCTCTTGTTCTGTTGCTAATTGCCTGGGAGAAGAGACTGACTCCCAACTTGGTACGATGTCGTTTCAGGTGGTTGTAGAGAGTGATAAGGTCTCCCATGAGTCTCCTTATCTCCACGCTAAGCAATCCCAATTCCTTTGACTGTTTTTCACAAGATTTGCTCTCCCAGATCCTTTCTCAGTTTTCTCTTTTGCCTTTTTCTTAACTTTCTAGAGCACCTCAATATCTTTTTTGTAGTGAGGGGCCCAAAACTGAACACAGAATTTGAGGTGTGGCCTCACCAGTGCAGATAACAGAGGGACAATCACTTCCCTGGTCCTCCTGACCACACTGTTGGTGATTCAGGCCAAGATGCCACTGGCCTTCTTGGCCCCCTGGGCACACTGCTGGCTCGTGTTCAGCCAGATGTCAAACAGCACCCCCAGGTCCTTTTCTGCTGGGCAGCTTTCCAGCCACTCTTCCCCCAGCCTGCAGCACTGCATGTGATTGTCCTGACCAAAGCACTTTGCCTTGTTGAAGCTCATATGGATGGCCTTGGTCCATCAATCCAGCTTGTCTATATTTCTCTGCAGATCATTCCCACCCTTCAACAGTCCCACCCAACTTAAGGTCACCTGTGAACTTACTGAGGGTACACTTATCCAGATCATCAATAAAAATGTTAAACAGGACAGTTCCCAGTGCTGAGCCCTGGGGAAACCCATTAGTGACCAGCTGCCAACAGGATGTGGCACCCCTCACCTCAATTCTTTGTGCCTGGCCATCCAGACAGTTCTTAAACTAGTGAAGAGTGTACCTGTTCAGCTTCTCCAGGGGTGTGCTGTGGGAGAAAATATCAATGGCTGAAGTCCAGGTAGACAACACCCACAGCCTTTCCCTCATCTACCAGGTCAGTCACCTGGTCATAAAAGGAGATCCACTCAGTCAAGCAGGACGTGCCTTTCCTAAGCCCATGTTGACTGGGCCTGATTCCCTGGTTTCCTGTATGTGCCCCACAATGCCACTCAAGATGATCTGTTTCATAATCTTCCCTGGCACCAAGGTCAGACTGACAGGCCTGTAATTCCCCATCTGTGTCTCCTTTCAAGGGACTACAGTTTTCCTTTCTCATAACCTTTTAAATTAGATAATAAGGAAAAGCCACCAATCTCTACTAATTGTGTAGTCCTATTCAAATTCTTTGGCTTTTTCCCAGTTAAAGGGCCACTAGTGGCTATTACAGAGCCTCTATTCCCCTTTGCCCAGATGTATTATAGCACCTGTGACATTAACATCAGTTACATTACATAGTTTAACACTGCTGTATTAATCTAATAATCTCATGAAGTTCAAACTGTGTAGCAGCACTTTGAGGTGTGTTCCATCCTATAACATCTTCAGTGGGAAGTTGTTAACAATATATGACATTCATAGAATCATAGAATGGTTTGGGTTGAAAGGGACCTTAAAGATCACTGACCTCTAATCATCTGTTATGGGCATGCCTTTCACTAGATCAGATTGCTCAGAGCCCCATCCAACTGAGACTTAGCTTCAGGGGTGGGGTAGCCACAGCTTCTTTGGGCAACCTGTTCCAATGCCTCACCACCCTCACAGTTAAGAATTTCTTCTTAACATCTAATCTAACCTAATCTCTTTTAGTTTGGAGTCATTCCCCCTTGCCTTGTCACAATATGCTCTTCTAAGGAGTCCCTCTCCTTCTTCCTTGCAGGTTCCCTTGAGGTACTGGAAGACCACAACATGTGGTTGCTGCAGCCCAGGCTGCTTCCAGTCTTGATGTCCCCAGTTAGCTCACTTGTGTTGGTGACCAACAGATCCAGTAACACATCCCCTCTGGGAGGGCTGTGTATTACCTGGGTCAGGAAGTTATCCTCCATGCATTCCAGGAATCTCAAGGATTGCCTGCAGCTACTTTTCCAGCATAAGTGGAGGTGGTTGAAGTCTCCCAGTGGGAAAGGAGCCTGTGAGTGTGATGCCTCCTGTGACTGGAGCAAGGAGGCTTCAGCAGGCTCTTCTTGATCAGGGGCTGATGTGGACACCAATCAAAAGGTTCCTTTTGTTGCCTCAGTCTCTCATTCTTACCCACAGTTTCTCAACTTGCTCGTGGCTGTTCTTCAAAGACAGCTCTTCACGCTTAGTCCAACTCTGGAAGCTGAGAGCAACCCTCACCTTCCTCCCCTGTTTCTTCTGAATAGCCTGTAGCCATTGATAGTTGCACTCTAGTCATGGCATTCATCCCACCAAGTTTGAGGGATGGCAATTAGGTCATAATTTTCCTGTAGCACAGTGGCTTTCAACCCCTCCTGTTTGTTGCCATGTCCCAGTTGCCAGACAGAAACAATTTTCTTTTTTCAAAATCAATTTCCTTTTTTGCTAAATCATTGACCTCTCTTCCCCAATTCATGTGTGTTTGACAGTCATATAACCTGCACTGTGTTCTCCTTCTTCCCCACCTGTTCAAACTGCCTCACTCTGGTGTATGCTAATGCTGATTTGAATCAAGCATAAGTCCTCCATTATTATTGGGTAAGATTTTTTTCCTCCTAATCCCTTGTATGACAGATCCCTTATCAGGAAAAGCTCCTTTGATAACTAGAGAACAGCCAAAAAAACATGCAGTACGAGGAAAGGAGACCCATCGCTCTGAGCAAAGTGGCTACTATCTTACTCTATTGGCACCAGCAGAAGACTGTTCAAGGAGATTTAAAAGGAACAAGTAGAGAGTTAAAGACAAAATACTTATGGAGTATTGCAACCTAACGAGATTTTTAAATATTTCTTAAGAATGTATGTTAGAAGTTTGAAAATACAGACTCTTATCGTAGCCTAAAAGTTACCATACATGGTAACTACATTATCCTTTTTTCTTCTATCCAAAAATTCAAGTCATAATTTCCATACCTCATTTTATCCATCCTTAGAACTCAAAATATTTTGAAAATAGATCCATCAAAGGATGTAAAAAATTTGGGGTTTTCTGCTTAACATACCATAGTACCAAATTTGTAGTCAGTCTTATATTACATATAACACATAAGCAATTTCTTCTGATTTTTCAGAAGAATTTTTTTTTGCAAATGGGGGAATTAACCTCAACATAGATCAAAAAAGATACCTTTAATGCTATCTCTCTGTTTCTCTTAAGAGCAGGAAAGAATGAACAATTTCATTAATGATAATTGCAACTACTAATCATTAGATTCTCTGACATTTCATGAAGGCCAGACTAGAAGATCAGTTCCTAAATTCAGCTAATTTTTTTTTTTTTTTAGTTAAAGAAACATTCCTTATGTTTTTCTGAGAGCTGATCTGCCTTTTCTAACTCTCTTAGATGGACTAAGAAAAAAAAACCTATTTGCTTTTACTAACATATCTTGGTGCCTTTCAAAAATACCTTTAAAAATTTCTTTTAAAAATTTCTTTAAAACATCCTTAGAACAGGAGAAGCATCTCAGTGTTAAAAAAATTAATTTTACTGATATAAAAGCAGATATGGGAATAGAAGTAGAAATTATACTCTTTGCCATAACTTCCATGTTTTCTACAGAGACAGACAATATTCAGGAGAAGCAGATTAGCTCTGTAGATTAGCCCTGCAGAATTTTGAATCTGCATTAAAAATACAGAACAAGACTGAGGTTTACGAAATCCTTCACCTCTCCTTATATATCTCTTTGTGTATTATTCTCTCTCTTTTCGGAATGTTACAGTAATCAATGCTTTTGCTAAAAAATTAGCAGAGAAAGCTTAGATTCATGAATCATAATTTATTATCAGTATCATATTGTAACAGTACTGGTTTTTAATAAAATAGGATACGATTTGAGGTGTCTTTTTAAAATATATTTACATTTCAATCATTTCTATTTACTAGAATCAATTTCCAACTCTATAAAAGATTTTTTGGATAAATTTCTGAGTGTTTTATACAAGATGTCTAAAATTAATTTTCTCCTCCACAGTCAGAAGTTTACAGTGGAGTTCCAGCAGTTTTACAAGGTCCTGCGCGCAACAGATCTGAGCATCACAAAAATTTTCCACATTAATTCAATATAATATCCAGTTAGCTGCTTCCTAATAGAAGAGAGAACCATTTTATTACATCCAGGCAATTATGAAAATTCTGCCTTTAGACATGCCTCAAACTAAATGTAACCATTTTGTGAGTTATTGTGTGCGCACATGCATATGTGTGCATGTGTATAATTTTTTCTGAGTACCACCTGCTGGGATCTATTTTCAATGGACTAAATGTAAAATACAGGTGCAATCCAATCCTGATGTCTCTTATCTGCAGTAGGTTCTTCACTGTTCATGAATTCCTGATTTCCACAGTCCAGTATGTCCCCACTCAGACTCATAGAGTACGACTGCCCAGGAGTCCTCTAGGACTGATTACTGCTTAGTATCAAATCTCTGAACAGATTTTATTTCTCAAAACAGGAAGTCAGACTGTTGCAAAGATTTCTAAATTCCCTACATGAAGGTTTCTGAACAAATGTGCTCTAACACTAGTGTATGCATAGGCTTCAAAATAGGCAACTATAATCCATTAATCCATACTCTGTTGTTGTTCTTATTGTTTTCATTTACAGTACCACAAAAGGAAGGCATCCGATTGTTCCAGATGGTTGATTTTTATCATCCAAGTTGCCATTTTCAGCAGCAGTGAATAGGTGGAATAACTTACCAAATTAGGAAACCTGATAGGAAGGCTGGGCTGCAGCTGACCAGATGGGAGTACTGTTGAAACAGATGCCACAGTCCCAGTTGCTCTCCTCAGTAATATCATCGCCTGTAAAAGACCTCATTGTTAACACAGGCACCCAAAGCCCCAGTTTGTCCATCTGGGGGCCTACATTCAATACAACGCAGTAGGTGGTTGCAGAAATATTCACAAAGTTTTCTTGCTTATACATTCATGACAGGAAGACATTATTTTCTGCACAGCACTAGTTAGATAGCTTTTTTATCACAGAGCTAGAACCACAGTACAATTTAGTTTGTTTTTTTCATTTGTGACTTGCTTAAAAGTTGTGGATGGTACTAATTCAATTTAACTGTCCTCTTGTGTGGTAATCTTTCGCCATCTTTACAGTAAGATACAAAATCTACCTTGCTGGAAATAGTGTTAATCAGTGATTTCAGGTCAGGCTGTAGCACAGTTGTCATATGCATACAATTAATGGGGAAGTTATTTGTTTATTAGTATTTATATTACTATTTAACAAATAATATTTTTTATTTATTATATATTATTATGGGGAATTTACTTATTCACAGTGGAGGTGTTTTAATTAAGACCATTTGCAGATTCATAGGTCTAGATTCCTCTTCAAATTACTTGTTAACTGCAAGTAACCTTGACCCATTTCTACTTGCTGATTAACTAAATTTTCTAATTCAAAGAAACAAAATATTTTTTGTTGTGACTTACTTTTTCAGAGTGACTTATGACTTTTCTCACTGTCATTAACCCACCTTTCAAGTGCTTCCGGTGGTTCCAAATATACCACATACGTCACCAATGAAAGATATAACTATACATTGAAAAGAATATATTGTATTATTATACTATTATTACATAACTATATAATTCAAAAATATGTTTATATGTTTGTATTCATTCATATTTTACATATATTTTGTATATTATATTACATTATTTCATATGTTTCTAAGGACGTGAAAGTAACTTCCCTATACAGGAACGACTTTGCAGACCAAACTACTGACTAACATGAAGTCTCTGGTGTAAAATAACTCTTAAAACATTTAGAGAAAAGCTTTTTCAATTATTCCCAAGTTACAAGCAAGTAGAAGTTATTCAGAGAAAAAATGCAGGGAACAAGTAGCCCAGACAGATATTCGGGGGAAAAAAGAAATAAGGAAAAAATTACCAAGCAAACAAAAAAGATAACACAAAGAAGTACAAAATGTTATGATATTCTGATCAACAGCACTGGAGAAAAGGAGAAATAGAAATACTCAATCCTGCCACATGAACTTACTACAATAAAAGTTTGGTCTACCTTGAAGCAATGACAGCCTGTAATACACCAGTGCTTCACTTCCACAGTACAATTTTATGTTTGCTTCCGATGTAAAATCACTTGGCAGAAGGTTGCAGAAAGAGATAGAGAGGCTCTAGAGACTAAAGAACAAATGAAAAAGATTTGATGACTCAGTGAGAGCTGTAACTTTCATGTTAATTTCTATGACAGTATGAAGGTTCTTGGCAAGGACAGAAACTAGGCTTTAAAACATGGCAAATTTTAGTGCATAACCAGATGATTCTCTGTCAAAAGACAAATATGTCCCTCTTTTCTTCTTTCATTACCACTGTTAGAAAGGAAAGAAATGGACCTGCCAGATGATAATGAGGTCAGGCACTCCTTACCTCACAAGTATTTACCTCATGTATTTGCTGACTTGCAAATAAGATATGAAGCTGCCCTCCTTGTCTACTGTCTTCAGTGACACAGACAGGTTTAATAGTTCAGAACTGTCAATTTGTTCTCTACACACATAGAAACAGAATTAGTTATGGGTAGTCTAATGGTCTGGAAATCATCTCACGTAAACATTCACTCACCTGCTATCAGGCTTTTTACACTTGTGATCAAAATAAAAGAAAAAGTCAGATGTTCACAGAGCACTTTTCCATGTTGTAGTACGAACATGTGACAACCTCTTTTTAAAAGCCATCTGGATAACTCAGAGGTCACTGGTGATACTCATGCTATTAGTAAATAGTTTCATTGATCTGTAGATAAAAAAGGAGTAACTGGGTCATTTTAATAGCTAGATGGTATGAAAAGGTTCTATTCTCATAAAGCTGGGAGTGATCTGTTTAAGGAGCATAACATATGTTGTTTCCAGGACAAGCCAAGTCCCAGATCCTGGCTAAAAAGTGGTAGTTTTACGGTAGTTTGGAGAGTCAACACAGCAACATAAAAATTTCATCAGTTTATGTCACGTAATTGCTGCATGCAGAAGTGCAGTGCAGCTTGCACAATTTGGCAAAAGGAGGGCCTCTGTGTAGCTACTGGCTGATGGCACAGGAATAATTTATGCTTCTAGTCTGATTTATTCTCTATTCAGTGTAAAATTTTATACTGAAAATCAGAGTCCTATGATTGCTTATTAGATTTTAATCATTTACATGTATATTCAAACTGAAATTTGTGCAAATACATTATTCAGGAAAAATCAGCTTATTTCTATCTCATTTCAGAGACTTGATTGTTTTTTTCTTTCTCTTCAGTTCACATGAGTCTGTTATGATATTCATTAACACATTGCCAGAACTTAGGAGTTGAACAATCCATTAATCAAGTGTTATAATAAAAAATTAAACTATGGTTGCACTAAAATGAAGACCCTGGAATTAATTTGTTTATTACAATCTAAATTGGGTGAGATACCAGCTAGACCAGTGCTCAGTTTCTTGCAAGAAGACAGAAAGGAAGCAAAGCGGGGGGGGGAGGGAATGGAAGCCTCTGGTCCTTTTAGACTAGCATGTCAGAATTGTTTCAACCCTGGAAACCACTGAGGTTCTGACACTAACTACAGGAAAATTAAGCCTTCTTCCCAAGAACAGACCATTCATAGCTCATCATGACCCTCATTTTGTTTATTTTGTGGAGCATAGCTTCAGACCAGTTTTAGACAGTTTCAGTATAATAGATAAAGGGTGAAACCTTACAGTAACATGGAGGTAGTAGTTCTCACCCACACTATGTGAGATTTCAACCTTCTCACATAAGGATTCTTAAAGAAAAATATTTAATAAATAAATTCCTACTATCAGTTATTTACTTCATTTTTCAGTCTGTGTGTCTTTCCTCTACCCTTAATGCCTCACTCAGCGTATGCAGAGCTCAACAGCACTCTCAAATAGCAAGGTAACAGGCCTGTTTAAAGTATAACCAGCAGCACAGACTTCTTCCAAAGGGTATCATCTGAAGTCTTTATCTGGTAGGACAGTTAGGGTAGAATTGGGAAGGAAAGCATTTGTATTTGCCAATGACCTAGGCCTATTTAAGATTGCTAGCTACCATTGTTGAGCACCCCTCTCCCCTTCCTTCCTTTTTTCCTTCAAACTATTTGTGATGTGAACCAGGCAGGTTTTAGAAAAGAAGCCACAGTTTAGCACTTAAAATTGCTTAAGCAATTTAGGATAAGCATCCCTCAAGATTTAACACTGCTAGCTATAATTAGAACCGAAGCTGTGGTTTGCTTGCTGAAAACTCAAACTCTGTGTTAACTCTAGCTTATAAGTATTATTTGGAGTCTTCAGAAAGGATAGTGAAAATAGGACAGCAGTAGAAGAATCTAGCAATTCACATGTGAGTATCCCAAAAGTGCAAATCTGTAGTAGGGAATCACTGTCTTGTTTCTCTATAGTACAGTAAGTAAACTTGAACAAAAGGGGAAAAATCATGAGGTTTTTCCTGCATTGCTTCATTTATATTCCTTCAGTCAAGTCTATAAATCCAACTACATGTAGACCAGACTCCCCATGAAAGTCTACAGAACTGTGATTTTGCTGTAACATATTCAGTTTGGAAAAGGGGTGGAAGAGGGGCAGAACTTATAGCAGAATTTTTTAATGATCACACTTCTGGATGTCTATGACCAGTGACTACCTAAACACAACTCCTTCACAACCCCTTTTTCCTGCTTTATGGCAGCATTTTGTCTTTTCTAAAGCACATCTTCCATACTTGCACTCATGCACTGAGATGTCATTTTCCTGAATGCTACCCTTTAAGCTTTCTTTCAGTACTCCAGTTTTAATGCTGTTTCAAAATGAATATTTTAGAATAAGAGATCGAGGGATTTCAAAAATATTTCAGTTTGCTGTCTTAATTTGAAAGAATAACGTAAATTAAAGACTAAAAAGTACAGACAGACATATATATCCTTATTTTAATCTGATCATGGCATAATATTTACTGTTTACTGGAAACTATGACCAATGCCTACAGATTTTATTTGACTTTTCTTCTTCTTGGATAATGGAGGTAGCCTTAATTCAGGATAACAAATGACCTTTCACAACCTTCCTTTGTCTTTTTGTCACAAGCCAAGTTGATCCACGCAGCAGCTTTCTACAGGAAGTTTTTCTTATGCTTGGCATCCTTGTGGAGCTGAGGTGTCAACTTCTGCACTGCTTCCACCCGATACTTGACCTTGTGCTAAATATAACTGCAGTATTTTGATGTGGTGGTATGCTATGTTTCACCCAGGTACAATACCAACCCAACAACAGGAGGAAGGAATCAAGGTTCAGAACAGTCCTATTAGGTTTGAGAGTTCATTGCAATCTGCTTCCCCATAAAAACACAGATAATTTCTGATATTCTGTCAGTAGCTAAACTGACAACCTAATCACACGTTTGCTGATGCAAGGTGATGGACCCATATGCACCTAAGCATTTGAATGGTCTTAACAAGGGTGGTTAATTCAGATTATAAGCATCTAATCACACAGATTAATAGAAAAGCTGTGAATAGAATTTGATAAAAGACCGCCTGAGATCATAAGAAAACACCATTCCGTTTGAAAAGACCAGAGAAAGAAACAATTTCAAGAGGAGGATTGGGCTCAGCTGTTTCCTTCTCTGAAAATTGTCACAAAGAACCTTTTCAAAAAATACTATATAAGGATTTTGCAATACACTATAGTCCTGAAGAGCAGTCTGATTCAGTACCTTTCTTCTTATATAGGATGATGATGACTGCATCTCCAAGGTCTGATGGTAGTTCCCTTAGTTCCCAACAGCATAGTAAGTGTTAACAGAGCCATAGTGCTGTCTACTCTCTTATACGGATCTGAATCATGGGTCATCTACTGCCACCACCTGCGTCTCCTAGAACGGTTCCATCAACGCTGCCTCCGTACAATCCTAAACATCCACTGGTCAGATTATGTGACCAATACATCTGTTCTAGAACAAGCAGCAGTCACAAGTATTGAGGCCATGTTGATGAGAACACAGTTGCATTGGGCAGGGCACGTCTCCAGGATGAAGGACCAACCACCGCCTCCCTAAGATCCTGCTTTATGGTGAACTTGCCACTGGCTGTCGCAAGAGAGGAGCCCCGAAGAGGAGATACAAGGACTCCCTGAAACAACATCTCAGCCTTGGCCATATTGATCATCATAACTGGTCTACTCTGGCCTCCAATCGGGAGGTCTGGAGACACACCATCTATAACGCTGCTGCTTCCTTTGAGAACACACACAGGATCACTCTTGAGGAGAAAAGACAACGCAGAAAGAATCGTGCCTTGCAGAATTTACCACCTAAGGAGTCTTTCTGCTGTGCCTTTTGCAACCAGACATGCCTGTCTCATATTGGCCTTTTTAGCCACCAGCATGCTTGTGACAAACATGGGTAGAGACCTTTCCCAAATCTTCGTTCGTGAAGCCCAACCATGATGATAGTCCTGAAGAATATTCTCATAAATAAAACAGCATAGGGTGTTGAGAAAGAAAAATAAAACTTACAGATTAAGTATGCTGAGCTAGTCACATGTATGAAGATGGATGGGGAAGGAATGAAAGATCCAACATAGAGTAATGGTAGAGCAGAATGTATACATTCCGTACAAAACTGTGTATTTAGTTGTTATCAGGAAACAGATCGTGTTGGTTGTATGCATCCTCACCTGTATTTGAGGTCCAGACCCACAAAATTTTGCTCCACTTAAATTGTAAGTCATGCAACCATACCATAGAATAGTAGAATAGCCCAGGTTGGAAGGGAGCTTGAAACTTCATCTGGTCCAACCTTTCATGGGAAAAGGGATCCCAGATGAGATTTCTCTAGCATTCTGACCAATTGGACTTTGAAAACCTGCAGCAGTGGGGACTTAACCACATCCTTTGGGGAGAATGTTCCAGTAAATTATTGCTCTTACTGCAAAAAAATGCCTTCATATGTTGAGATGAAATCTCTTCCAGGGCAACCTGTACTCTCTGCCACTGGTTTACTTCATATGGCTCCTTCTAAAGAGAGAGTCTCCATTCTCTTTGCACTTGAATACTGCGATGTATTAGCTTACTGTGAACTCAAACCACTCTTTGTTGAAAGACTAAACCAAACATTGATCTACTTTAAATGTGTTATTTACATGGAATATAACAGTTCCTGTCAAGAAATGTATTGCTCACTATTTCTTTTTATCTATGATTTTTGTTAAGATACCTTTTAAAGGAATATTAGAACTCAAATAATAATACAAACCCAAGAGTTTTCACAAAGTAATGCATGAGAACTAAATAAATTAAAGACTGTTTTGAAAAGTTTCTATCAAAAATAGTGTGTTGAAAGTATTTAGTCATTGAGGAATTGTTTGCTGTCACCAAAATAAATACAAACATTGATGTAGTTTTATTTAGCCATCAAACCAAGGGCTACACTACAAATAACACTCCATCTATCTGAACAAGCAAGTCCTGATAAGTTGGTGTATAATGATAGGGATGGTTTAGATGAGTTGACATGGGAGAAAAAACATAGCATAAACCAATAAAAAAACAGTGTTCTTAATCTAATACAGGAAGAGTATTTTTATTTATCATCAAAACTCTGAATATCAAATACCTAATTTTTATCAGCAGCTACATGATATCTAAGTTTTAGCAACCTATAGTCTTTTCTGAAGGTCACCTTGACTTCTGAGATTTACTGCTTTTTTCTTGGATAAAAATATAAGAATTATCACTGTAATAGAGCTCAAATTGGTCATAATTCTAGTGCCTTCTATAACAAGGGACTACCAGGTGGAAGTTGCCTTTATTTTCAAAAAGTAGGTAGTAAAACAGAAAATTGAGAATTTAGGGTCATTTCAGAGCTATTTTTATCACTCTATGAGTATCTACAAGAACACTAAACTGCAGATATTTTTGTGGGATAATTAAAAAAACCCCAACACTTCAGAGCCGCTTTCTTCTTTCCTTTTTATGTCTTTGCTTAAAATGTGTAAGCAAAAGACTTCACCATCTGGTTTGATCACTTTTACCTTTAAAAAATAAATGAAAATTAATAGCTGTTCTTTGCATAAACTTTCAAGCCTTGGAATCTCAAAATCTTCTAGTTTATCAAAATAACATGGCATACACAAATATTGCATCTGCAGCATATGTCATTTAAAATGAAGGATACTACTAGCACAGTTTCCTAATGACTTGTGACAGATATAATCCTAGGAAAACCACATAACCTGGTTCACAAACACTTTTACTGTCACACTGTCAATTCTTAAGAAAAATTTTATGATACATTAGTATGGCAGGATAACTGTATACTGGATTGAAATATAATAATCTCAGATGATGCTTTTCATGGTTAGGCAGATCTGTGAACCTTGATTGCAAGTGACAATCCAGTTTGTATGGTTGTTACACGGTAGAGGTCTCATGCCTCCTATACCGATATCGTATTAATACAGCAGCTTTTAAGTTAAGGCAATAAAGCACATATACATCTAGTTATTTTGTAAACATGACGGCATATTCTTTGAGGACTACAGTGTTATTAGTTTTGTGAACACAAAGCTGTGGCACAGTACAAGGAAGAAAGGAGTTTCTCTGATATCACTTAGGACCATTTAGGAGAATTGAAAACTGAACCATGCACAACATCAGTAATGAAAACAGCAAAGGAACAAAAATAACAAAATAAAATTTTATTTCAGGGATTGGTACTGGTATTACTACTGCAACTCCTACTACTTCAATTATTACAGAAGACCAAGCATAAATGTTTTTAAAGATTTTTTTTTTCTGGTTTGTTTTTTGTTGTTTTTTTTTTTAATATCCACCTGAGTGTTTATTAGATTTAGTCTAAACATTGCCCTGAGGCTCAGCCTAGCCACCATTACAGATATTCCTTCTTGAAACAAGCATTACAATAGGAAAAGCTGTGTACAGATGATCTGCGAGGACCAAAAAGGTGGATAAACAAGAAGAAAATGTAAGAAAACCCTCAAACAAAACAGGAAAAGGACTGAATTAATTCCCATTTTCCCAACTGTTTTGTTTCCTTGAAAGTGTAGTATAACTAAAACTGTGTAGGTTGGTTGTGGTGAGGGCATTACACAAATGTTACTGTCTTTGGTATTTAGCTTCAGTTCTACCTTACCTCCCACATGGCTTTGGGAAGGTCTGGTGCACAAATTATTCAAACATGAGCTGGCAGCTGTAGCTTTTCTATTTCAAATAAAATAATTTAACTGTGTACTTGGGTCCAGCCTTTACTCCCATAAATTCCTACAACAAATGGCAGGACCCAATAAAGCATGATGAAGGATGAAAATAAGAAATTAAGAGAGTGGAGGAAAAGAATTCGTAAACTATGTTATTGAAAAAAGGCTAGGTTCAAGTAGAAAGCTGAGACAATAGTAGAGATCAGTAAAAAAGCATTGAACCATGAGATTGAAGGATGCATTTTAAGTGTCAATGGACTTTGAATCAAGCTCTTTATCTATTCCTGGGAAAAAGAACTTTAAAGTAGAAATCTCTAAATCTTGCTTTTCCAACTGAACCTTCTTGGTGTTTCACTGAGCAGGCAGCAGAACAGTGTCATTCTTTCTATCTTGGGAAAGGTGGGAAAGTGAGAGACTTGCACACCTCAAGGTCAAAGATGGTGGTACAATTCTTATTATTTTCATGGCCGAGTTTTAAGATGTCAAAATGGATTTCATTGAAACAAAATGAGCAGATTTGTTAGAGATTACAATATTTATAGTCTAAGTACTGCCTACATGTTTTTCTTTTTGTCACCATCAGATTGTTTTATTCCTTCATCCTTTATAACCCATTGAATGTGCTATTTTGAATGACATAATGAATGAAATAATAGATTTCATAATTATTGAACTTCCTTACTAAACGCAGCTAGTAATAAGGAAGATAAGTTTTAATGGGGGAAGAAGATTGATATATATTTCCCTTGGTAAGAAAGAACAAAAACAGCTAAATACTGAGACAATACAATACGTAAAATACCTTCCATTTTAGACTGTGTCATTCGCCTGGTCTGCTTGAAAAAGGTTGATTTTCAGTTTCTCTACCATGTGTCTGTATAAGCTACATGCATAACCATGTACAAAAGTAATTTGCTCCCACTCATACTCTAATTTTGTGTAAACTGAATTAACAAGCTACACCTGGATAGCTTTTAGTATTTACCTTCAATGTTTTCAATGTGCACTTTACTCTTAGAATTAAGAAATTCACAGATGAGAACTGCTGCACGTTTACTGATGACTGCATGCTTTTTGGTACAGAATATGTTCAAGATAGCTGGCAAACCTTTCTAGCTGTGTGATGATTATTCTGTCTTATTCAACTACCTTCATTCTCAATTAAACTTTTGTTCTATGACTATAGATTGATTTTAATCACCCTAATCAAACACTATCATTTACTAATTGTTCATTATGATTGCAGCATATATTTACAATGTGAGATTTTCAACTTATATGATTTCCAACTGTCTTAATTGATAAATTAGTTGCAGATTAAGTTACCTTACCTAAATTGATGGCATACAGATTTACAATTTTTTCAATAATAAAGTCATTAGCATTCATCAGATAAGCCTCATGATTGCTTTGCAGCGTGACATTTATAGATGAGTGAATATCATAGGTTGTCTGCGTGTAAAAAAATGAAGCATCTAGTGGATACTTAACTACTTTTAAGGTGTAGTAAACAATCAGAACATGTTCTTTTCAAGACTTAGACATGTATGAGATAACACCACGTTTTTTGAATTCCCCTCCATTTTTTATTTTTTTTTTTAAATCTGATTTTCCATACTAAGTATTTATCTTATGGTTACATTTCAGAGCTTAGTTTTCTCATTTATTAAGGGGGCACGCTTGAGAGCTTATTTTCTGTCTTTTTTAATTTTTTTTTTCCAAAGGGACTGTTGTTAGTTACTGCAATGTACAGCTTTGGTGAGTTTAGAAATAACATGTTTCATCACAGTGGGATGAACTCCATGGTGTTGAAGCAGCATTGACTATAAACTCTGTCAGCTAGAATCTGAGCAAGAACAGTGAAATGGCATTCCCATCTCCCTGCTGGCTGCTGTGTATGAAATGTCAGAAAGGATCAAGAGTGATGTCCAAATTACAAATGACTGGAACTAATGCAGTTAGATGAGGGCTTGTCATGCATGAGTTATGGCACAGTTGAACCCCTTGGTTTAACTGAAGTTGAATGCAAAGAGAGGTTAAAATTGAATTGGTCAAAATTGGATTGGTCTAGCAGAAATGAGAAGTCAATGTTTCTCCCACACAGAGCAATGAGAAAAATGAGCTTGGTGAAAAGATATAGGGTTGGGCTGGGGAGGTGATTGAAATCAGAGATATTGTGACGTTATACAATGACTGTCCTCTCAAGGGGACAGTACAGGGACAGTATGTTTTAATTCTGTTTAAATTAGACTAAAGTATCCTCACAGAACCAGTATTTTCTTTTAATGTTTTAAATAAATACACAACATAGTACTCAGGTATAGAAAGCTGGCTGTTCTGAGATGTTAAAGATGTGTACTGCTGCCTTTACAAGGGGATATCACACTTCATGTAATTTAGAATGAATTCATTAGTAGATTTTAGATAAGGTAAAGCTGCTGTTTAGGTGCGTCCAGGCATGAAACCTTGCTCAATACTTCCATCTGTAAGCCTGATGATGGGAAATCCATATTTAACCCTAAAAATGTTAGTCCTTATTTGCAGTCACTTGCACTTTGAGGGAATGCAGATAGAAGTATGGAACTCTGTATAATTTTGACTGATACCAGTAAGAATTTGGTGGGTATTTTCAGCTTCCACCACTTTAACTCCCTGAACAAAGGCTTTGAAAATTATTCTGCTTCGACTGGTCTGTTAGTCTCCTGATAGCTGTTGAGCACCTACCTTTAATTTCAGGATGAAAAAAAGTGCGTTTGCCTTCCTAAATAAAAATGCATAGAACACTGACCAGTAGATATATATCCAAACTGCTGGGGTGTGTATGTCAAATGTTAGTAGTGGTCTCCTCAACTGCACAAAGCTCAGTACGGTTTAGTATACCTTCCATCTTGTGAAGATCTGTGCTCTGATTTTTCAGGTTACTTATATTTTTAGCCACTTTGTGGCTTTGCCTAGTAAACACTTCTACAAATCATCTCCTGGAGCGGAACAAACTGCTTGTGATTTATGCTGCAAAGCCTAGTTTTAATCATTTGTCAAGGCTCCTGCAGAAACCCTGTAGCAGAACTGCCACCAAAAATTGCTCAGCTGCTTCATCTGAAGCATCATTCTTTCTCTTTGTTTCTCCCACTAGATTGAAGAAGTGTTTGCCACATTCATTCATAAACTGTGGGTTATTCAACAAGTAAACCTGAAGCATATAGGTAATATCCTCCTGGAGTCACCAATTCTGATTTATATTCTTAAAGCAGAGCAGCCTGGATACACTAAAGGGAAAAAGGGCCAATGATAACTGGACTGTGTGTTTAAAGACTGCATGGTAATCTTCAAAAGCAAGATATATGGTACTGCTTTCCATCTTTCAGGTCATTCATTTTCAAAATTCAGAGTGTTTTGATTTATAACACTAATGATTAAGTCTGAACATAAAAATAATAATTGAACTTACAAAGAAATGGATGGAGAGTATCTTATATCGCTGTTTTGATATAGGTGTGCCTGAAATCTAAAATTTCTCATGTCTTACAAGGGACCACAGTCAAAAATCCAGTAAACTACTATGAAAGTACTAAATATAAGAGTTATACTAGTACTGAAGCTACTGCAGTATGCATTTGTCGTTATTAGATATAAAAATCCATTTTTCAAAAACAGTGAAACATTTCCATATTCTTTCTTTAAATATTTATAAAGGTGAATATGCATAATTTCCAATTAACTTCCATGGGTTACCACATTTACAGGAAAATGCTAATTGTAATAATATTCACAGCAGTTTCATGTGCATATAACATTTTATTTTCCAAGGGAAATTTTTTACTACTATTTATTTGTTGCATATTTCTTTTTTACTAGATGATTTTGTAAATGTTTCAGTGTATGAGGAATTGTTATGTTCACATATATTCAGAAATGTATAGGTGGATCTTGAGCAAAGGTATCTTGAATAGAAGAAAAAATTATTAGAGTCCTTAGTAGTTAGTGAGAAATGTATGCCTAAAAGCCCTTTGCACTGCTTACTAGACAGGAATAGGTGTGTTTAGATTAGCTAAGTAATGATTTATAGGTGCAAGACATAAGTATAGATTATCCCATTCCCCAGTGAAGAAGAATTTTCCCCTGTTGGATGGGGAAAGCATTATTGAATATGCTGAGATAAGTCTGATTATTTTGATTTGTGCCTCTTTCAGCTGATGAAGGAACAGATATAAAAATAAGTGCTAAATTCTATTATATTAAAGTCTTCAGAAGTTTAATCACTGAGACTAACACAGATGTTTCCACCTCTCAAAATCACTCTCTAAACGAATGAGGAGGGGCTCTATTACTGTCGATTCTTGTATTGATTCTTCCATATTGATTCTACTAAATTTCTATTTAACTGACTCCAAGACTTAGGCAACCTTATTAGAGAGCTAAATAAACAAATTATACTTGTTTACAGTCATTGTTTTCACTTTCTCAGATGCTCAGATTCCAAGAAAATATTCCAATCAGACTTAAATAAAATACAAAGTACATTTAGTCTAGTAGATCAGAATTGCTAACTAATTGTACACAGTAAATTGGTATTTTATTTGAAGATATAAAAAATAGAGGTCTGTATGTTGGAATAATTCTTTTTATACACTTTTGAACATACCCTGGAAAACAACAGAAAATCATAGAATCATAGAATCATAGAATCAGTCGAGTTGGAAGGGACCTCTGAGATCATCAAATCCAAACTTTGATCCAACACCTCTGTGGTTATCAGACCATGGCACATCCAATCTAATCTTAAAAATCTCCAGGAACAGAGAATCCACCACTTTCCTGGACAGCTCATTCTAATGCCTGATTACCCTTTCTGTAAAGTTTCTTCCTAATATCTAAGCTAAACCTCCCTTGACAGAGCTTAAGGCCGTGCCCTCTTGTCTTACTGATCGTTGCCTGGGAGAAAACACCAACCCCCACCTGGCTACAACCTCCTGTCAGGTAGCTGTAGAGAGTGATGTGGTCTCCCCTGAGCCTCCTTGTCTCCAGGCTAAACAGCCCCAGCTCCCTCAGCCTCCCCTCATAGGACTTGTGCTCGAGTCCCTTCACCAGCCTTGTTGCTCTTCTCTGGACCTGCTCCAGCCCCTCAATGTCCTTCCTGAACTGAGGGGCCCAGAACTGGACACAGCACTCCAGGGGTGACCTCACCAGTGCTGAGTACAGGGGAAGAATCACTTCCCTGGACCTGTTGGCCACACTGTTCCTGATCCAGGCCAGGATGCCATTGACCTTCTTGGCCACCTGGGCACACTGCTGGCTCATGTTCAGCTTCCTGTCAATGCAGACTCCCAGGTCCCTTTCTGCCTGGCTGCTCTCCAGCCACTCTGTCCCCAGCCTGTAGCACTGCAGGGGGTTGTTGTGGCCAAAGTGCAGGACCTGGCACTTGGCCTTGTTGAATCTCATCCCATTGGAATCAGCCCAACTCTCCAACTTGTCCAGGTCCCTCTGAGAACCCTCCTGCCTTCCAGGTGATCGACACTCCCCCCCAGCTTGCTGTCATCTGCAAATTTGCTGGTGGTAGACTCAATCCCCTCATCTAAATCATCAATAAAGATATTAAACAGAACTGGGCCCAACACTGATCCCTGGGGGACCACATTTCTCTCCCTTGAAAATAGAGGGATGGGATGTAGTTAGATAGAAACATAGAACATACCCAGTTTGGAAGTGACCTTAAAAGATTATCTAGTCCAACATTCTGTGGGAAAGCGAACTTGGATGAGATTATCTCTCTATCTCTCTATCTATCTATTTCTGTCCAATCATATCTTGAAAACCTCCTGCAATGGAGAGTTTATCATGTCTTTTGGGGAGGTTGTTCCATTGAATGACTGACCTTACTGTAAAAAATTTCTTTGAGATGAAACCTCTCCCAGTGCAATGTACACCCATTTCCCCTTGTCTTCTTGGTTCCTTGTGAAGAGAGAACCTTCAAACTCTTCACAGCTGCCCTTTGTGTGTTCAGGAGGCTGCTCTTGAATAACTCTCAGCATGCACAAACTACTTTGCCTTCCGTGGTTGCTTTCCATGGACTCCTTCACAGTTGGTCTCTTAGTATACTGAAGCTGTCTCTTCTAAAAGCCAGAGTCTTTGCTCTAATACTGCTCTTCAGTGTGCTCAGAAGGATCTTGAAATCCCCAATGTTGTGGTTGCTGTACCCAGGGCTACCATTTGTAGTTACGTTGTCAAGTAAGTCCGCTCGGTTTATGAGCAGTAAATCCAGTAACACGTTTTCCTAATCAGCATGTCCAGCATCTGTATCAGAAAGCAGTCCTCAGTGAATTCCATTAATCTAATGGATTGTGATTGCCATGTGTTTTTAACAACAAATGTCAAAGTAACTCAAATTAGTCACAAGAAGGAGGTTCTGTCGATCCAAGACTTCCTTGCGCAGATGAAGTAAGGTTTCATTGGCCTTGTCATCCTGATTGAGAGGTTAGTAACAGACATCTAACATAAGATTCCCCCAAGGTGACAATCACTACAGTCTTGATCTAAAGAACTTTTGTGATGTCCATAGCTTACCTCTACACAATCAAATTTCTCTTTGAAGTAAATGGTGACTTCAACTCCTCTTGTTCCCTTCTTATCCTATCAAAAGAGTTTGTAGCCATCCATCATGAACTTCCAGTCATGCGATTTTTCCCACCATGTTTCTGTGTTTCATATGACATCAGAACCATCAGCCTGGGCACAGGGCTCCAGTTCTTGCTATGCATTGCTCAGACTATACGTCTTGGTATACAGGAGGTTGGATATAGGGTTACTGCCTTTGGAAAGGGTTGGAGAGCATTCTTAAATACTGTGGTAGGTTTGTTCAACCACCCTATTGCTTCTGGACTTACAGGTGTCACAGCCGTGGACTATACACCCCAGTCTCTTAGTTTAAAACACAATTCACTCAGCCAATTTGCTAGTGGAGATTCTCGTGCCTCTTCTAGATTAATGGGTCCCATCTCTCCCAATAGGCTGTATGCTTCAAAGAACATCCCTTGATCATAGAAATCAGAGGCTTGAACAACATCAGCCACAAAGCCAGATACTGATCTACATGATACATCAACTTCTGACTGTACCCTGGTTCTTGAAAGGCAACACAGAGCGGAAAATCACTCGGGTATCTATCCCTTCACTTGGAACTCCAGGGCTCTGAAGTCCTGGTGATCTGCCAAAACTTTTCCTTGCGTTTGTACCCACATGGAAAACATACAGAGGATAGTAGTCTGTGCTTTTAACTAGTTGTGGTAGTCTCTTTACAGCAAACTGGTTCTTGGTTCCTGACAAGATACAAACTTCCCTTGAATGTATATCAGGCCAACACAAGTGTCTCCGTGCCTTTCAGAAGTCACCCACCACTAGTACTCCCCTCTTTCTTTTGCAGTTTTAATTATGAGCCGATGATACAGTTTCTCCCTGTAATCATGCTCGTTGGTCTTGGCAATGTGAAGGTTTCATACCTTTTGCCATTTGGTGTATACAAGGAGAAACAGTGAAGTAATATCCCACTCCCATGAGTTGTGATCCTATGATAACCAGTGCCAACAAAAGTCAGAGAAGATTTTTATGATTTGTTGTGCTCTGTTTCGTTGGAAACAAAAGCAATAGAGAGGTGAAATTAAAATATTCTGACTTATTTACACAACATTTTTCTATTCAGGGTATACACAAATATTATAATTTTTAAGATTCCAATCAGTTTATGCAAAACTACAATCAATTAGGGATGGAAAACTCAGAACTTTCAATCTTTTGTAAATTTACTGAGCAAGAAAAAATTAGAAACCTTATTAATTCTTTTTAACATAATTGCATTTAGGCTTGTATTTTAAATTTAGGTTACCTCAGCAGCTGGAGTGGGAACAGTTTTTGCTATTGAAATGGTAGATTTTTTTTGCCCTCTCCTTTTTTTTTTTTTTTTTTGGTCTAGACTTTATTAGTTTCTACTTATCCTCTAGAGTCTGTGGTTTTTTAACCATTTAAAAAACTCATTTTGTTCAAAGTACAATATGCTCACAAAACTTCAGGTTTGTTACTTCTAATCTCCTTTCAGGAAACAAGCCTCTCTAACATAGCTGATACAGATGTTGTAATACAACCTAAGAATATGGAGGGTGTACATGGAGGCTGTTGTCCCCAGAGTGCCAGGGTTAGGACTAGTGAGGTTGTAGTGACAGCAGATTACTGTCATACATACTGTCATGGAGGGGGGGAAAATAAAAAAAAAAAAAAAAAAAAAGAAGAAAAAATCTAAGTATTTTCTTCACAAGCTTCATTCCTTTCACATAGCTCACAGTTTGTTCATGAAGGTAAAAAGCTGTCTTACCTAGAATAGGTTGTGACAGCAGCATCAAGCACAGCAATGATTGCTGAGACTTAAAGTGCATGGCCCAGGAGCTGGTGGTTTCTGACATGATATGCTGCCAAAACTGTAACAAGTCTCTTCAAGTCTCTTCTCTTTTGTGCCTGCAAAACAAAAAATTTTGTAGGTAAAATATACTTCTCTCCACTCATAAAATCTCATCTGCAATCTCCTGCTTTCTTATTATTATAGTAATAATCCATCTATTCTGAGCAATAAATTTTCTTTTACAAAGTGTGTAACTGAGTTCTTGAGACATATGAAAAGTCATCTTTCCTTCTCCCTCCTCATGTCCCATATGAAAAGAAAATAAATTCAGGATCTTTTATTCATTAATTAAAAACCCGTATCTGTTAATACACTTTCTGATAAATACTACAGCACTTATTATTCAGCAAACACTTATTCCTGCTGTAAATCCAGAAAATGTAATGGGAAATATGACAAACACAAGAACCTCACTGGTTCTTCATGTACCTAGAAATTTTTAAAGGAGAAATTTGATACATTGTACACTGGTTTTGGATAGTTGAATTCAGAAGAATGAAACTTACAGCACCATTAATAAAAATGTTTTGGGGTTTGCTGTATAATCTAGGTAACCGTTTCATAGATGAATTTGCCCAGAGAAATAAAAATTTTATTTGTACATATAATGCCTCACGCCTGGGCTTTTCAGATTGCATAGGTCTCCATCTCCAAAGAAGACAAAGATTTTGGATGCTTTGGTGTCTAATACTTCTGACTTTTAAAAATCGACTACCAGTGAAATGATACTGAAAATCTTTTTTTATTCTGTTACTTAATAAGGTGAAAAAAATGCAGTGTTTCATGGATATGGATCAAAAATCCATAAAGTTAATAAAATTTGACTTCAAACTCCTGCTTAGTTTTACTGGTACTAGCACATTGATATTACTATATTAGCACACAGACAAGTCTGACATGGAAAGAAACTAACTGAATCAAAATAATTGAAAGAATTATTATTCATGCAGCCCATTTACTGCGACATCATTTATAATTTATGGAATTTGTATAGAATAAAGGGAAGAATGAATTGTAGTGATCTGTGGGAGGTGTAATGACCTTCAGGACAACTGCTCAGCCCACACTATCTCGCTGCTTGACAGAGGGGCAGGAGAGTGGTGTGTCCACTGACTGTGTGGACTTTATACACTAAGGAATCCAGGGCAGTTTTGCAGCAATTTGTGCTCTCACCAGTGGCAAACAGTCTCAGTGAAGTCTGCTATTATGTCAAAGTCACAACACAGTTTCAGACTTCTGAATTAGTCATGCATTTTGATTGTCACTTAAGTAGAAAGAAACAGTCATCTAGGCAGGAAGAATTTGAAGAAAACAGTTACACAGACACAAACTTATGTACAGATGATTGTTTCTTACTGGATGGTCCTGCAGAATCTTTCCTAATAACAGGATGCTTCATGTCCTTGTTTATATTACTGCAGATATGCAATCATTTTTATGATTGCAACACTTTGTAGACATGCTCTATCAAATTTTGTTCCTGAGTATTTCCTTGTTGTCTCAGGTATGATTGTGGTTTATGACAAACTTATATTGCCATAGGGAAACTGATTCTGAATTAAATCCCAATGTGAAACATCTACTTTATATTGTACTTTTGGAACAGTATTAGTTCTCAAAATGTGATTACTGTATATTAGAAGGTACTCTCTGAATATGTGATTTCAATACCTGCCTTTTTTGGTAAAGTTTTTAGCTGAAAGACATAAATGTAAAAATTTTAACATGATTTCTGTATTACTGGTATGAAAAAAGTGTGAGCATATTAGTCTGAGTGGATGTCTACTTTTTGGAATTATTTTCTTTTACCATCTACAAGAAAAGCCTTCTTCCTAAAGTCAACCATCACCTACGTTTTTCTACTCACACTTCCCACGTCTGCCTGGATTGTCGAAGGTCTTTTGCTTGTTGACTTCTTCATGACAGCTTCTCCAGATTTTCTGCTTTTAATCAGGCTGCAACTCAGTGGGTATTCTTTGATATCCTTGAGAAAATCCTCCACAACACAGAGGTTAGAAATAACTTTTCAAATAGCCCCGTTGTTATACAGAGACTGATTTTCTTATCTAAAAAAGTCTGATAACTCCTTCGCTGGCCTTCCATTGGATTTAGGAATTATTAATATCTACAAATTTTTGTTTTGTTGTTTTTCTTCTTGTTTGAACACCCCAGACTGCTACTGAAATCTTTTTGCTTTCAGTCTAAACCTTTCTTCTATCTAAATATCTAATGTGGGCTGCTATTTTGAGCCAGGGTTAGTTTACATTATGGTGAACAACCAAAATCCAGAATAATTTATAATCTTCTTTCCCTAGACATTGTCAAGAAAAAAAAAAAGATCAATAACACACAACCAAACAAACAAATCCCACCTGCCCACACACATATAAACCATTAAAGTGTTGGAGGATTTTGATACAGAAGGTTATGGAGAAATTTTAGGCAAAAAAATACAGGATTTTTTTTACACTTGTAATACTTATTCATACACTGCTAAATTATACATTTTGAATGTTTTTAATGCAGAAAAAGTACTTCGGTAACAACAGAGTCCTCATTCTACTGTAGTCATTTGGCTGGAAAAAAAAATAAAACCACGCTAATGTTTGGACAATCTTTGAAAGACAGAACTAGGGAAGTTATTAAGGCTGTTGTTAACTGTTAACTGTTAACTCAGTGCAGTGAGAAGGTTAATAACTGATAATCTTCTATCCAGGCTAAGCAAAAACCTTCATCAGTTTGTGCTAAGAATGTGAGAAATGGCGGGAATATTTTAGACTTACCATTAAACACGTTTGTGCAGTTTGATGGAGCGGGTCCTCACGGACAACTCTGAAAATACGGTATGTCCTCCTATAAAATATATTATCAAGGGAAGTATGGATGGATGTTTGTCAACAGCTGTTGTTGCAGAGATTGTAATAAAGGTATGCATCCAAAGTGATGTATTAAATTCTGTAATGAGCAATATCTAATATGGACTACTATGAAACCCTTCTGAGCTTATTAGAAAAAGGTTTTTCACCCGGCAGGTGGCTGAGCACTGCAACAGGCTCCCCAGAGTACTGGTCACAGCACCAAGCCTGACAGAGTCTTAAGAGTTTGGACAACGCACTTAGGCACATGGTGTGACTCCTGGGGCTGTTATTGCAGGGCTAAGAATTAGACTCAATGGTCCTTGTGAGTCACTTCCAATTCAGATTTGTGTTTTTGTTGCTCCATACTAAAAATATACAAGGGAGTTGGCTTTTCAAAAATCCTACTTTTCAAAAATCCGTAGTGAAGTCTGCATGCATCCAGTGTCGTTATACATTAAAGGATACTCTGATGCTGTGCTGAGCTACTAGAGAAGCCATCCTTCTTAAACTAACATGGACACAATGTCAAGGAAGATGATTTTTTCTAAGCTCCCAAACAAAACAATTGGAATTTGAGGAGGCTTTTTCTTCCCCCACTAACTTCTTATTTAAATCAGAGACCATCTACATGAGGATATGAGTATATTTACATAAGATATCCTGTGCCATGGAATACTCAGGGTGCATGTCTTGTTTTATTACATCGAAGTTCAGAATAGCTTGGGTTGCTGAGGCACAGAAAAATATTCTGGCACAATGGTGATCCAAACATGGCCTTTCTTATACAGAATGAGCCCGCTGAAGCCCAAGGGCAAAATATTGAAATGCTCAGAGAGCTTAAGTAACCATAGCTAATTAAAGAGAGAAATAAAAATGAAACACACAGGGAAAACACACAAGAACACCTGCGAAATGTTACATGTTCAGTATTTCTTATTTATGTTCATGTTTTTGCTTGCATCACCAACACAACTTTTAATTGTGGAACTCGGAAAAAAAATCAAAGCTCAGATAAGAAACTTCTCTAAATATTCAAATAACAGAGTCCTCAGGATACATAAGAAAACACAAGGAAAGTAGTTACAAACTACTGCAATATTTCTGGTTTATGTTTGAGATTCTATTTTGACTCTTGAAATTACACAAAACTGTTCTCAGCTATTATGATCCAAGGCTATGGATTGTTTTTTAGTGTATTTAATATCCTATTAAAAAAATTAACATAATTGTTAGCCATCAAGAAATTTTGTGAGTTGTCCAGCATTTTGAAATATCAAATTTTGCCAGAAAAATTGGCTTCCCAGTGAACTGTAATCTACCCAGCTATCTATGTACCTAAATACATGCATGTACTTAAAGACAGGCATAATTATAAAAAGCCATTTGAAGTTTAAAAAATGCTGGAGGTGCTTGGCAAAAAGACAGTTTTTCAGCAAGATACTGTGCTCACAAATCTGGACTATTTATCAAAGACCTGCCTGAAAAAGAAGCAAAGCCAGAACTTTTCTTTTGTCTGCTTTGACACTATTTTGGATGAAATATCATTTTTATACAAAACAAAAATAAATGTGAAGGTGAGACTACTCCTGTGCTGTCTGGCACCACAGCCAGAGGATGGAAATGACTTAAAAGCAGCCTTTGTTCCCATGTGAGATGAAAAAGTTCTTGACAGAACAAGAAAATATGAAACGGTCATCCTCTGTGCAGTCATGTGAAATTTCCCATTCTCTGCTGATAGATTAATTGAGTAATGTCTCAGCTTTCTTCATCAGAGCTAAAGAATGCTTGTTTACAGCTAAACAAAATACAATTTTTTTTTAGTTACGTATTCAAAATTTTTCTACTGTGCATCCCCACTTCATTAACAGAAATCAAACAATAACATTTATGAATTCAACTCTCACTTCAAAGACTGGTGGTAGTCCAGGCTGGCAGTGAGGACATTCATCGAAGAAGTGCCAGGATAATTAAAAAAGACTTCAAAGCACTGGGTCGGTCAGTTCAGGGGACAGGAGCACAGGTGATATTTG
Source organism: Pseudopipra pipra (assembly GCF_036250125.1). Lineage (NCBI taxonomy): Eukaryota > Metazoa > Chordata > Aves > Passeriformes > Pipridae > Pseudopipra > Pseudopipra pipra. The sequence goes on from NC_087581.1 coordinate 64,801,751, forward strand.
CCTCAGTTCCTGTACTATCTGGGATGGATGAGGAGTTAAATAAAGAGTGGAGTAAAAAAGCCCAACTCCTCAACAGATGGCTAAAGGATTGGTGCCACCATCAAAATTTTGGTTTCTTTGACCATGGGGCAAACTCCATGGTACCCAGTTTCTTAAAATCAGATGGGATTCATCTTTCTAGGAAGAAGAGGACTGTAGCCCATAAGTTAGCAAGGCTTTAAACTAGGTTCGAAGGGGGAAGGGGTTGAAACCGGGCTCTCCAGTGATCAGCCTAAGGATCGAAAGCCTGAGTCAAGAATTAAATCAACATCCCACCTGAAGTGCATGTACACTAATGCACGCAGTATGGGCAACAAACAAGAGGAGCTGGAAGCCATTGTGCAGCAGGAAGGCTATGATGTAGTCGCCATCACAGAAACGTGGTGGGATGACTCACACGACTGGAGTGTTGCCATGGATGGCTACAAGCTCTTCAGAAAGGACAGGCAGGGTAGGAGAGGTGGAGGGGTGGCTTTATATGTTAGAGAGTCTCTTGGCTCTGTTGAACTTGAGATCAGCAACGATAAAGTTGAGTGCCTATGGACCAGAATCAGGGGGAAGACCAACAAGGCCAGCATCATCATAGGTGTCTGTTACAGACCGCCCTACCAGGATGATGAAGGGGATGAAATATTCTTCAAGCAGCTGGCGGATGTCTCGAAATTGTCAGCCCTTGTGGGTGACTTTAACCTGCTGGATATCTGCTGGGAGCTCAATACTGCAGAGAAGAGGCAGTCTAGGAATTTCCTGGAGCATATAGAGGACAATTTCCTTTGTCAACTGGTAAATGAACCTACCAGGGGTAAGGCCCCACTAGACCTGCTGTTTACAAGCAGAGAAGGGCTGATGGGAGATGTAGTGGTTGAAGGCCGCCTGGGAAATAGTGACCATGAAATAATAGAATTTTCAATACTCAGAGATTCAAGGAGAAACAACAATAAAACCTCTACGCTGGACTTACGGAGGGCAGATTTTGACCTATTCAGAAGTCTAGTCCAGAGCATACCCTGGGAAACAACCCTTGAAAACAAGGGGGTCCAGGAGGGATGGATGTGCTTCAAGCAGGAAGTTTTGAGTGCACAGGAACAGGCTATACCAGTGTGCCGAAAGGCAAGCCGGCGGGGAAGACGGCCGGCTTGGTTAAACAGGGAGATTCTGAAGGAAATCAGGGATAAAAAGAGAGTTTACCGACTGTGGAAGAAAGGGCTGGCTACTTACGAAGAATTCAGGAAGACAGCTAGATCATGCAGAAAGAAGATCAGGGATACAAAAGCGCAATTTGAAGTTAAATTAGCCACTTCTGTTAGGGATAACAAAAAGTCCTTCTATAAATACATTAATAACAAAAGGAGGGGCAAAGAAAACCTTCATTCTTTGAGGGACTTGGAGGGAAACATAGTTAATAGAGATGAGGAGAAGGCTGAAGTACTTAACACCTACTTTGCCTCAGTTTTTACCAGTAGGACAGGTGGCCCTCAAGGCAACTGGCCTCTGAAGCTGGTAGACAGAGATAGGAAACCAAATAGTCCCCTTGTATTCCAGGAGGAAATAGTTCGTGACTTACTGAGTCATCTGGATTCTCACAAGTCTATGGGACCAGACGGGATCCATCCTAGGGTAAAGAGGGAGCTGGCAGAAGAGCTTGCCAAGCTGCTCTCCATCATCTTCCAACAATCCTGGCTCACTAGGGAGGTCCCATATGACTGGAAGTTGGCAAATATAGCCCCAATCCATAAAAAGAACTGCAAGGCTGACCCGGGTAACTACAGGCCTGTCAGCCTGACCTCGGTGCCTGGCAGAGTTATGGAGCAGATTATCCTGTGTGAAATCACACAGCAGCTACAGGATGGACAAGGGATCAGACCCAGCCAACATGGGTCTAGGAGGGGCAGATCCTGTTTGACCAACCTGATCTCCTTTTACAATCAAGTGACCCACCTGGTGGATGAGGGGAAGGCTGTGGATGCGTCTATGTGGACTTCAGCAAAGCCTTTGACACCGTCTCCCACAGCACACTCCTGGAAAAACTGGCAGCCCATGGCTTGGACAGGGGCACTCTGTGCTGGGTTAGGAACTGGCTGGAGGGCTGGGCCCAGAGAGTGCTGGTGAATGGAGCTGCATCCAGCTGGCGGCCGGTCACCAGTGGTGTTCCCCAGGGGTCAGTGCTGGGTCCAGTCCTTTTTAACATCTTTATCGATGATTTAGATGAGGGGATTGAGTCCATCATCAGCAAATTTGCAGATGACACCAAGTTGGGGGGGAGTGTCGACCTGCTGGAAGGCAGGAGGGCTCTGCAGAGGGATCTGGATAGACTGGAGAGATGGGCTGATTCCAACAGGATGAGGTTCAACAAAGCCAAGTGCCAGGTCCTGCACTTTGACCACAACAACCCCCTGCAGCGCTACAGGCTGGGCACAGAGTGGCTGGAGAGCAGCCAGGCAGAAAGAGACCTGGGGGTGCTGATTGACAGGAGGCTGAACATGAGCCAGCAGTGTGCCCAGGTGGCCAAGAAGGTTAATGGCATCCTGGCCTGCATCAGGCACAGCGTGGCCAGCAGGAGCAGGGAAGTGATCCTTTCCCTGTACTCTACATTGGTGAGGCCACCCCTGGAGTGCTGTGTCCAGTTCTGGGCCCCTCAGTTCAGGAAGGATATTGAGGTGCTGGAGCGGGTCCAGAGAAGAGCAATGAGGCTGGTGAAGGGACTGGAGCACAAGTCCTATGAGGAGAGGCTGAGGGAGCTGGGGTTGTTTAGTCTGGAGAAGAGAAGGCTTAGAGGCGACCTCATCACTCTCTACAACTACCTGAAGGGAGGTTATATCCAGGCGGGGTTGGTCTCTTCTCCCAGGCAACCAACAATAGGACAAGGGGACATGGGCTCAAGCTCTGCCAGGGGAGGTTTAGGTTGGATGTTAGGAAGAAATTCTTTACAGAGAGGGTTATCAGGCATTGGAACGGCCTACCCAGAGAGGTGGTAGATTCACCATCCCTGGAGGTTTTTAAAAAGAGATTGGACGTGGCCCTTAGTGCCATGATATAGTAATTGGAGTTGGATCAAGGGGCTGGACTTGATGATCTTGGAGGTCTTTTCCAACCTAATCTATTCTATGATTCTATGACTGTGCTTAAAATAGCGATTTAGTTCCTTTCCTTAACATTTTCTTTAAACAGGGAATTATGATTGTCAGATTTAGAATATTTTTTTTGTGTTTAGTCTGTAACACAGAGTCAAAAGCCTAAGGTGGAAATTATGCATTTTCATTTGTAACCCTGGTAGTAAAAAATTACACAGATACAGATATCAGCCTTTGAGTCACATGTTAAGGAAGATATCCTTGTTTTGTGACATATAAGCCACTGTTTTTCACAATTTAAAATTGTTCCACAATTTAAATCTTCTGTTCATAATGGGTTTTCATAGGAGACACAGTACTTTAGATTTGAAAAGCTAAGGGAGGTTTTGTATACTATTATATAAAATTATCAGAAACAGTAGACACATTTAACTTCCAACAACCATGAAATACTCTTTAAGACACACTCATTAAAGATTATATCAGTTATTATTTTTCAACTCTTTTAATATTTGTAGGAGCTCAAAATATATTTGGTGACAATTACTTTTTGGCCTAAAGAGTACTTTATATTACCCAAGATTCTGGGAGCACTTAGGACAAGGAAAACACATGTACTGTAGTCTTTTAAGCATTTAGAAACTCACTTTAACCTTTGTTTGTTTTTATTATTATTATTATTATTTATGCATTTTTGTATCTTTCTAAAGATTATAAACTTTATAAACTCATACACATTCTACTACTATTGTCCCACTATGATAATGTTTACCTTCTTCTTATCAACCATGTCATTTACATGAATTTATTTCAAGTTACTTTTTTTCATTACAGTAAGAATTTCAGAAGTCAGATTCTCATTTTTCATTTTCTTCTTTTTGCACTTACAAAGAGGCAGAGAAACAACTGAACATGGAAAAAGTGTAAGATCATTAATGGAAGGAATCAACACCTTCTCTGAAACTTAGTATGCAATTAATTCTATCCACATGTTCAAATATATATGTGTTTTTATTTCACAGGAAGTTTTGAGAGTTACACCAGGATTGAACAGTGGATGAAGACTAGAAGACATTGCAACTGCTGCAATATACATAAGTTTTATGATGCAGTTTTCTGTTACACTGTGAATGACTCCACTGTGTCTTTACTTTGCATCTTGTTTATTGTAATATAAAATTTAACAGTTTGATTGCTGACAACACTCTGACAATCCCTCCAAGGGGCACTCTTAGGTCAGATAAAGGAACAGAGTTGGCCAGAGCAGTGTGTTTCTTGAACTTGCTATATTCCTTGGAAAAAGTGTAAAATAAGATTATTATCAATTTCTAAAAGCTAGGGACTGCAATGGGGAGCCTAAGCAAAAAGTCACTTGAAAATTTAAATACCTTAATAACTGAAAGGCTAGGTAATTAATAAAGCAGATATAATTCCTTAGAGTTTCTGAAATAGTATGTACTCTATAGTATAGAATAGCGTATTCTGAAATAGTTTCTGAAATAGTATAGCAAGAATAGAAATTCTCACCAATGTTGAGAAGATGGAATATCCGCTATTAAATTCAGAAGATTAAATTGCTTAGTACCTTATAGAAGCTGGGAAAGAGAATAAACAAGAGCTGGATATCTGCATTGTTCCTGACGATTCGTAGCAAAGGAATTCGTTTGAGAATGTTCTCTTCTATCCCCTTGTAAATTTAAATATTTCACCAAAAATATTTGGTGAATAGAAGTATATATATACTTCCAATAGAAGTATTCTGAGTCTAAGCCATTGCTTTACTGTGTCTCAGTAATTCCTTCTAACCCATCTTGTCATACCTATTCATATTCTTCTCTTCTTCTATAAGGCAAGAGCCAGATATTTAGGGATTTTTCATCCATCTTTGGTGTTATTCATTTTTTGAATGGATAACACTGTTGAGTTTTGACACTGGTAAGCAAAAGAACACTCACAGATTCATTCACAAACTCTGTTATGAGGTCATGAATTTTTTAGCTGTGTCCAGGGCTCCTGGATTATTACCAGTCGCATTTTGAAAGACTGTCAGAGCTTTCGTTGCCATGTTACTCCATTTTCTGACTCAAAGCATCATGTCTTATTTTTTTTGAACTCTTACACAAATCTGATGATGAGCACAGCTGCAAGGACTATCAGCAGATGGTTCATTTGTCTTCTGAGTTGTTCCTGACAGACAGACTTGGAGCACAATGGCGAGGACTACAGCAGAAATTCTGGTCTTCCAAATCCAGACCTCAGCTATCATGGACAGAAGATAATTTGTATTCAAAGACCAAAACTGACAAGTAATATCTTTGCCCTTAGCCATCCCTTATTTCAGGAATCATTCTTTACTTATGCTCCACTCTTAAATGCAATAGATAAGACATTTTGAGGTTCTGCACACAGGATTCTCTGTATGGTGTAACCATCACCCCCAAGTCTTGACTATAGTGCAATAGCAGCAGGAATACCACATCCAACAACTGATCAAGATATAAATCTAGGGAGCTTGGAGTTAAAGCTTTAGATTGTAAGAAACTTGTTAACCAAAACATTTCCAGAGAGATAGTAATGCCTTTTTATTTGACTGACTATGAAACTCTGCTGTTCTGCAGATGAGAAAATTAATTATTCACACAGTTTGGGGTCTTGATGGTCTTTGCATGCAGCTTCAGTAGAAAATTAAGGAGGGAACCTAGTTCACTGTGTATAATCTCTCCTCATCAGTCCACTACATTTCTGGTCAGAAGTAGAACAGGAGGGGACTTGATTATTATCATGGAGTCACAGAACCACAAAATATGCCGAGTCGGAATGGACTCACAAGGATCATTAAAGTTCAGACCTTAGTCCTCCACAGGATAATCCCCAAGAGTCACACCATGTGAGTGAGTATCACCCAAATGCTTCTTGAACTCTGTCAGGCTTGGTGCTGTGACCACTTCCCTGGGGAGCCTGTTCCAGTGCCCAACCACCCTTCTGGGTAAAGAACCTCTTTCTAATATCCAACCTAAACCTCCCCTGACACAACTTCAGGCCATTCCCTTGGGTCCTGTTACTGGTCACCACAGAGAAGAGATCAGTGCCTGCCCCTCCTCCTCCCCTTGTGAGGAAGTTGTAACTGCAATGAGGTCTCCCCTCAGTCTCCTCTTCTCCAGGCTGAACAGACCAAGTGACCTCAGCTGCTCCTCACACAGCTTCCCCTCAAGGCCCTTCACCATCTTCATTGCCCTCCTTTGGACGCCCTCTAGCAGCTTAATATCTTTCTTATATTGTGACACCCAAAACTGCACACAATATTCAAGGTGAGGCTGCCCCAGTGCAGAGCAGAGTGGGACAATCCCCTCCCTCAACCAACTGGTGATGCTTTGCCTGATGCCCCCAGGACAGGGTTGGCCCTCCTGGCTGCCAGGGCACTGCTGACTCACATTCAACCTACCATCAACCAGGACCCCCAGGTCTCTTTCCATAGCACTGCTTTTCAGCATCTCATTCCCCACTCTGTCTGTACAGCTGCGGTTGCCCCATCCCAGGTGCAGGATCCAGCACTTTCCCTCGTTGAACTTCATGCAGTTGGTTACTGTCCAGCACCCTAATTTGTCAAGGTCTCTCTGTGGAGCTCCCTGCCTTTGAGGGAGCCAACAGCTCCTCCCGGTTTTTTGTCATCTGCAAACTTGCTCAGTATCCCTTATGGTGGCCTTTCATTACCAAAAAGGGAACTTATAAGAAAGCTGGGAACAGAATTTTTAGTAGGACGAGGGTTAATGGTTTCAAACTAAAAGACAGCTGATTCAAGCTATAGATATAAGGTAGCAACTTTTTTACAATGAACACTATGGTGGTGAAACCTTTCCCAAAGAGGCGGTGGATAAGGAAACATTCAAGGCCAGATTGAATGGAGCTCTGAGAAGCCTATGTGGTTGAAGGTGTCCCTGCTCACTGCAGGGTTGGAACTCGATGACCTTTAAAGGTTCCTTCCAACACAAACTATTCTGTGGTTTCTGTGATTCTGTGATGCAATTATGCTGCAACACCTAGAGACAAAATAACAAGTTTCAAACATGGTATCAAGAAAACCAAATGGGGAAGAGGTAACCTTAAAACCACCTCTCTCAAGATAAGAGAAACAACCAAATTATAATTTCCAGCCAGGCTGAGAAGTGGAGAAATGGAATCCATCAAGGTAAAACATTTTTAGAAGAGAAAAAAATAGTTAAATACAAGACATTTAAATACAAACTTAGTGAAATACTTTAGCTGTTAAACCTAATCAAAATAGGCAAACATGAAGGAGTCTGAAAGAAAATGAAGTGATATGACCATCTTCTATTACGCAGAAGGTTTCAATCAATCGTATCTAAGGGGGTACTTTCATTTTCTGTTAAGGAAAAAATAATTAGACAGAGACTTACATTGGTTTGATTTTGGAGATTTTTTTTTATAGTTCATCTACAGTTTTTGCAACCAATGCAATAATTTTCCTCCAGAAACCTTGGGAATTCCCAAGAAAATTACTCTGGTAATTCTAGAATCCACAAGAAGAAACGTGGACATAAAACTAAATATTGAACCTTGAATAATTTCAGTTGGACTTCGATGCAGACACATATTTTTGGGATATTTCCAGGTATATGCTCAAGTACTTGAGTAGAGGCAGCTGCCTATTGGCAGAAAACACCAACTTGTAGTCAGGATTCACCTTGCAGCCAAGTACTGCACTGAATGATGAGAAGCTAAACTAAAATATCCACTCTGTTCCCATGAGGCTGCCACTCTAGGACATACCTTCTGCCACTGTAGACCCAGTCATAATGACAGATCCTTCTGTTGTCTGGTTACTCCCGGTACAAAAATCAAAACTATATTTATATTGATTATTCCAAAATTATTCCATAATTTTATGGAATAATGCATTACATTAAAATTATAATTATACAATATTATAAATATTATATATACAGTAATGCACAAGTATACATTGGAATCTAGAAGACTATCAAGGTGGGAAAGAACAGAGTAGCAGTTGACAGGGATATGGGTTTGATCTCTTTATCCATTGAGAAATGCAGAGTTACTATGGTGCCACCTTCAGGGAGACAACAGTTTAATTGTTCGATTTTTGTCAGCATGGTATTAGGGTCTGGGTTTTTTTCTTTTCCACAGAATTCTCCTTGTAGTAAAACTGTCATCAGAATTTGCAAAGCAACCCAGAGCAGTAGTTTAAACTTTATTCCCAGACAGCCTATTTATACTGTAAAGCTGTGTCTGACTGCATTCATAACTCATACAATGGCAAAATAAATTAATAAAAGGTATCACCATTATTATACAAAGCAAAATTCAGCAAACCTCCTCAATTTACATTACCTAAAAAGACCAACGAAACACCAAACAGCATAAATTATAATTTTTGAAATGAGATTACTTGAGCCTAAGATATCCATGAAGCAATAAAAATAGTTCTTTACACTGGGCTGAATATTTTCTAATATCTTATACATAAAGGAAAAAAAGTCACAGTAAAAGAACTGTGTTTCTCTCCTAACAGAGGACTATTTTTCTATCTTTTTCTTTGGTAAGCAATGAAGCATTCTAAAATATATAGAACATAGAGAGACTATATAGCCTTTATGCTGTCTATATGATATATTGACACTTCTACTGTTAACTATTTTTAAATGAATATTGAAAGAAGATTGATTTTATTGGAACAATGAACAAATGTTCCAACTTGAACAAGACCTCAGTATCACCTGAGTTCAATGTCAGTAGATTTATAGCTCAAATTAATTTCTTTGGGGAGAAAAATATGTTACTACAACCATGAGAACTTTAATGTTTTTGAACCAGTCGGAGTCAAACACACATGCAAATGTACCACATACAATATACACATAGCAAACAGCAAGCAGGTGAGATAGTAGGCTTCTGAGACTAGTCATAGGCAGAATTCAATACTGCTAGAAATATTTGGGTTTCAGGTATAAACTTACTAGTAAGAAAGAAGTGCTCACTGCTGTAGTTCTTCTGTGGTAAAACAAGTCTCTAAACATAAAGAATTTTCAGGTTTTTTTCAGGGGACAATTCATCTGCAGGTGAGATCAGAAAGCTGAGCAAAACTGAAATGCAGGTTTTGCAGTTTAGAGAAATGGACCCTGGAAGAAACTGCACTTATAGTGTCCTTCCAGGAATCTAGAAACAGATTTATTTAATTCAAAAGTTATAGCAACAGATATGTTTTCTGAACTCTTGTTTAGTCAAAAAATAGTTAAATACATATTTATATTATTTATATATAAAAAAAGAAAGAGTGACTTCTCAGCCATTCTGTCAGTGTGGAAGGTCTAAATTCCTGCAGACAGTGAGCCTAATGCCTGTTGAGCAGCACTCACTGACTGATTTCTTGCCCTGGCACTGCTACCAAACTGCCATCTCTCTCCAGTCAAGCTGTTTCACCTCAGCTTATGCCAAAACCCATATTTTGTCCTTCTAGGCACTAAGCTTTTCCAGGTGGGAGTTACCCTAGACAAAGAGTCAGTATAAGGGTTCAACTCCATCTGAGGTGAAGGTGTAGGTCATTCTGTAATGCAACATTTATCATTGCTAATAACAGAGAAAAGTTTTCCATACAACCAATTCCCTGCCAGCTTGGAAAATACAGAACTGTGCTTCTGTGGAAAAAAGAGCAGGTAGAAAGAGGAGGCATATCCACAGGCTACAAAGGCCTGTGATCACCAGCTTGTCTTGATGTCTTATAAGTTTCTCTGTTATAGCTGCAGAACTGTTCTGAGTAGCTTAATGAGAAGGTTTCTGCTTGTTAAAGTTAGCTATCACCATCATTACTCAATCAATTACTCAAGCACACCATATATCTTGAAACAACAGAGGTCACTGGCTTCATTATAATGGGAAATATACTTCCAGTCTATTAAGGTTCATATTACCGAAGGGATATTTCAGTGCAGTTATATCAAACTTACTGAGCCCACTGCAGACAACCACCCGCCAGCATTTAGTTATATATAGTACTGAGATTTTAATTGAAACAAGGCTTCAATTCAACCAGCTTCTATTTCCATTTATGTCTTATAGGTGTCACATAACGCTGTGCTTCTGTAGTTTTCAGTTTGGTCTGCAGGGTTATTAATTTAAAGAAAAAAATCAGTTAATTTTGACTGAATAACAGTTTAATTCCATCCTTGCCTCTCCTAGATTGAAACACCCTACACAGCTAACACATATAATTTCCCAAGCCACTCTTTGTTGGCACTTGGATTGTGGATTGTCTTGATGCCTGTCAGTTGCTAGAAGCTCACCACTGCAATGTTAAGGAACCCCAAAATTTCTCTTCTGTGTTGGTAGATTTTATCTGAATTTAACACAAGTCAACTATAAATTTTAAAGGTTTGAGTTTGGTTTTTTTTCTTTGACTTAATAGACATCTGTATAAGTTCTAAGTGTACAACAAACTGGTTTTATATCATGTAATTTGAGAAACATCAATATATAGAACAATAAATAGGAATAGTAAGAGGCATCCATTAAATGACTGAAATCTGATGTGTTGTGAAAACAAACACCCTCGGCAATAGCAGAATGTTTGGATATAGGCTTGCTGGAAGTGGGAAATTAGTGATAGCTACCAAATCAACATGATGTATATCAGGCATATCTTAGACCTCAAGCATTATGGAGTGACTTACTGGAGATGACATTTGTCATAGCTCCACTTGGATAGAAGATGGCTTGAGCCTTTAAATATTTTACTCATATCTGAACGGATCTTATTCTGTACAGACAAAATTCTTAAAAATGTCAGCGCAAGGGACAAAGTCTGACTGTTATACTCAATTCATTTTATATCCTGAAAGGATATAAAAAAGATTTTATAGATATATGTGTGTGTGTGTGTGTTTCTATTTATATATTTTTAGATATATATCTCCTAGAAATATATTAAAAATACATAACAAAGATTTCTATTTATTCTCATTACCTGTGTGAACTAAAAATATAACAATCCGTGGGCCTTAACTACAAATCACTTTAATAGGTTTTTGTTTACTGACAAACCTTTATGTCTTTGTGCATACTGCTAAAAGCCTTTGATTAAAATTACTTCTATGGTGTATTCTTGCAATTTACAGTGAAAGCCTTCCTCGGACAAGTACTGCCTGTGAGAAACTTGGGTATTGCCTATTACCTTTCCCTCTCAGAGGGAGCTGTTATTGAATATGCTGTAGTATTTCTACAGTTATTCCTATATAGTGAAAAGTGAAAAAAAAAACAAACAACAACAACAAAAAAGAAATGAAGATAAAAGAAAAATAATGAAGAATAATCATATAACATATTACAGCAGATCAATTGTACCTACCTTCCACAGTGTTAGATGATTTCAGGGTTGGGAATATGCTTGTGTTATTTCATAGCAAGCAAACAGGTTTATTTCAGCTCCTTCCATGTTAAACATGGTTGTATTTCATGCCCAATGTTTGTCATGCAAAAGGAAAGCCAAGAGGCTTTACTCACGTGGTTTCCATTCCTCCACACAGGAGTGCATATGCTTTTCCTTCTTTTAAGGGAAGGTTCATTTAACTTGGAATTGTGTGAACCAGTTGGATTAGAGACTGCACCCAGAAGATGAACCTCCCTAAACCAGATAAATCAAGAGCTTCCTTCTTTGCAGTACTTATATAGAAGGATTAGGATAAAGTGTACAAAGATTCTCTAGTAGAAAACATCATGACAAAAGGGAGGAAGGTAATTATATTCCTAAAGAGAAAGAGGGAGTTTGATTAGCAGAGGTCATAAGTAACTGTTTAAAAATACAGAGTAAAATTAGTTCTAAATGGCAATTTTTTTTGTGTTTTCTAATATATTACCAAATTCAGTTTATTTCTCTTAAAGTAAAGGAATAGAAGCCACGTATTTTGTAAAGATTTTATTTTTTTAGGTACAGCAAATATATTTTTTCTGAAAGAGGAATAACAAAAGTTTTGGACATACTCTCTTGAAAGGTATACATTATTTTTTGTGCAAGTACTGCTAAATTAGAAATAAAACATCATGTATTTGTTCTTCGTCATTGTGTCAACAGAATAATAAAGAAATAATAATAAAGAAAACACGTTGCTTTTGAGACAGATACATCAGATACAACAGAGCAACAGATGGTCAGTCTCGCGATTAGAAGTTAGTCTCAGTAATTAAACAATGATGTTACACTCTATCTCTAAAAGTGGGGGGATTTTTGTTTTGCTTTCTATTTTTTTTTTTTTTTTTAGAGTTTTAAAATTGTATCTTAGTCTATTAATACAGAACTTATTTTAAATGCTGTGCTGGCCATTGTTTTGTTCTGGCCTGTAGAATTGTGTTTCCCCGCAGCTTTACACTGCACGCTGCTGCTGTAGACAGCAAATTGGTGGATTATCTTAACTGCTGCTCTTACTCATGTAAATGGCAATGTGTTGCAAAGGTGGGAAGGTCTGCTAGGGTAAACTGCAATTCATATACTGAGTTTTTTGTGAGGAAAATATGAAGACGGATATCAAGATATCAAAATTGCTAATGTTATCATTTCAGAAGGTGGGCCTGAAAATCTGGAAAATACAGAGGACGTGAGACAATGAGGATGAAAAAGAAAGGAAAATAACGTTTCTAACATTGGTCAAAATAAGTGACAACAATAATGCCTTTATAGAGAGGATACAGTTCTCTGTGTGTGAGACACTCTTGGTAAGTTACACACAAATGTTTAAGCATTCTGATTTTACATCAGCCAGATCCTGCTTGCCCTGAGTTTCTACACAAAGTTCAGATTACTATTGAAACTGTTCACACTGGACAGAAGCAACATGTGGAAAAGGGTTCTGAAAGAGAGGGCCACACCTGCTATATGGGGAGAAGTGAGAGAAGGTAAAATAACAGTCATCTAACTGGACACATTGCAAGATAATGTAGTGGGTTTGTAACCCTCCCTGGGAGGGAAATGGAACTAAGATAGGTCATCTGATGTATATTTTACCAATAAGCTATTCCACGCCATGTTATGTCAGCTCAGATATAAAGAGACCAGAAGGAAACAACTCCCTTCTTCTCTTCCAGGACAATTGCATGGGATAGACGGCTGGTTTTGGAGGATGAAAACACATTTTCTGGGGAAGTAGTCTTTACTGTTAGTTTGCCCTGTGTGTATAGTGCTTATAGTTCTCTTTTTCTTCTCTGTGTAAATATAAAAACGCCTTTCTCAGCAGCCTCGGTTTTGCAAGTTTTTTTTCCTTTCCCCCCTTCCCTCCTCCTTCTCTCTCTGTGGGGAAGGGGTTGAGCAAACTCTCGGTGGACACTGGACATTCAGCCAAAATAGATGATAACAGATAAATAAATAAACAAATAAGTAAACTTCTTAAATTCATTTGATAGTATTCTACTTGGATCTAGCAGGTGGGATTTTTCAAAATATCGTGTTGGTTTTGTGTAGGGTAGAATTAATTTTCTTCATAATGGCTTGTAGGTGGCTGTGTTTTGGGTTTTTGTTGAAAACAGTCTTGATAACACATTAATGTTTTAGTTTCTGCTGAGTGGTCCTTAAACAGAGCCAAGGCCTTTCTACTCCTCATTCCACCCCACTGGTGAGGAGGCAGTGACAGAAGCTGGGAAGGGACATAATCAGGATAGTTGACCCCAGCTGTCCAAAGGGATACCCGGTACATTATGGTATCAAGCTCAGTCATAAAAACTTGGGGGAGAGGAAGTATGCCAGGGCTGTCACTGCTTGGGGACTGGCCAGGCATCAGGTGGGTGATAGTGAGAAATTCAAGGGCTTTTTTTTCCTCACTTTTTTTTCCCCTTTGTTATGTTGGGTTTTTTTGCAGAGGTTGAGATTTCTGTTTGTTGTGTTTTTTTACTTATCAAACTGTCTTTATCTCAAACCAAGAGTTTTCTCACTCTTGCTTTTCCAGTTCTCTCTATAATAGTTGAACCATAATTGACACATATGAAGTTGCAACGTCCATCCACTTCTGAGGGAGATTGAGTAGAGGCAGGATTGAAGTCCAGTGAATGAAGATCTCTGAAAAAAGAGCTGGTGAAACAATGGATGAATATGGATGTTTCTTTTGAAATTAATAATAAGTGGGAGTAGAAATTATAATCATGAAACAGCTATGAGACGTTTCTGTTCCATTGCATCTCATAAAAGAGATGGTAGAACAATCCTTTTTCTTACAAGAAGGCAAATGTTTTTCTACTCTCCTTAATTAGATTGAAGGAAAAGCACCATTTATTAATCAAAACTGTCCAGTGAAAAAGATTATTGTCTTCCAGGGGGACTTGGCCTGTAGTTATATTTTGAAGGGAATAAGAGCCATAGCACTTTCTATTCGGTGCTTTATTTAAATACCATTGGCTTTTTTTGGCCTAAAAACTAAGCAAAATATTCTTGTTTACAAGCACATCAAATCAGTTCTGAAGGGCTCAGTTCCAACTATTTTGTTCCCTTGAGCAAAACTCTTTTTCCTGTAATTTCTTTTATGAAAAGCCTGCAACTATGTGTAAAATATCTAAAACTTTATATTTTATGGGAGGGACTGCTGCTGTAGCTGTAGCATTTTTGGTTTTGAACATTCCCTCACTTGCAGGGTGAGTGTGGGCTTGCAGTGTAGCAGACCAATTGATTGTATATCTCTGGGCAAGAGAATGCAAGGCTTTTGATGTTGGTCTTCATCGACCTTTGAAAAACTTACTCCCCTGGGTTCTTGTGCTAAGATATTTATATCCAGTATAAAACTGTCTGTTTGTCATTTTTCTTTTAAGGAAGAATAAATGTCAGCTATTGGACATATGACCACCACACACACAGAAAGCCACAGATCCATCATGATCCCAAGAGTTTTGTTTCTAAGAAATCCTTTTCTTCGCTTCCTCACAAAGGAGATCTTCTGAGACAAGGTCTATTGATCATGTCAATAGATGGTCCTACTGCAGCAGGATTGGTAACTTCCTTTTGTAGATCTCAGGTCATGAAAATTTTAAGTCCCTTTTTAAATGAAATCTGACCATGAATTTGAATGTATTAAGTACTCAGATTCTCCTAGAATAATTTTTTTTAAAACCGATGGCCTGTCAAAAGATCCAAGTAACAGTGCATTAGGACTTAAAGAGCACAGTTGCTTGTCTCAAAACTGCCAAGGCCACAGAAAGAACTTGCCATAAGATAAGCCAATAGAGAGGGAACTTCAGATAAGCACAGGGGGGAGAAATTTACAACAGGAAGGTGCTAATTCCAGGACTGATGGAGGTGAGATCTAATTTGTACATCCTGGTTAATGCATCCAGATAAAAATTCCCACTGGAGCAAACTGTGGGAAAGGAAGCAACTTCTCAGACACGTCACCTAGAGTTATGGGAACATCTGTGACCACCCTATGGATACCTGGAACTTGAACTGTGTAAAGGTGGGACCCCCAGGATTACTCTGGAAACCCCACATCAAGAAATCCAGGGTGAGAAAGGATCAGTGGGATGCCACTGGATCCAGAGGTGGTGACTATGTTCTGCTTGATGTCTCTCTGCCTCCCCCCTCTTCTTTTCTGCTTCTTTTTATGTCTCTACCTCACATTTACTGTTAAATAACATCTGTATTATTGATTTCAGCATATGGTCTCATTTGTACTTTAATTCGGGTAGACGCATCTCTCAGTAATCAGATCCTAACACACTAGTCTACCTCAAAGACATTATTAATATCAGAATATTGTTAATTCAAACTAAAAGTGAAATGTCCTGTAGTTTGAGGAAATGGTGAAATCGGAGCTGAGAATAAATTATTTAGAATATGGGTATAAAGTACCCTTGGGGTTTCTGGAAAGCAAGGTTTAGACTGTAGAGTATCTGCATTAGACAGATCTGCATTAGACATGGTCCTTTTCAAATAAATATTATGTTAATTGAAATTTTTTCCTCTCTAGTTTTATTTTGGGCTAAGGTGAAGAAGAGGGTCAATAAAGATGGAAAAATGCTGCCAAGTCTAATTTAAGAGGCCAGAGAATCTAATTATTTTGATAACTGCCTTATGGCCATGGACAGAGAGAGGGTGAATCCAACAATGAGCTAATTAGTGATCTCCACTTGTAGAATTAAGATAATGCCAAGTAGCTTATAAAAGTACTGTACAAGGTGCCAGGGTGGATTCTAAATGAATATGGGTGCAAGAGTGGGCAATGTTTGCTAAAATTTCTTAGCATTCTATTACTAAGATTGTTTTATTACTCTGAGGGCCTAACATTTAAATTTATATTTTAGCTGCGAAAAAATCTGCATTCTTTTCTACATACAGAGAAAAACTGTCACCTTGCATTACATACCTGCTTAATCTAGACACTATTAAACTCACAATTTTTAAAATAGCACTGTTCAAAACCCTGGTAGTTTGTGTAGAACTAGGACTTTTTTCCAAGATAAAAAATTTTTGACTGCTTAAATTTTCTCTTGACAGGACTCCTGAGTAGGCATGTGGATAAATACAGCTCTGTAGAGATGAGACATCTTTCCTTTGCTAGGAAATTTTACATTTCAATAAAAAAAATAAAGGGAAAAAATATACTTTTTAGCAAGGTAAAAAATTTAAAAGTAATACTCATAAAAAATTATTAAACTAGTTTTAAAAACTGTTTAAGTAATGTAAACCTTACCATATCTTACATGCCATTCTAAATCATGGAACACTGCTTTTAAAGAAAACATGGAGAAAAGCAAAATAATGGATCTGGCTCGTCCAGAATAGGAGCCTTGCACTAATGAGAAGGTAGAACAAGGACTCTTCATCATCTGAAGAGTTTTTCTAATTCATTTTTAACAGTCATGATGATGATTTCCCTACAGGGTACCTGGAGCACCGCCAACTGTAAAAGGTTGCTTTTAGGAGTTAATGTATACTTTATAAAAATAAATAAATAAACTTGTTTTCTCCAATCTTGATCTGAGTGGGATTTGAAAATGTGTGTCAGATCACTCTGATAGCTGAATGTCAGCTGCTACTGAGATCTCATTTTCATTCCTCCCTTCCAGGTGTTTTTTATTGTATAAACTTGGAAAACAGCTGCCACAAAACATGGTAAAATATCTTCCTTGTACCCCAGGTTTTAGAACCTTTAGAAAGTTTTCAAGAGAAAATTAATAGCCTTACCTTTGTAAAGCTTCTGAATTATAAATACAATTACGTTTCTGATTAATATATTCATAATCTCTCCATATCAACTCCCTGTCCAGTGCAGGCTCAGCTACAGAGTCAGACCAGGTTGCTCAGGGCCTTCATGGGTGCAGGCTGGAAGCCCTGCAAGGATGGAGATGCCATCTGCTTTGCTCTGTTGCCTGTCTATGCTTGTATTCCCAGCTTCCCTGGTCTTGCTCATTGCTTTCCTCCAGGGCCCAGAGTCTTCTCTGCAAAGCTGCCCCTGGCTACCTTCCCATTACTCTTGCCCTGGGTGCATGAGGGCTCCATTGGTCCCTTCCTCTCACCAGTCCTTGCCCCTTCAGCTGGTAGTCCTGTCCTCATGGGCATTAACTGGTCTTTGCTGCTGGCATCTTGACAGAGTGCACTTTGTGACCTTCCCAGGTGGGACATAGAGATGCTAAACAGGAGATGCATGCTAAACTATGAGACCCCCTGAGGTATCAGCCTCCAGGCAGATGCAATGTAGTTCCTACCACCCCTGAGCCTAACTGCCTAACTACCTGGTAGGGCACTCACCAAGACACCCTAGCTTCCAGCTTGGCTCCAAGGGCACTATAGGAGATTGCTGGAAGCTTTGCTGATATCCCCTGTTCTTCCCTTATCCAAAACTTCAGCCACTTTAACCCTGAAAGCAGCAAGGTTGGTTGGGCACCAACTCCGGCTCAATCCACCCTGACTGTTCCCATCACCTTCTTCTCCCTTATCTGCCCAGAGACATTCCCCAAGAGGATCCACTTCATGACTTTTTCAGGGATCAAAGTCAAACTGACTGGTTGACTGTTTCCTGCACCATCTTTCCTGTCTTTTCTGAAACTGGGCATGAAGTGTGCCTTTCTCAAATTTTTTATAATCTCCCCTAACCTCCATGGATGTTTAAAGATATTTGATGGAGGCCTTACAAGGCCACTACCCAGTTTGTTCATGTGTAGTGACCCACCCAGATCCCACAGAACTGTATGGATTCAGTTTGTATATGTAATCTTTGAATCAATTCACATCTACTGCTGGTCCTTCTTTTCCTTAAACATTTTTTTCTAAACACAGAGACCTTGATGAAGACTGATTTCTATTTTATTTGCAAGAAGACAATAGCATAAGGCTCTTCTGACATAAAAAATTCTGTTCAATAATGTCTATACCACAAGAAGTCTGTGTTTTAGTAGACACCCAGCACAAAGGCACAATACATATACATTTACATAAGTGCTAGAACTTCACACTTCATACTAACTTTCTGACAAAAAATCTTGCTAAAAGAATTCCGAAACTTTACAAAAGCATAAATAATTTTATTCTTACTTATCATCATATGGACATCCATCTGTTTCATACTGAAACTTTCCTGTCTTATTATTTGACAGTCTGTAGGTATTCTGTTTTATAGAAACAGTCCCAATATAAAGAGCCTTAAAAATCACACCTGAGTGCCATACAGCGAATATTTTGAAAACAAAACATGACCACTTTTTAATTAAAATTTATATAGAGTGCAATTTACCTAAATACCTGTGTATTGGTAAAAGCAACAAAGAATTATCACAGGAAATCACATGAAGAATTACGATGTGCAAATGACCCTGTTCTTCGATATGATTGCTGTGTACACATCTAGTTTTTTTATGTGTGCCTCGTCCAAATAGGAGGGGGGGAACAGTATTTTATGGCAAACTAAAATAAACGTATTGTCAACCATTTACAGCCCCATTCACTGAAGGGTGAAAAGCAAGCAGACTGTATTATGTATTTAGTGAGAAATGCTACTAATGGTTGGCATGGTGACTCAAGTAAGAAAGCCAGAGGGCTCACTTGTAAATCACGGTGAACTCCAGAGACAGTGCTTTGATTCCTAGAGCTCTCAGTAAAACTGAGAATCACAGCCATGGCAATTAGCAGCATGTTTCCAAAGCTCATCACAGAAAGCTCATTGCTTCTTGGAGTGTCTGCCTTCCTCAACCATGTGGTAGCAAAGGAAGAGAATATTCAGTGTGATCAACAGATTGACAATCAGTAAGAGTCTCCTAAAGGGCATTTCAAACAGGGTTGCAATCTCATTGTAAGGCCTTGGAAAGTCACTTGATTGAATTTCTGTACCAGAGACTGGAGAAAGACAAAGAGAATCAGGAAAACTGCTATTGTGATGTTCAGGTGCAGGAATCATGACAGCAGAAGTGTAGAACTGTGTTTTCTTCTGTCCATCCTTCTCTAATGCACAGCATTCCAGTATATCCAGTACTTTTGTACACACCTGTGTAAGAACTCAGTGTAAAAATTGACATCTGCACGTCTCCAAAAGAAAAAGAATAGCTGACTCGGTAGCTAAGCTGGGAGGGAAGAGAAGAGTGGTATCTTCCAGCACAGCAAAAATGTGTTTACAAAAAGAGTTGTCTTAGGAAGAGGAATGTGGTGGCGGGAAGGGAAAGGAAGGGAAGTTCAGGGAAGGGAAGTTCAGGGAAGGGAAGTTCAGGGAAGTTCAGGGAAGGGAAGTTCAGGGAAGTTCAGGGAAGCTCAGGGAAGTTCAGGGAAGCTCAGGGAAATTCAGGGAAGGGAAGTTCAGGGAAGGGAAGGGAAGGGAAGGGAAGGTTTTATTATAAGGAGAATAAATGTGCAACTACTTACATTTTTACAATTAATGTGATCCATGGTTTAACGAACTGTCATCAGGATCCTCATAAAGGGGAAAGTCTTATCATTTTGACTGACAAGAAAGAGAAAAATAGCAACAAAGCAAGAAATGACAGGGAATATTAAAAAAAAAGAATGTATATGGAAGATATCCTGATAAATGTACCATGCAAAAATACACTTAGCAAGACAATGAATCAAATAATCTTGAAAACATGAAACTAAAATTATCATTGCAAAAGGTAAAGGAAAAAATATTATAAAGGAAAAGATAAAACAAGACTTCTAGTGAAACAAATGTAAAGGAAGAAAAAAATTAATTATAAATAAATAAAAATAGATTGAATTTTTGATAACTAAATAAAATTTTGACACAAGAGAAAACTAACAGGATACTTCCTGAATTCTACAGGAAATTGCATCAAATATGTTAAGAAATAATGAATGCTGGATTTATTCCACATGCAAAGAAACTAACATGCCTAGAAATTATACCAAAAGCAAAATGATTGATTTTAAAATGTAAAGGAATGACATTATTGAGGCTGAACACAAATGCTTAAGTAGATTATCTACATGGTCACCCCCTTTTCAGACACCAAGAACATCTTGTTCAGCTTCATTTTCACAGCTACAAGTAGATAAAGGGAAGAAACAACACAAAGGCAGAAAGCACAGTTTCAACATCAGTACCATAATTTTCCAAGGTTTCCCATATGCAGGATTCAGATCTGCCAAAAAATTTTGGTAGCCATTGGGAAAAGGAGTGGCTTTGGTTTTGTAAGTGTGTAAAATCAGACTGGGTGCCTGATTTGCTACAATAGCCAACTTTTGTCCCTGAAATGTGGCTATACATTTTGGGAAGGTAGAGTAACATTTGTACACCCATACTAGGGAGCGACCTTTCCCTGCCAAATTTCTTTGTGTCCAGAAGAAAAATACGTTATACTCTTACAGACTAATAGCAAAACTTTCATTAAAAAAGTTTATGATCTTGTTAGAGAGGGCTTTTGGTTCAAAACCTGCTGCAAGTGCAGGCAATGCCAAAGTCTTATCTTTATTTGCAATCATTTTGAATAGAGGACTATTTCTACCCAGTGGACTGGATACCTTACCATTTCTACCAGCCTCATAATGACTTCAAATTAGAAAGGTTGGTCTTTAAGTGATGTTTTACAAACGACCTTTTGACAGCAGGCTTGGTCTGTCCTTGCTTCTCACTGCGAGCTCTGCAGTTACAGTAGTAGTAATTCATGTTTTGTGCTCACACAAGAGTTTTGGCAGTGGTATGATAAGTTTATTCAATACTCAATGCAATACGTATTCACTTTGGGGAAGTAACATGGATGGATGGGCTGTGACTTCTTAAACCTATTTACATCATGCATAGAAACCAACCACAGCCTCAGAGAACAACACATGGACAGCAGAACCCCTGATATCTCTCTTTGCTTCCTCTTCTTTACATCCTACATTTCATTGCACCATGACACTATTTCTACAGCTGCAGAGGGAACTATGTCAAGCTAAAGTTGTACAATGGGCATAACCAAACCAATCCAAACCAAATCAAACAAAAATGTCCTCCTGGAGCACCACCCTCTTTTTCTTTTTGTTTTTCTTTTTTTTTTTTTTCAGTGCAAGGAGACATGCAACTAATTTGTACAACGAAATGGCTAATTTTTACAAGTGAGTGATGTGGTAGAAATGTTAAAAGAAAGATGACGGTGAGGAAGAAGTCAGTGGAAGAAGAGAGGTGGTGACACCCTAATCATTAATGATAGTCAATCATAATGTCAATTTATAATCTCATTTAGAACATAGACAGGTAGAGCAAGCCATGTTAATTTGAGCAACAGTAGATTTTGTGTAAATACAGATTATAAGTGTAGATAGACAAACAAAATCATCAGCTGTGAAAGCTCTGCAGGAAAGGCCATGGTAACTTTTAAGGAGAAAAAAAATCCAGAGTACAAGAAGCAGCAGAGATGGACAAGTTAAGGGAGAATTTTTCCTTCTCTTGTCTTTGAAATACAAAATGCTATAAATTTTGCAGCTGTTCATTCAAGCAGCTAAAAAGGACTTGTAAATTAACATGTTCTTGTTTTATTTTACATATTATAAATTTGTCAGAATGCAAAGTGCCTGGTTTATACAATGACTTCAATATTACAGTGACATCCTTTGTTTAGCACAGCAAACAGGCATCATCACATCACTCTTATTAAGTCCTCTTTTCTGATATGTGCTACTGCAGCTAATGTATTCTCAAAATGAGTGTAGGAATAGATCCAATTCAGGAAGAATTTGTAAAGGAAGGTTAGAAACTCGTTTTTTGCTAGGAAGGCTTTCTGCTTAATGGTAACTCTTCCTCAAAGGCAGTTTCAATGCTTCTCCCCCCCCGGATAGCAGGAGAGATTTTCAGCCTTGCTCTGTTATGTGAGAGGAGAGATGTAGCACTAATAGACAGGTACAGAGGCCTTGGGAAGGTGGGGGAGAAACAGAAAGGATAAAAGTGGGCCCTGAGGGGGCAGGAACTCAACTTTTGCCCCTGAAGGCCTGATGTGCTGCATCATAAAAAAGTGGTCCTTGCATCTGAAATAAACCTTTTTTTTAATCCTTCCACTGCCTTGGCATTCTTAGGAAGAATACCTGTGTATGTTTACCTTACAAAAGCTTTTGACTTGGTCTGGTTCTGTAATAAACTGGAAGACCAAACCATGAAAAGCACATGCTTCTGTCTTCCAGAAAGGTAGTGGAAGACATTTTTAAAGGCTTTTTTCTTGGTAGGTTTTATAAACAGATAATTCTGGAACAACTAGGAGTCTTATCACACACATCTATACTCACACAGTTATCACAGATAGAACTGTGTATCCGACAGTTAAATTCATGGTTTTAATGTTGAGGAATACAGACTAGGTGATGTGTGAAGGCAAACATGCAGAACAGAGAAAAGCTTTTCTATAAGAATCATAGAATCATCAAGATTGAAAGAGATCTTTAAGATCATCAAGTCCAACGATCAACCTAAAGCACCACTGTGACCCCTAAACCACATCACTTAGTACCAGATCCAGACACCTCCACAGATGGTGACTTCACCACCTCCCTGGGCAACCTATTCCAATGCCTGACCACCCCAACAGTCAAAACATTTTTCTAATATCTAGTGTGAATCTACCTTGGCTGACCTTAAGGTCATTTCCTCTCCCTGCAGGCACTGCATAAGAGATCAGTCCTCACCTGGCTGTAACCTCCTTTCAGGTGGTTAGAATCATAGAATAGAATCATAGAATCGGTTGGGTTGGAAAAGACCTCCGAGATCATCGAGTCCAACCCTTGGTCCAAATCCAGTCCATTTACTAGATCATGGCACTCAGTGCCACGTCCAATCTGCGTTTAAAAATCTCCAGGGATGGTGAATCCACCACCTCTCTGGGCAGCCCATTCCAATGCCTAATTACTCTCGCTGTAAAGAATTTTCTCCTGATATCCAACTTAAATTTCCCCTGGCAGAGCTTAAGCCCGTGCCCCCTTGTCCTATTGCTGAGTGCCTGAGAGAAAACACCAACCCCCACCTGGCTAGAACTTCCCTTCAGGTAGTTATAGACAGTGATGAGGTCACCTCTGAGCCTCCTCTTCTCCAGGCTAAACAACCCCAGCTCCCTCAGCCTCTCCCCATAGGACTTATGCTCCAGTCCCTTCACCAGCCTTGTTGCTCTTCTCTGGACCCGGTTGTAAAGAGCGATGAAGTCACCGTTGAGCCTCCTTTTCTTGACCCTAAACGAACCCAGCTCCCTCTGATGTTCCTCATAAGACATGTTTTCCAGAAATTTCACGAGCCTTGTTGCCCTTCATTGGACACACTCCAGTATCTCCGTGTCCTTTTTAAGTTGGGGGGCCCAGAACTGAACACAGAACTCAAGGTGTGGCCTCACCAATGCTGCGCATAGGGGGAGGATCACTTCCCTAGTCCTGCTGCTTACATTATTCTTTATACAGGACAAGATGTCTTTGGCTTTCTTGGCCACTTGAGCACACTGTTGGCTCATATTTAGCAAACTCAATTGACCAACATCCCTGGGTCTTTTTCCACTGGGCTGCTTTCCAGCTACTCTTCTCCCATCCTGTAGTGGTACATGGGGTTGTTGTGGCCAAAGAGTAGAACCTGGCACTTGGTCTTGTTGAAACTCATGACACTGGTCTCAGACCATCTCTCTAGTCTGTCCAAGTTCCCTCTTCCTACACCCCAGCAGATTGAAAATCCTGTCCGACTTGGTATAATCCACAAATTTGCTAATGGTAGACTTGATCCCCTTGTCCAGATCATCAATTAAAATATTAAACAGAACTGGGCCCAACACTGATCCCTGGGGACACCACTAGTGACCGGATCCCAACTGGATGCAGCCCCGTTCCCCAACACTCTCTGGGCCCAGCCCTCCAGCCAGTTCCTAACCCAGTGAGGAATGCATCTGTCCAGGCCATGGGCTGCCAGCTTTTCCAGGAGTATGCTGTGGGAGATGCTGTCAAAGGCTTTGCTGAAGTCCAGGTAGACACATCCACAGCCTTCCCCTCATCCACCAGGTATGTCACCTGGTTATAAATGGAGATCAGGTTGGTCAGGTGGGATCTGCCATTCCTAAACCCATACAGAAGAGGACCAAAAAATAACAGTTGAGGGGATTAATATATGTTTATATCAGGTAGAAACAGATGGGTCACCCAGCACTGGACTACCATGATAGCAAATTGCCCTCATGTCACCAGGATACTGTTGCTTGTAAGCAAGGACACTATAAAGGCTTCCAGATATCTTATAAGCACTCAAGCTACTATCACGGAAATTTAGTTCTTGTATTGCTCCCACCTTAGCTGGCTTGAAGCTACCTCTCTCTGTCATGGCTGAAGTTGCATATCCTCTGGTCTTTTGTTTCAAATTCCCTGCCTGGAAAATTATAGGCCATGTAAAGGGTTTAAGTGAACACAACTCCTACTTCATACATAACTTGACTGTGTCAGCTGTGCATAGCATGATTGCAAGATAGATTGCACTCA
Organism: Pseudopipra pipra; assembly: GCF_036250125.1. Classification (NCBI taxonomy): domain Eukaryota; kingdom Metazoa; phylum Chordata; class Aves; order Passeriformes; family Pipridae; genus Pseudopipra; species Pseudopipra pipra. Next base: position 64,826,780 of record NC_087581.1, read on the forward strand.
GGCTTAGCTGGAAAGCCAGCATCAGAGACAGATTATTATGACCTTGGACCTTTTACAGATACCCTAAGGCTGATGAGCAAATTTTGCCTCCGGATATCTCTCCTTGTCTTGGCATCTCAGTGAACAGTAGAGAGCAAGAATGTGAGGTGGAATAACAGTTAAGGATTGCACCTGTGCCTTCTGGGCTAAAATACAAACCTCAGCATGATCACAAATGCTGTATCAACATCACAATGATAATTTCATCCTCCTTGACCCAGCAGAGCAAACCCTCCATAAAAAGACCTTCTCCTCAATCCACAAAATAATACCTAAACCAACCACTAATGGAAAGATATTTTGCAAAACGTGATCCTTGGAGCCAATTTTTCCTTACTTTGAAACAGTAAAATTCTGGTGTGGTTTCATTTGCAGAAGAGTTGCTTCTACTTTCCAGAGTTGCCCCTTATCCTGTGTTTCTGTCATGGTTTAACCCCAGCCAGCAACAACCACACGCAGTCACTCACCCATTCTGCCCCAGCAAGACGGAGGAGAGAATCAGAAGAGTACACATAAGAAACATCATGGTTTGAGATGGAAACAGTTTAATAGGCAAATAAAAAGCTCTGCATACAAGCAAAGCAAAATGAGGATTTCATTCGGTTTCCTGTGGGCAGGCACAGGTTTAGGCATCCTCAGGAAAGCATGATGCATCACACCCAATTGTAACTTGGGCACAAACACTATCACTCTGAACATCCATCCCTTCTTCTTCTTCCCCCAGCTTTATATTGCTGAGAAGCTGGTAAAGGTCTAGAGCCAGGACAACTGAACACAACTGATGCAAGGTATATCCCATACCATATGTCATCATGTTCAGGATACAAAGTTGTGGAAGACAGAGAAAAGGGGAATAAGTGATGGTGTTTGCCTTCCCCAGTAACCATTAGGTGCAATGAAGCCCAGCTTTCCTGGAGATTGCTGAACACCTGCTTGCCCATGGGAAGTGGTGACTGAATTCCTTGTTTTGCTTTGCTTGTGCATGCAGTTTTTGTTTTGCCTATTCAACTGTCTGTCATCTCAATGAATGAGTTTTCTTACTTTCACTCTTCTGATCCTCTCCCCAGTCCCACTGGAGTGGTGAGCAAGTGGCTGTGGGGTGCTTAGTTGCTAGCTAAGGTCAAAACATAACTCTGTTTATTTTTCTTGTTGTTCATATTCTCTTGGTGTTTGTTCAAATGGTTCTCCTGTAGGACCTGTTGTCTGTTCTGTACAGTATGTACACTCATCCTTTAAGTGGCATGTTAATTTTGTTAAAATAGGAGGATTTTTATTTGTGGGTAATTATAGCAGGAATGTAAATGGATTGGGTTTTATGCTTTTAAGGCAGATGAAGATTCCTTAAGAATGAGTCACTGGTTCTTTTTTCTTAAAAAAAGAAAACAAACAACACGATGCTAACTATTCTCAAACAGAAAGTTCATTTTTTTCTACAAGTCTCTGCACTCTTTAATTCTGTAGTACTGAAGGTGCCAGGCATCTATTATTCCTAGATGTGCCAAAAAATTTGAAGGATAAGATTATTTTTGAGTATAATAAAGGATGAGTTTCCTCTCCCCAAAAACTTTCCTCTTCTCCCCCCCCTTCTCTCATCCCTCTATTAATTTTGCAAGCTGTCAACAACACTTTTAGGTACGTCTTCCTGCTCTGTAGGGAAATAAAATATAAGCTCTTGTTTTTACACAGACAGATACAGATGCATCAAATTTAAATAGCATGTAAGTTGCATGTGGCAGCATAACATAAACTCTGAAGTAACTAATAATTATAATTTTTTTATTTCTTTTGGTTGAGGAGGGGAGGGGATGATGGAGATGGAGCCCTCAACACTGTGGAGCAAAAGGACAAATATCTGACTTCTTTCACGAGAAGATGACAGGGAGTGCTCAACCATTATCATTTTAGGAATAGGACTGTTGCTAAGCAACAAGTCTCACATAATCTTGCTAAGCTTTTGTATCTGAAGAAAATTGAGGAAAAAAAAGTTTGGAAAGCTAATGGGGAAAAATAGTTTCAATGCAGAACAATCAATCGTGCATCTGACCAGAAAATAAACTAATAGTGGGGCAGAAAAACAAAAGCTACTTAAAGATATTTAAAAGCAAATTTATTATTATCAGGTATGTTTAATTGGTTGCATTTTAATTTTCCTTTATCTCTGTGTCCTTTAGAGAAGGATTTCTTGGATGTGACTGCAATAACATGCACGAACCTTACTGTTTAGAAGGTTTTAGCAGTAGAGCAAATAGTGTGGTATTTCTTTTACCTTATGACATTTAAGCTTTCAGTAAACTGCACAGAGCCTGCAGAAGCACTGAGCGAATGAGTGGCATCAATTTTAAATTTTACATGGATGCCTAAGATAGAAACTTAAAGTAGGGAACAATTCCCAAACATCTCTTTTAGGTCGATACCAGGTAGTAACTCAAATGCATACTCCTGGTGCTACAAGACACTGTGCCTGCCAAAGAACATTAAGACACCAGTGTTATTTTCATCTTCTTTTCAAATTCACCTATATTAGTATTGAGCTTGATAATTTATAAAAATACTATTCTTACTCAAGTGTAATCATCTGAAGAGTCCAGCTGATAGCATCCAGGGCAAAAGCACAGGATGTGCTTTTTATTGGTAACCTGTAAAAGATCATAGGTTAGATGATTAACTGCACTAACTAGAACTATCAATTGTAATTAACTGCTGGTGTTTTTTATTGTTATTATGGTAAGAGAAGTGTTGTAGATACAAGTCAGATGACTATGTTCTTTTATTTTGTTTTTATTAGTCCACTCTTACAACTAAACAAAGTAAATGTTACATCAGCATGATAAATGCAACTTAGGAGTCTGACAGGCAAGTGCTTTTATCTTAAAACACAAAACAGTTCATAATGTAAAGGAAGGCAAACATTTTAATGACCCAGGGAATTATTTGTGCAACTTAAGCACAAACTAAAACAAGATCTCTATCATGGTTTAACAGACAATGGGATTAAAAGAAAAAACATAGAAAAATAAACAAAGGTGGTCATTGATCATGATTTTATGCTTACTAAAGGAGAAAAGAAAAATAATAAAGATCCTGGACACATACTGATGTCTTTAGTTGTAATCTTTCTAATGTCTTCATGTGTGGAAAGCTTCAGTAAATCTTACACTTTTTGTTGCAGACTTGCTTTTGGCAAAAGTTCAAGAACCTTATTCCCAACACAAATACAGACTCACAATTAACAGTAAAATTTTTAAGTCTTTAAGTATGAGGAACATTGTCCATCCTACGTCCTCAGAAGAAATTTTTAAAAGACAAGTCTTGGCACAGAAACAATCATCAAGAGTGATGAATTCAAATGAATCTTGTAATTTCATGGTTCACCAAGTTTAGCATAAGCCTTCCTGTTGACAAAACTAAATCCAAGGTGGTTTACCAACAGGGTAAGACATCAGTATACTTTAAACAATTCGGTATCAAATAAAAGTTATGATAATGAAAACATTAATCTCATTTGCTGTCACCAGTATTGTAAAATTTGTCTCTGTGTCACTGAAGTGGAAGGCTGCTTTTTCTTGATGTTCTTCTCGGCTTCTATTTGTTTGGTCTGATTGCTGTTATTAGTGGCTTGCTGGCAGAGATGAACAGGAAAGAGCTATACTGTAGAGTTGAGTGATGGGATCAGAGCATGCTGCTGCTTGTTTGTTGCTGAACATTTTATTTTCTTTTCTTCTGAAAAGAGGAAAACATTTTTCTGTCATGGCTTACCCAATTTAAAATATCTATGACTGTCATCCATGCATTTTGTCATCACCATCATGAGGTTGCTTGTCTTGTTTTGACTTATGAAAGGGTACTATTCTTCCATCTATATAAATATGTTTTTTCCTCAACTTGAAGGTTTTCTACTTTTGATATTGTGACAGGGTATTCCAGAATATATTTACTAGGATTTGAAATCTCAATATTTTTTTTTTATTTGTTTCCCAAGCCCTTCTGATCTCATAGCCTCTTTGTGGTGTAATCCTTAAATGGAATCTTTAGCCTTTGTTAAGCTTAATAGGAGTATTCATCTCTTCTTAAATGTAGAGAAGATTGTTATCTGATTTTGGTAGAGAAATAGTTAAACCACTGCTAGATATAGATATATAATTAATTTTCTTACTTAATTCTCCACTTTTATTATGAAAAGGGTTACCTAAGGAAGGAGCTATTTAGTTCACCCTGTATACTTTTGTATCTTATAGTGACAAAAAGAGATCATGAGATCCACAAATTACTTTACTACAGAGTTTCTTTGAAGTAGGTTGATCGTTACTGCAAAACTGCATCTGCACGATGTAAATGTAGTTCCCTCAACTGGTGAGCACAGTCTGACAGATTGTGCAAGAAGATACTCCATCAGAGTAAGAAAATACTCTTGTCAGAGCGTGAAAATTGATTCAAAATTATGCTTATGCTGAACTACTCATTCTGAAATGCAAATTTTTTATTGGCAGCAATTAGCAGTGTTTTTCAAGGGGCAGGTGAGGCGTCTCAAAAAACTTGATTTTGGTACCAGAATGATGTGTAGCATGTGTGCACTACTGACAAGCAGCCTCATTTCATCACAAAACCCACAGAGTAGTGTTCCGTGCAGTAACATAAGTCTGACAAGGAATATGGAAAGGCTTTGTCAAATAAAAGCTATCTTGGATACGTTTTTTGTCTTACACAGGTTTCGCCCTTGGTTTATTAACTAGATTTTTGTATTAAGTATGAGCATCAGAATTACTGCAGTTTTGTGTTTCGGTTTAATTAACTTAGCATGATTGGTGTAACAGTATTTTTTTGTATTTCTTGTATAATTAATAGCCTGTGAATGTCTGTTGTGGTCACTGCACCTTGAATATATATGCAAAATTTCAGTTATTGACTAATAGTAGCTGGAAATTATTTTTTACATGTTTCTGAGGTAAGCTAATTAAGAAGCCTTTACAGTTTGATTTTCCTACCCATGTTTACTGCATCTCAATTCTTACAGCAAGATGAGGAAAGTGAGTGAGTGAGACAGCTATTAGAGAAGGAGGTTGTGTGGGAGAAGAAACTCCCACTGTGGAATTCCTAGGGAATCCAAAAGCAGTGCCTCCAGGACAGTATCAAACAGTTTGATGAGGCAGAAATGAAAAGATATTTTGTAATTGAGACCTTCACTTTCCAGTATGACCCAGTCTACTATGCATAAAAAGGGGATTAAAAAAAAAAAAGAAAATAACCAACTGGTTATATGACATACCGGACTGCTATTGGGCAACTGAATGGTTTTCAGTCTTCATATCAACTTCTCTCTGTGAGTTTGGGTACTCACACAGTGGGTACTTACTCTCAGTACATGGAGTGCATTCATCTGACACAATCCATTCCTAAGTTGCTGTTTTGGGTGCTGATTTTAAGCTAGTCTAGTGTCATATTTACAATACTATTAAGAATATATGATGAATAATATTAACAACATACTTGTCTCCCTCGCTCTACAATTCAGTCTCTCTTTTCCTCACACTCTTATTAGTTTATTAAACTGAATCTAGTTCTTCTTCATTAAGAGAAAGAATATTCCAAACAGTAAAGAGCATTACAACAATTATAATTTCTTTGTGGCAATGAGTACTTTATTCAGCCAGTCATAGCTATAAAGTGCTAGGCCAGAGATGGATTTTACTAGTTCTTTATTTTTTTAGTTAGTGGGTTTTTCGATTGTGCATACCTGTTTTTGTTTCTGTCCCTTTTTTTTTTGTTTTTTTTTTTTTTATCCCTGCTACCTCTTCCATTTTCCCTTTTTTTTTCCCCTTGAGAGCTCCCTATCATGTGCACAATATATTCAAATTGTATATGAAATTGTAAATATATATTTTTGCTATAGCTTTGGCTGTTTGGGTTTTTTTCTTCCCTCTCTGGGGAGTAGGCTTTATTCTGGGTCTCAGCAGTTTGGCGGAGAGCCAGCTCGAAACTTACACAAACAGGTACATCTCTTCTGTGAGTATTCTGCCTTCCTAGGGAGCCTTGTACAATAGGTATGAGGCTCTGTAAGTTTAACTGGAAAATAATGAGGATGATGGTTCATCTAGATTGGAGGTGCTGCTAAGGTTAAGTCAGATCTGTTGTCAAGGACACAGGGGAACTCTTTAACAACTTGCTACACCACTTATATATGCACAAATCTATGGGTCCAGATGGGATCCACCCAAGGGTACAGAGGGAGCTGGCTGAAGAGCTTACTGAGCCACTTTCCATCACTTCTCAGTAGTCCTGGGTAACTGGGAAGGTTCCAGACAGTCAGAGGTTGGTCAACGTGATGCCCATCCACAAGAAGGATCAGAAGGAGGATCCAGGGAACTATAGGCCTATCAGCTTGACCTCAGTGCTAGGGAAGGTCATGGAGCAGGTCATCTTTAGTGAGATCACATGGCACATACAGGACAACTAGGGAATGAGGCCCAGCCAACATGAGGTTAGGAAAGGCAGGTCCTGCTTGACCAGTCTTATCTCCTTCCAGTCTTATCTCCTTCCATGACAAGGTGACCCACTTACTGGATGTGGGAAAGGCTGTGGATAAATGGCCTTTGATACCATTTCCCACAGCATTAAGCTGGAGAAACCAACTGTTCACAGCTCGGAAGAGTGTTGTCTTCACTGGGTAGAAAACTGGCTTGATGGCCAGTCCCAGCTGGTGACCAGTCACAAGTGATGTTCCCCAGGGCTCAGTATTAGGGCTAGTCCAGTGTAATGTCTTTATCAATGATCTGGGCAAGGGAATCAAGTGTACCCTCAGCCAGTTTGCAGATGATGCCAAATTGAGTGGGAGTCTCGATCCGCTGGAAATTAGGAAGGCATTACAGAGGAATCTGGACAACTTGGTTTGATGGGCTGAGCCCAACTGTAGAAGGTTCAACAAGAAGAAGTGCTAGATCCTACTCTTGGGTCACAATAACCCTGTGTAGTGCTACAGGTGTGAGGCATAATGACTGAAAAGCTGCCCCTCCAAAAAGGACCTGGGAGGGCTGGTCAACATTTGTCTAAACATGAGCCAGCAGTGTGCCCAGTTGACCAAGAAAGTCAGTGGCATCCTGGCCTGTAGCAGCAATAGTGAGGCCAGCAGGACTAGGGCAGTGGTTGTCCTCCTGTACTTGGCATTGGGGAGGCACAACCTCACTGCATCTAGTTTGGATTTGCTCACTACAAGAAAGACACTGCGGTGCTGAAACATGTCCAGAGAAGGGCAATGAAGGTGGTGGAGGGTCTAGAGACTGTCCTGTGAGAAGCAGCTGAGGGAACTGGTGTTGTTTAGCCTGGAGAAAAGATGGCTCAGGGAAGACCTCATCTCTCTCTACAACTACCTGAAAGGAGGTTGTAGTGAGGCAGGTATTAGTCACAAAAAAAAAAAAAAAAAAAGGATGTTTTGAAAACCTAGAGAAGTACAAGAAGGTCAGCACCAAATGTCTCATCAGCAGTTTGCAACTCGATACTTCACAAAAATAACTGTGTGGGAAGCAAATTAGCACCTATCCATTAAGTTTCCTTTTAAGAACAGAAGTTTACTGTTTAAACAACCACTGTTTTGAGAGCATGAAAAGTCCCAGTAATGTCAAATGAAATACGCTGTATTAGTAATGTAATTGAAATTTTTGTGTAGCAGAAGACTGTATTTACAAGGACAAAGTAGATTTGATTTGTGGGTTGTTTGGTTGTTTTGGTTTTTTTTTTCTGTAAACAATTGCTACAGGTATATAAATTAAATTAACTCACAGAAGTTTCAAAAATGTCAATGGTGCCTTCAGGGAAATGTATATAATAAAGTTCTGTTTGGTTAAATTACATGTAAACCTGGGACTCATTGAAGTCAATAGCAAAATCCCTGCCAAGTATAAAAGGACCAGCATTTTGCCTTAGAGGGATCTTCTAAGCAACAAGAGATACTAACTGCATTTGTTAACTTAATTTCTTCCTCAGCGCTGCACACTCTTCGCATGGAGAATGAGTCTCAGGAGATAAAACGAAGTATTCCTGGAGCTGGGTTAGATTATTCAGCTCATTATTCAGCTTATTTTCAGTCATGTAATACAATAACGTAGGGTCAACTTGCTTTGCTTAAGAAGTTATAAGTCTGTCAATAAGCAAACATCTATCTGTCATATCAGCCTGTGATTTCATTTGATCTCCATTAATTTCTCTTTTGCCCCAATGGCTCTATTAAAATCAGCTGCGTCGTCTTCTTCCACTAATCACGCAAAAGCCTCAGGGATTAAAGATCACTTTGGGCAAATGTGAAGGGAAAATCTGGTTTCAGACAAGAGAAAGTTTTTATTGTCATAGCCTGAATCTATAGTACCTCACCTGTGGAGAAATTACAGTATATTGGGTCTGCATTGCAAGGTTTTGGTAGTGGCGGACTACAGGAGTGGTTTCTGTGAGAAGCTGCCAGAAGGTTACCCTATGTCCAACAGAGCCAGTGCCAGCAGGCTCCAAGCCAGACTTGCCTCTGGCCAAGGCTGATTCCGTCAGAGATGGTGGCAGCATCTCTGGGATAACAGGTTTAAGGGGAAAAAATTGCTACCCAAAGTCTATTGAACTAGGGAAGAGAGCAGCGAGAACATGTGAGAGCAGCAGCCCTGCAGACACTAACACCAGTGGAGAAGGAGAAGGAAGAGGTGCTTCAGGCACCAAAACAGAGGTTCCTCTGCAGCCTGTGGTGAAGGCCATGGTGAGGCAGGCTGTGCTGCTGTAGCTCGTGGTTTCTGTGGTGAAGCAGAGATCCACCTGCAGCCCATAGAGGTCCCCGTGGCCCCCATGCTGCAGCAGGTGAATGCACACAACTGTGACCCTGAGGGAACCACAAGCTGGAGCAGGCTCCTGGGAGGACATGTGGCCCTGTGGAGAGAGGAGCATGTACTGGAGCAGATTTTCTGACAGGACTTGTGAGCTCATGAGGGACCCATGCTGGAGCAGTTCATGAAGAACTGCAGCCTGTGGGAAGGAACCCATGCTGAAGTAAGTAGGGGAAGTAAGGGAAATGTGTGCAGGATTCCCACCTACTGGAGGAAGGAGTGGTAGAGACAATGTGTGACAAATTGACTGCAGCCACCATTTCCCACCTCCCTGTACAACTGCAGGGAAGGAGGAAGAGCAAATCGTGAATTGAGTCTGGGAAGAATGGAAGGGTGGGAGGAAGGAGATTTTAAGATTTGGGTTTATTTCTCTTTATTTCTTCTGATTTGTTTGATAATAAATTCAATTAATTTCTCTGTGTCGAGTCTGTTTTGCCCATGGCAGTAATTGCTGTGTGATTTTTTCCTGTTCTTGTCTTAATCTATTCTTTCATTTCCTCTCCTCTTTCCATCTGAGGAGAGAAATGTTAGATAGGCTTTGGTGGGCACCTAGCATCCAGCCAAGGTCAATCCACCGAAGATGGGTTCTCTTTTGCAAAGATATGTGCAAAGACAAAGGTTGTTTGTTACCCAGAGAGTTCTAACTTAGTTTTCTTTTTATGTGATCTAATAAAATAGCTATGTTTGGGGTTTTTTTTTTGTAATTTTTACGATAAGAAGTATATAACCTGTACAAAATACATCTTTTAAAATATATACTAAATAAATAAGCAAAATCTCCCTCCCTTAAGAATAACAAGAATATGATTTAGTGTTCTGAAAGTAATTTATAGAGAGGATCCTCAGATAAGATTAAAAACTATAGTGTCACTTATACAGACGAAGGCATTTTGACTGTCATGAGCTAGCTATTGTGACACATCTTTTTTATCTAAAGGTTCAAGATTTCATTTAGACTGGTAGCATCTATTACTTCACATCTTTTTCTCTCATCTCTCCACTTTATCTTAGATTGTAAATCCTACCTTTATTTGGAGGACATGAATAGTAAGATTAGTTTTTAAATGTGAAAAATGAAAAATAGAGAGGAAGTGTTGTTTCTCTGCCTATTTGAAAAGAGTGAAGCCTTTTCAGGTAGGTGGGTGCTATCTAGTACTCATATAAATGTGCATGAACATACTTGAGAATTATGACTGGCCATTTTGCCCACATATTTGTTCCTTTCAAGGTTTTTTTTCTAAAATTGAGCCTTAATTTATTTTTTTCCATACATCCATCTTATTCCACTTTTTTTGGACTAGTATAGCATTACAATTTTTCACTCATCACATAAATGAATTCTGGAAAAGGAGATAATTTTTTAATTGACTTGGAAAAAAATTCAGACATCCGCAAGTAATATGCCTAAGCTCATTTAGAAAACCCTGCAAACTCACTGATTTTTCCTGCTAAAAAACAAGGCCAAAATCTTCCAGTGTTGATTCATTTTATGCAGTTGTTTAATCTGAAAATGAAGGCAGCCACAAAACAAATAATATTACTTTGTTAGCCAAGACAAAATACTATTATCTTGGCTCATATTCTTTTTATTCTTAAAATTATTCTGTCATTCCACTCTTCCTAGCTTACATACTTTCAAAAGCTTTTGAATAATTTCAAAAGAAGTTTTTTATGGTTCTCTAGTTCTTTAACTATTTGATAGATTCACCAAACAGTGATGCATATTGTACCGTAGTGCTGTAGCATAGTAGTCAAGGGAAGGTTCTTGGCCGGCTGCAGAAAGTAAGACAAAGTGATTATGTGGATGATTATGATTAGATTTAATGCTAATATGGTATCTTAATATTGTAAATTCAGTATCTAAATAGTAAGTCTATCGTTACAACTTGTTACAGTACAATCTGTCCCTCCTGTTGAGTCACGAACTTCAATGAGACTCTTGCTGTCTAAACTTCTCAGAAGTCTAGATGTGACTGGGGCCAATTAGTCTCAGATTTGGTCAACAGTCTGTGCCTAAAGGGTTACAATATAAGCAGGTTCATCTAGAAACATACAATACAGGTTTACAGTCTTTGGCCTTGTAGAATTCGTAATTACAAAGGAAAAAAAAAAAAAACAAAACAAAAAACACGCATTTTAGCATTTTATTTCCATATTTACCTTTTATTCAGCCATTCCGTGTCTCTAGGCTGGATGTACCCTGCAAGTGTCCCTGTCAGGGTGGAGATTCACCCAGAAACTATCTGCAGACTGTGGGAGATGGATTTTCCTAGTTGGGTCAGTCTCCAGCAGCATTTTATATCACTTTGTAGACTGATGTGCACCAAAGTGAATCAAAAACTCTTCAGCTTCCTGGAATGCAGTAATTGTATGAGCATCCAGAAAGTTCCTTCTGCAATGCCCACATGGTGTGCTTTTCTTAGGATAAACCACATTGTCCACCAGAGACAGTGGAAGTGGGGGCAGGGAACGGACACAAACAGGAAGACCCAACTGTCTTTCATTGCCATCACAAGTGCATACACAGTGTGGCAAGTGAAGTGCAATGCCAAAATGATACAGAAGAATTAATACTGAGTCGTGGCAAAAACTCATTCATAAATATATTAAAGAGGAAAACTCACATGGAAGTATTTGCAAAACATCTAGCTATGAAGATTGCTGGATAGAGGTTTACAAAAGAGTGAAATAAAAATTAACAGTTCTGGTATGGGTCTTGTTCATTATGCTTATTTGAATATCAATATGACTAAATTTGGTGAACATAAGCTGTCAGTTTTGAAATTAAACCTACAACTTTCAGATGGCAAATTTCTTTTCATAGGCATGATGCTGTGGCAGTCTTCTATGAGTCTTATCATTTAGAGCTGATTTTGTTTTTTGCTAGTACTTCAGTGCTGGTGAGATGAACAATAACAAAGATTTAGTCTTTACAGTAAAAAAGATGCCTGCTGCTAATACTACTACAGCATTATTAATTTTTATTGAGACAGACAAGAAGTTGAAACAAGATAGGTTTTAGATGTATAGTATACCTGGAGTTGCTTTACACTGTTCTGATCCAAGAACATTCTTGTTGTTTAGAAAGATATGAGAAAACTTACAGCAGTTTTTCCACAGATAGGTACTGCAGAAACTTTGCACCCATATGCAAGGTACTTGGGGTTCCTTCAAGCTAATACGATTTTTTTGCCAGCACACAGGCAAGATTGTCAGCCTAAGATATGGAACTGTTTATATCAACAAAAATTAAAAAATGCTTAATCTTAAAAAATTCAGTCTGCAATGTCACCCAGCTTTTAAAATTTAAAACAAAAAAAAAATATGTAAAATGTTTAGATTTTTTTTCCAAACATAACTTCTAAGTCATAAAAGGCAGGTAGTATTACCTTTCCCAGAAAGCAAATAAATTCCTAACTATTCATCACAACTGCTGCACTTTCCTCTGCAGGATCTGCTACAGACTAAAATTGAAGAAAGGGCTTACACATTAAAAGACTTTCTGTGTGCTGCTTAGAGGTAGGCAAACTGGACCTCAGCCATGAATGTTCACACAAAGATGTGTGTCCACTCAGCAGCTAAAGAAAGTTTAAAAAAAGTATTTTTCCCTATTATAAGATCAAAGTAGCTTTACATGATAGTTTCACAAATATATGTTTAAAAATTAAACACTTACAGAGAAAGCAACCATATAAATAGTTATACATTGCGGAATCAGATGCAGTGAGAGAATTTCCAAGATTACTAGAGCTAGCTACTAGTTAGTGACTGTTACTAAAAGGTTTGCTTATTGCCTTTAATTTTATGTTATATATATTAGAGGCTTCTATCCTTCATGTTTTATGATTTGGGGTCTGAACACAAACATAAAATTATGTATTATCTTATTTAATTAAGGATTAGCACTTTCTAGCAGAAAATTCTTGTTTTTATAATGTAAAATACATCAAGAAGCACAGGAATAATATAGCTAACAAAAAGATGTATTCGAGTAAACTTTTATCAGAACACTGCTTTCAAAAAAAAAAAGGCTCTTTTTCTGAATGTGTTTTTATGGATTCATTAAATATTCTTAAATCATAAAACAAAATTAAGTCTGATAGAGTATGTAGTTTTCTGTATTGACAGATAGAAGCAAATATATTTTTCACTGTATTCCCTGTTTTCAGATGAAGCCTAAACTCTCAAGTAAGTTTGGGCACTTAAGGATGTAAGACTGTTAACTACAAGCAGAACCAGCTGTAACTTATCCTTGACTGCCATTTTTTTTTTCTTTCTTACAATCAGTCTTTCCCTACCATTATGTACAAGTGTAAGAACCCCATATAGAGCACAAGGACGTCAATACTCTCAAAGACTATGGGTTTTAATATTCTTCAACAAAGATGTAGAATACAACTGGTTCATTTTCTGATGAGGAATTTTGTTCTTTACCACAGAGTAAACAAGATTCATGCATTCCAGCATGGAAGATCCTATTAATCAAAGCTGACTTGCAGACCGATACAGTCAAATTAAATTTATATGACTCTTCCATGCTCCTGCTCTTCCTTGTCTGCTATTTTCTTGCTATTTTTTATCAGGGGAAAAAAACAAAACTGGAGTTCTCATTTTTATACCTCACTTTGAAAACTCTAAGGAGCTTTAGCACATGAGCTCCATCCTACTAGTTCTATTGCCAGGAAGATCTACACTCGAAGCTGAGTTTCGTGTATCTAAAGAGCACAGCTTGATACTTCAAACAGATGTATCAGAAGAACGAGGGGAATACTGGGAGGAAAGCAGTCGAGAGCAAAAGCATCTCAGTAAGGTTTCCACACTGTGGGAAACATACATGAGGTGCAACTGCAAAAATCCATTAGAATACGTACAAATTAGATGGGTCTGTAATGAAGCAGATAAACCAGAAAACACTAGAAAAAATAGTTTTTTAAGAGAAACTTCTTTTCTTGGCCACTTCTTTCTTACCAGTTGAACAACTGAAGAGTCCCAACCACAGTGCTTGAGGCAGTTCATGGTTCATACATAAAAAATCCTCATATAAAAAAGGCTCATATATATAAAATCCATATATAAAATCCATCATTTCTTATCCACAGCTGGATATATTTTTGTTGCTGCTATCCTTAACTACGCAGACAACACTTGAAGAATTAATAACATGTAAAATTCTTATTAAGAATTGAATTTATCGTTTTAATTTTCTCTACAGCTTCAGGACTGTCATCTAGAAAAAGTTATTTTCTATTTTGTTTTTTGTGTTGTTGTTTATTTGGTTGCATACAGGAAATCACTATGGCATTTAGAGGCATCTTTTTTTTTCATCTATTTATTTTTATACAAAGTCTAAGTCAGAAGTAATAAAGACCTCATAGCTGCAAGCCAATATTGTGTGACATAACACAATCAGATCCCACATATATGTCTCTACATTCTGACCTTATCTGTTGTTGCTTTTACAGTATGGTTTTTGACAACATGAAATAATACTTTATCTGTTCCATCCAGTCTTTGTACTATAGTGAAGCTGAACCTTCAGTCCTTGGTACACAACACTTAAACCACGGCGGCACTACACGAGGGGTTACAGAGACCAAGGGCTACAGTTTCCATATCCTGAAATATTTCTTAAACTATGGAATAGTCATAGTCATGAAAAGCAAAACCTATTTGACTCCAGTATTAACACAGAGCCAGAACTTCCATTGTTTAAATATAAAGATGAAGTCCAAAAGAAAATTAAAAAGCACATGGACAAACAAGATATTTTTTTTTTTAATGGATATAACACTTAAAAAATTTGCACCTTAGACAAAGTTAGGTGAAAATTTTTCCAAGTTTTCAATTCTGTGTTGGTAACAATACCTTAGAAATATACTATAGCCATTACAATGTCATTCACTTAAGCAGGCAGATGCAAAAAAATGTCATTAATGAATCTTCCTCCTAATTGGAGAATGCATAACTTACACTTCTTTATACTAAGGTTTTTGGGAAAGGTGAGTTAAACTTCTGGTTTACATTCATTTTTCAAATACTGCTCACACACAAAAGCATAACAGCAAGCAAAAGAATTTCCTGCTCACTCAAATGGAGCTCCATCACTGTTTTGTAATAAAACATATCAGATTCATTTTCATGTGGCTGTAAATATCAAGAGCATACCAACATTCAGAACAACCTGTCATCTTACACACATCTCAGTCACATTTCCTTGTAATTATATAGAAAAGACTTACTGGTTTCTTGCACATCAGCTACATTTATAAGAAACAAAAAAAATTTATTGATTGTCCACATATTTAAACCAAGATGTATGTCATTTCAAAACCTTCACATTCAAACACATGGATTGGCAAAATACTTTTTTTAGATGGCTTTTGTCAGCCTTTTTAATTGAGGGAGTCAAAATGTCCTGATGATATGAGCTTCTTCCTAGGAAACATACATATTGACTTTGTTTCCACTTCCACCATGTGCCACTGCGGACTTGGCAATTTCCATCTACTGGTGTGAATATAGCCCATATACAAAATATATTATATATAATGCAATATATACAATGTAAATGAGTATTACTTGAATAAAGACATGGTACAAAGACATCCATCTGGCCTTTATCCTCTCTCCTCCATGTTTTCAACAATGGTATTTAGAGCTCTCAGCAAAGGAGACCCATAGCAGAACATCGAGACTGCTTAATTCAAGGTTGACTCTGTGTGCAAGTTTCAAGCTGGCTTCCCACCAAGTCTCCAAAACCTGACAATAAGGCCTGCTTCCCAGAGAGGGAAGAAAAAAAAACAAATCACAGGAAAAAAGCTGAAAGAAGTTTGAACGAAATGAGATTCTATCACAAATATATATTTAAAATTATATATATAAAATTTGAATATATTATCCACAACAGGGAGCTCCCGAGGGGGAAAAAAGGGAAAAGGAAGGGGGAAACAGGGATAAAAAGAAGCGTAAAAACAAATATCTCCTAAATATACCTGTTAATAGAGAGATAGTCAACAAATATAAAAAGGAATTAAATACTTTCCTGAGCGGGACAGCAGAACTGTGCAAGGCAGCAGCCAACTCTCCCACGCCTCCCGGAGAGACCGGAGATAAGGACAGGTCTGAGCAGCAGGCTCTGGCCTATATAAGCAAAGCCCATCTACGGAGAGACCTGTCACCTTCACCCACCAGAAGAGAGAAGAGAGTGAACTCTCTTATCTGCGCCTTTTTATATGTTGTGTTATGGAAAGGAATAGCATGGAATACTTCCTAAGTCATTAACCTAATTCCTTCCTGGTTACAAACCGGTCTCCAGGAAGGCCTAGGGTGAAAACTATCACGTTCTGCTAAAGGGATGGTCCCAAAGCAATAGCACAAAGCAATCTGGTTCTCAACTACAGCCTTGTCTCTGGTTACATGGTATTTCAAACAGACACATGAACAATCAGTCAAATTTTTTTAAAAGTGGTGCTAAAATCCATCAACAACACACACAGATAGCATAGTCCTAATACTTCATGATTATTACAAGTTATTTGAACAATGTGTTCCTCTCTGTACTTTACAAAACTAATCTCAGTTACTGTTAACACAATTTCTTTGTTGCTTCACCTACTTGTGGCTCTAAGTGTCATGCTCAGAGTGTTACCTTGAGCTTCTCATGCTATTTTTGCCTTTCAAAGGGCTATTGTAATAAATTTGTCTCATCAAAGCATGTCTGTTTTAAACACTCCTTAGAAAGAAAGCTTTTGCTATTCACATTTTTAAAGGAAAGGAAAACAAGATCAACACATTTTAATATTAGAGAAATATTTGAAAAGTAATCACAGAAGAGGCTTTTATTTTACTTATGTCAGTCAAAATGGGTTTAATTTGAAAAAGAGGTCATTTTGACAAGATATTAGTCATAAAAGAAAGAAAGTTATAAAAGAGACCTGAAATACTTGAATGCACCTCAATCACTTGAAGTGATGGATGAACACTATGTCTATAGGAGAACGCCTTATGTCTCTGTAACTTGGTCTCTTGGCACCTTGAGATTAAATCAAAGAAAGTCAGTCCCTAGTAAAAAGTTTACACGTAATTTTTCTTACAGATGTTTCCTGAGGAAATCAAAACATCAATCATACATTGAGAAAATGAAGGACAGAAAGTAGATAAGGTACATAAAAAAAAAAAAGAAAGAAAGAAAAAAAAAGAAAAAAGAAAAGAAGGAAGGAAAAGAAAAATTTAAAGATAGGTAGATCTGAATTAATTTAACAAATAAGTAAATTGACATAAATATAATTGTTAGTATGAACAGATGAGACACTGGTTACTCGGAAACTTTTAATACAAATAATGGTGCCTAATAAGAAAACAGAGCGAAATAACATGTGAGTATCACATATGTAAAGAAACTAATATTCTAAAAATGAAGAGTCAAAACTCAATTTTCTTTTCTCAAGATGCTTCATAGTACAATTTAAACTTTAGAGCAGAAACCATTTTCCTCAATACTTGCAGATAAAACCTCATACATTCATTTCATAACCTCTTTCCTTCTCCCAGCCACCTCTGTCATTACTTTTGCTCTCACATCTTTCCCCTCAATATCTTTCTTATTATGTCAATAAGTTACTCTCTTCCTGAAGGGCTCTCTCCTGAGATTTTTGCTCCTTGTTCACGTTAAGGATTGCTTTTTGATGTCCTCCATGTTTCATGCTCTTGAGTTCTTTATTGACAGCTGCTCTCTTTCGAGTTAGAAGATGCACTTGTGGAGATAACATAAGGCATCTACAAACAGCGAAGGCAGCTATTTAACAGATTATCCCATAATTATTTAAAAAGGACCCTGGTTTCCACTTTACGAATAACAGCCACAGGGCTGTAGTCCTGGGAAGTAAACTATCAAAGTAACACAAGAATTAGTTACAATAATGACACAACTATTATTCAAGTGGCATACTTTTTTTCAAGTAATAAAACACAGAATGTTTTGTCATGGCTAGATTTCAATTTTCTCCACAAAGGGAGAAACAAGGAAGTGGCACAGCATGTTTCCTTATCCTTTAAGTTCACATACAATGTTTATATAACTATAGAATTGAGATTTTGGTCACTCTAGGTTCAAATTAGGGGAGAAAAATAAGCTGAGGATTTCCAGTTCTCTTATGGTTGCCTATAAAATTTCTACTGAATAAGTTCTCAGTAAATGTGAGACATAATAAATACTTTAACCAAAGAATGAACATCCCTTAAAATTCTTAATTTTAAGCTATGCCTTAATGAACAAGTGTTGGAGATATCTACCTCATTCCCAAGAAAGGTTACATTAAAAACAGTGGGATCCCATCCTCGGCAGATGTATCCAGGATTTTCACCTTTCCTGACTGAAGAATTGCTTACTATTCTGGACAGGTTACACCTTTGGGAATTTCATAGAGAAAGAAGCAGAGAGGAATGTACAGCAAAACTAGGAATATTGCCTTTCTGCAACCGAATTTCCACTTGCGCTACAAATTCCTTGTTCTGCCAGCAAGTTTAGAACACCCCCTGGTTTCCTCTTTCTTGCAAAGTCTGTCATTTCTCAGATAAAATTCTCTTTGTGTCACCCCATTGTAGTTGTGATGAGTGTGAAAGAAGTCAGGAAAGAGGAATGGAGCTGCAGGACCAATGATCCCAGCACAGGAGTCTTCCATGTGACAGTACAGATTCCACAATACCCTGAACTGTCCATGAATGCCAAAAGCCTTCTCTGCAAGACAGGTGTATCCTTCCACTTCTCAGGTAGTCAGAAGTCTTCATGGGGCTGTGATGGCAAAGGGAAGATGCTGTGGTTTAATCCCAGCCAGCAACCAAGTACCACACAGCCACTTGCTCACTCTCCCACCAGCACAACCTGGGGCAGAATCAGAAGAGTAAAAGCAAGAAGATTTGTGACTTGAGGTAAAGAGAGCTTAATAGGGAAAGAAAAAGCTTCACACAGAAACCAAGTAAAGCAATAAATTCATTCACCACTTCTCATGGACAAGCAAGTGTTCAGCCATCTGCAGGAAAGCTGTGTTCCATCATGCGTAATGGTTACCTGCATAGACAAACACCATAACTCTAAACATCCTCTGCTTATTCCCCTTTCCTTGGTGCCATAGAGTATAGAATATCCCTTTGTTCAGTTTGGGACACCTGTCCTGGCTGTGTCTCTTCCCAGCTTCCCATGCACTCCCAACTTCCTCACCAGTGTGGCAGTGCATAAAACAGAAAAGGTCTTGGCCCTGTGCAAGCACTGCTTGGCAATAAGAACATCACCTCTATGTTGTCAACCCTGTATTCAGCACAAATCCAAAATACAGACCCATACTAGCTACTGTGAAGAAAATGAACTCTTCCCAACCAAAACCGGCACTGAAGGGAAAAGTGAAAAAGGAAAAGAGAAAGGAAAAAGAGGAAAAGAAGAGAAAAAGGGGACAGGAGAAGAGTACGAATAGAGTGGGTGAGGAAAGAAGGATGACAGGATGTTTCATGGTATTATGGGCCCCTTTAAAAGATCTTTCTTAAGATGTGGTCTATATCAGGGAAGGAAAAAAAAGTTTTTAATTAGTCATTGTGGAAAAATTTTCTTAATTTTTTCAGTGGTTAAGATGCCTTTTAGTTTAAGAATGTCTCTTACTAACATAGACCCTAATACTAAATTGAAAGTGCTGTGGGTGACAGAAGCAAAAGAGTAGGCCTTATAAAAAAATCCAGAAAAATCATGGTAGGGCTTCAGTGTATCTGGAAATTTTAATGCAAAATTTAACAGACTGATGAAAGTAATGAGGTTCCTGACTGAGAACTACATGAAAGGCAAAAAGCTTGAAAGTATCTGAAAGGCTCACCAAGAGGGAATTCCTGTCAAAGCTCTCAGGCGCTTTTATTGTCTTTTTAAAAAGCTCATATTCTGACTGAGAAGATGGATTTTTCAGTCTAAGAGTATCAGAAGGCTGAGAGTATGCACGATGCCCAGTCTGACAGCAGCGGAGCCTGCACAGTATTTATTTACTAAGTATTGACACATCTCCCTGCTGCTTGTGTCAGTGATGTTTCTGGCTTTACATCAAATGAGGACAGGCACATATAGAGTTTTAGAAAGACTCTCCATGTGTCTGACCACCAGCTGAATGAACAGAGTAACAGCTATTCCTGCAGATGTAATGTTTACTCCAAAGGAAAATAAACTCAAATATTTGAAACAAGGGGGAAGGTAAAGGGGACAGAGTGGGAATTGTTGTGTTAAATAGAACACCGTAGTTGAAAATACATTTTGTCCTGGAAGATAGTCTGCTTTCCAAGGATTCCTTCTCACATCCTAGCCTAGAGGGTGTTTTAGGACTGGAGAGGGAACAAAGTGTCAGTCAACACAGAACGGAATTGTCACAGATGCAGAAAAATTGGCAGTGGTTTAACCCAGTGTGAGAAGATTGCTCCAGCTTTTGATGGACCTATTCACAGACAGATTACAAGGGAGAATGACAGTACTATCTCACACAGGAGGCTGTTCTTCACATCTTCTCTGACCTTGAACATAGCCTTTTATTCTGTTAAGCTAGAGGTAGAGCTCGAACTTGTTAGCTGTTCATAGAAGTGTATATTTTAATTTTAATGTATTCAGAACAGGGACCTGGAGGTGTAAATCTGTAAAGTGAAGAGTGGCACTTGGGAACTGGATTCTACCAATCCGAGGCAAAGCTGAAGGTTTTTTCATCCTTCCTGAATGAATCTCAGGATATGTGCAATTGCTCAAAGAGCACTTCTTTCTATGACACAGCTATTTTGTAACTGTCCTCTGGACCCCCCAGAGTCTTAATTTCAGTCTCTCAACTACAAGATTCTACCACAGTTAGCTTAACTGCAAAACATCAGATGGAAAACACGTGTTATCACTTGTTATAGGTTTGCTGACAGGTCTAATTCCCTTTAGACAACTTACTATGCCTTAAGCCAAGATGTTTTAATAGAGTTGAAATTAAATTTTAATTATTGTGTTCCAGACAGGAAACTTTGAACTAGTTTCCTTAATCACAGAAAAGTATTCTCTCCTAGTATACAGAAATTGTTTATCAAGGTCACAGATCACATTTTATGAAACAAAGCTAAACTTTCTTTTCTTTTAAATACTTGTTTGACATATTGGCTTTTCTTTTTTAATGGAATTTCAGTTTTACAGTTGCTGTTTCTAGAACAACATACTTATATCAAGGACTAAGCTACAGGATTGTTTAATTAAGATGTAATTCAAATTATTTCAGTTATTTTTTCAGGTGAGTACCTGGCCCAGATACAGCTGATGGATACAAACAAGAGGGAAAGTTGAAATCAGAAGTTTAGTTCTCTAGTCAGTTAAAGCAACAAAGACAGTAACATAAAAAGATTCAGAAATAATTAAAAAAAAAGAAAACAAACTACTCTTTCACTAAGAAATGCTGCTCCTTTTTTACACAGAAATTATTGTACTCTCTTATCAACATTAAAAATATTGATTATATATCTTAGCATACAGGATTGTCATCCTTATGGATGGAATCCTCTTTGGATTTCCCACTGTTCCTCTGACTCATCTACTCATCTCTCTGGGCTACTTCAATTATAGAAGAGAAAAAAGAAAAAGACAAGATGAAATAAAAAATAAAAAAAACCAAACCAAGATTAAAAAAAAAACAAAACAAAACAACAAACCAAACAAAACAAACAAATTAAGAACAAAACCAAAAACAAAACAAAACAAAAAAATAAAATGAAAGAACCAGAAAAATCACTCCTGAGCCAGAAGAATGATTACATTTCACTTTCAGTTTTGGCAGGTGACTTGCTTAATAACAAAGGTTAGTTGCATAACCCTTCCTCTAAATAAGCTTAATTGGGTGTAAAATAGAGACTTATGAAAGTACTGTGAGTGTTATTATAATTTACTGACAAGTAGAGAGCACTTTGAGATAAATAGTTAGGTCTATTCTAAAAAAAATGAACTAATGTCAAATACTTCATACGCATTCTGCACATCAATGTTTTAAATATTTTGTCTAAAACACTGAACAGACATGAAGTGCAAATAAGGCATAGAAAAATTAAGATCTTCACAATATACACAAAGAAAGTATATGTGAATGTATCTTTGATGGAATTAAGGAGAAGGGCAAAAATATTCACTGCTGTAAACTGATCCAGTTGTACTTACAAAAGGAGAATTTCTGTGGTTTACGTCTTCCAAAAGCTCCAAGCAGTACCCCAAAAAGAAACTTAGAGCAATTGGGTATTTTCAGCAACACAACATTTTCCATATGAATAAGACATTTTCTCTTGCTTCTTATCTTTGTGCAAAACAAATGTTAATATTTTCTTGTGACAAATAGAACAGTTAAAGATAGTATGACATATCTGACCTTTTTTTCTTACTGCTTCTATGTTAATGTAAACCTTTAGGCTACCAATGCAGGCTCTGCAATCAAGCCTGTACAGTTTTTATTCTGTTTTCTAAATATAATCCTTTCCAGGAAGAATTTTGGCTATAAGTTTAAGAGTTACAATGGTCAGGAAATGTTGTTCTTTTAAATGAGGTTTCATACTTTTATTGCATCTCTCCATAGGTGTTTGCCAAATGCATCTTTAGGACACCCCTATATAACCTATCTCAATCCCTAAAAGTAATCAACTAATTATCCAATGTGACTGATGACAGAAAGCTGCACCTGGCACTTCACAGGAATGTAGGTGTCATCTGTCTTATCTCACTGAAATTCTTAATGTGGAAGGGAAAGAATGATAAGTAAGAAATTAAAGCATTGCTTCAGTTTTTCTTACCTTCTCACTGACTCCCTGTATCTTGCACATTCCAGAACACTTCTTAAAAAAATTCCAGTCAATAGCACAAAAAAAGGATGTCTAACATCTTGTATCTTTCTTGAGTATTGTCTACCTTCAGCCTCCCTCAGTTCCAGACTGTCCAAAGATGACTTCCAAATGCTTATCTTCCCATTCCTGTATGAAGTGTATGCTTATCTTTCTATAATTCAAAAAGAACAGAAAGAAAACAGTACTTCTATCCAGACAAAAGGTCTCTGTTTTGGTTTCTTCCATGTTTGGAATCAAAGGGTACCTATCCAGTCCCAGGAAAGGAAAAGACAGGAAAGGGTGGTCACACAGCAAATTTTCCATATGCAGATCTAACTGTTTATTGCAAGTACCAGACTGTGTTTTGTGACATAAAATTCTATTTCTATGACAAAATTCTATAATAGTATTGCCTTTTATTATATTAACTATAATAATAAAACAACAACACATACAATGATGACTATAATAATAATTAAAAAATAACTATAATAATAAAATTCTATTATAGATATAGATATGAGGAAGTTATTTTCCCCAAGGACTGTTAGAAATCTTCCTAAGCAGTACCTTGCCTTTTGAAATATGGATGTAGAAAGAGCAATGTGATGGCATTTAAGGAAAAGGTCAAAGAAAATGGAGTTTTAAGGTACTGCTATACTAAATTTATGTCTCTTCAGGAGAGCTGGTTAAAGATCCTTTAAAAAAAAAAGGAAAATTCTCTTTTTTTGATAGAAATAGGTTGGATTCAGAGCACCGTCTCTCTGGTTTACCTGTTGGGGACCAGTAATTTTATAAAAAATATAGTTAGCATTAAACAAGATTACAATCCTGATGTAAGGTAACACATTCTGAGATACAAAAATGTGAATATTTCTCCATTTGCAAAGGAATAATTCCTAATGTATAATAAATCCCATGAACCCTGATTTCATTTCCATTTACTTTAATCTAGGTTTTTGGGGTTTTTTTTGTAAGAGTTTTCAGACATGTTTGAACTATTCTGAATAATCCAGTAAAGGAGGAAATAGAGAAGGGGGGGTGTATATTTTCTCCATCAGAGTGGTGGGTTTTTTGTAATTTTTTAAAAAAATACTGTACCAGGTCTTTTTTCCAGAAGAATTTCATAGTTCTCTGTATGTCATCAGAACAAAATAGAAGGATGTACATTTACTTTAATGGTTTTAATTATATGGGATTAAGTTCAGTGAAATGGTAAAAAAAAATACAAAAATAAATATGGGATATGAAAATAAATATGTGATATGAAAATGTGACCTGAACAATTATATTTTAACTGTGAATTAAATTGAGCAGCAATTCAAGTAATGTAATGTACTTAATGAAAAGCTTCAACCATGCATGCATTTAAACCCAGGTGATATATTAAAAAAAAAAAAAAAAAGGTTGTAGGCCAAACAACTGATCTGTAATTTGTCTGTTTGTCCAGCAAAGACTGTGGAAAAGTGCATCAGACGCTTTGCTGGAGTCCAGATAAAAAACATCCACCGGTGTCCTTATGTCGATGTAAGACATTATTTAGTTTGTAGAAGGTGATCTACAACACCTTTTAGTAAATACATGCTCGTATTTCTCTGTCACCAGCTGAATTTTATTTGCAGTGGCTTTTAGGAGGGCACATTCCATTACTTTCCCAGGGACTGGCGTAAAATTAATGAGTCTGCAGTTTTCTGAGTCCTCTTTTGGGTCTTCTTGTAGATGGATGTGACATTTGCCTTCTTCTAGCCACCAGAACCATCCCCTGACCTCCACAACATTTCAGGTGCTATGGACAGTGGCCTCACAACAATGTCAAGGTCATGTCTTAATACCCTGGGGTGAACTTTGTGCATTCCAATAGTTTTTATGTGAGTTGAGCCCCTAAGAGAACATGAAGACTAACCCTTCCTCCACTGTTGAGGAGTTTATACCTGCATTGTCGTGGCTTCTTGATCCCATGATCTGGGGTCCAGGTATGCTCATAAAGGCAGAGGTAAAGGAGTTATGGAGAACCTCTGTCTTCTCAACATTGTTAGTAACTAGTCACAAGTCTTAAGACTTTTCTAGATTTCCATACTGTATAAAGACTCATTAGTGTGGAAATATTCTTCCTAACCTGGGAGGCTTGATGCAGAGGTAGGCAGGGGATATAGGCTGTTTAAGCAGCCCAGTCCAGAGGCGAGTGAGTCAAATGAATTCAGTTCAACATTCTCTCTCTATTTGACTGCCATTAAAACAGTAGAAGTTGGGTTAACAAATTAAAACTAAATGTTGTTGAGTAGTTCTTTTCAAACTACTGAGTGACATAATAATAATAATAATAATGGCCAGTCTTCGCGAGCGAAGATTTTGGGAAAGGTCATTAACCCTTCCAGCCTGCGCAGTGGATTTTTTAGGTGAGACACAGTGTGCGCTGAACTGAGCCCACCCTTTAGTCCTGAGGTTCATCTGCCGGGGCCGAGCAAAGCTTGGACAGTGGCAGTGAGGTCCCCAGGATGTAGGTTTGTTTAGAGTGACCTTCTCTTAGGTGGATTGCCTACCAAGGCTGACGAGCTCCACCTGCCCAGGGGGCCGGGAATCGAACCCGGGTCGCAGTGGTGAGAGTCAGGCACTCTAACCACTAGACCATTGGTCAGACTATGTCACCAACACATCTGTTCTAGAGCAAGCAGCTATCACAAGTATTGAGGCCATGCTGATGAGAACACAGCTGCGTTGGGCAGGTCATGTCTCCAGGATGAAGGACCACCACCTCCCTAAGATCTTGCTTTACGGTGAACTTGCCACTGGCTGCCGCATGAGAGGAGCCCCAAAGAAAAGATACAAGGACTCCCTGAAACAACATCTCAGCCTTGGCCATATTGATCACCATAACTGGTCTTCTCTGGCCTCAAATCGGGAGGCCTGGAGACACACCATCTATAACGCAGCTGATGCCTTTGAGAAAGCACGCAGGATCACCCTCGAGGAAAAAAGGCAACGCAGAAAGAACCGTGTATTGCAGAATACACCATCTAAGGAGTCTTTCTGCTGTGCCTTTTGCAATCGGATATGTCTGTCACGGATTGGCCTCATAAGCCACCAGCGCGCCTGTAGCAAATGTGGATAGAGCCTTCCCAAATCTTCGTTCGCGAAGCCCAGCCATGATGATGACTGAGTGACAAATTTGAATTTTAATAAATAAATAAGTGAACAAAAGGCCTAGGTTTATGAAGTTAAAAGTAAAGGAAAATTTAATGAAGTGGGATTAGGAGGGACATATGGAAACAAGGTGATTCTCCTCCTATTGAGTAGAGGAAAGGAAAGAGATTTGGAAAAACACTACATCTACTAAAACTGAAGAAACTCTAACGTCTAAGAGCAGAATAAATAATATCATCTGAAAAATGGTGCCAGTGAACACATTCCCAAATATACAGTGCAAGGAACTTGACAAACATTTATCATAAGAGGGTAAATGTGATGCAAGACACAAAAAATTAACAGATTATTTTGGAATTTGCTCTTTATTTCCATGCTGAAATAACTAGGGGAATTAGTCCAGAAGAACTAACAGGAAAATCACACATATCAGATTTATGTTGAATAGAAACATTGGTAGATTGATCTTGAAGAATTTCATAGGCAAATTACATTTATATTGATTTTTCTGCCTCTGATTGCAAACAAAGAATTACGCCCCGTAACACTTGACTGCCATACGTAAAAAAAGATTGGAGTAACATTAACCTGAACTGTGACGTATTTTGCTGTCTAATTTTTGTCTTGACTTTACTGAAGCTACCTCAAACGTGATTCTTCCAGATAGAAACTAGTAGCAGAGACAAAACATCAAAATTGACTTTCACTCTTTCTGACATCTGTTTAAATGCAGTTAGATGGAGTCCCCTTGAATTACCTCAGAAAAAAATACTAAGAGCATGCACTTCCCTTGCCAGTGACAATTTTACCAGTCTGTCTATCACAAATGCATCAATTTTAACAACATGTGAATACCACCCTGAAGATTATATCAGTGGATTTGAATGTGCTATGGTTTAAACCTTCATAAAAATATCCTAATACCATCTGTCCTTGTTTCATAAAAGGGAAGCTGACAGACAAATATTGACTGCAACCTGGCAAAAGACCTGCATGTATTGCTAATATTGAAAAAAATGAACTTTATCCAATGATCTTCAGAGTTAAACCCCCATTGAGTTCATGTGTTTCAATTCAGCTTCTGTAAGTACATCTGAAGCAAAAAAATATTTTTAAGTCTGCAAAAATAGCAATATTTTTACTGTTTTATGCAAGCAAAGTCATACTATACCTTAGTACAGATCCTGGGTTTTGCTACTGGCTGCAGGGTGGATATCTCCATTGTCATAGTTTCACCTCCCATGGAATAGCGTGAAGGTACTGGTCTCTTTTTTAAACATGAAGACCTTTATTCATAAACACATCATGCAAAAGCTGAGTATGTACTACATGCATAAAAGCCACCACAGTAACCCTGTCTGATAACATCCTCCCATAATTCCCTGTTCTCCCCATTTTGAAGACTTTCTTTTTACTGTTAAAAAAGTCATCTGCACGCTGTGTGATGGAGGTGAACCAAATTCTCCAGGGCAGTGTGCATCTGTAAAACTGGACATTTTGCAGTAACTCACTAAATACACCAACACAAACATATTCATTTCTCCTACCTTCAGTTTCTAAGAATTCAAAATTGTTAGTTATGGGATTAAGGCTATTACTTAAACCAGGTAATCCTGAGCCTTGAATGACAATATGATTATTCCAAAAGAGCATCAAAGTATTATGCAAGAAATCTGGTCTTAGTAAACAAATAAAAATCTGGTCTTAGTAAAAAACTCCTGGCTTCTCTCCACAGTAGTTTTACTTTAAGTTTGAGTTATCACATTAAAAAAAAATGTTATATAAACCCCTAAATGCTATTATAGGTTGTTTTAGGATGAGCGCAGATTTACTGTTGAGCTACACACTATCCATTTTATATCAAAAGAATGAATGCATTTGTTAATTGGTACCTACTGGAGGATGATACAGTTAAGGCAAAACATAACCAGTTCTGTTCTGGTGCAAGGACAAGTACAGAGTGATTTGTGAATGGAAGAGGTGTTGAACGTGCAAGCGGACAGAGAATTCAAATTATATTTGCTGTTATCTTGATAATAAACTTACATCTTACTGATTTCTCCTCCAACAACAGGGTGCCAGGAGGGGAAGGAAAGGAAACAACAAGGTAAAAGTGTATAAAAATAGGAAAAATAACATTTGTAATCTTTCTCATTCCCAAAGCGTGCTGCTTTTCAGCAGTAGCTTTCTTATGGGATTTTGTTTCTCACATTTTAGTACAAAATTTTGTTGATATAGCTTTAAAATGGTAATGGCTCAATGTTTCCTGCATCCATATATTTCTATAGCAATTGTAATCGTAGTATTAGTGTAGCTCTGACTCAGTACTTCCCAAAGCTTGGGAAAACACACAAAGGAATATATCTTATAAACTAACTTATGAATACATTTATTCTCCTAAAGATAGAGAGAGGAACCTTGGGTGGGGTTTCAAAACGCAATGATGATGTATCTCAGCTGTGTAATGGAGTGTGATAAAGGCTCTTACAATTATTGTAATATGAAGCTGCCTTCCTAGACATGCTAAAAATTATTCCAAGGTTAACAAATTAATTGTTTAGAATGTAAGGAGTAAAATAATTAAAACTACTATAAGTTATTTTGAAACTGAAAAATATGCAAGGCCCTAAACCCCCGGCCAGTATACTGTACCCACAAAAGATACAGACTGGGCAGAGATCTCTCCTGTATCAGACCATGCTCTTATGCAGGAGGTGAAGATCAGCTCTGTTCCTGGACTGCTCGGATGCACCTGTGACTGCAGACCTGCTGTGAAGCTGAAAAAAACCTGAAAACATTGACAAGTACAGGCATTTTGTTGCTGTTATTAATGTGCAAATGTGACTATGCAGGCTTACATCACACTCAAAGGAAGTCAAGACTAATCTGGTGGCAAGTCACTGAAATCAGCTTGGTTTTTTGAATCTGTTTCACTCTTAGAAACCTGGTCATCTGACTGGATTGCATCCATTTCTTAAGTAGAAGGTTTGTTTAAGCTCATCCTGTTTCTGAGAAGTATTTTATTAATGTTCATTAGTACATCATTCTGTGAACATATGTCTTCATTGTGGAGTTGTTTTTCCTTCACAAGCACTTCTCATCCTGAAGAGCATTATCCTTGGGAGTTGGGAAGTTATCCTGTAGTAACTATAAAAACCCCAAACCAGTTGTTGGTCATAGTATACCAAAACCATAACAATGTTTGTGTGAGTCCTGGTTTACCTGAAGCACAATTAATGCAATGAACAATACTGTTAGATATAAAAGTAACAGATAAAATCTACAGCTTCTTATATACCAGGCATTCAACTGAGCTCACATCTGTCAAACTACTAGTTAAATAGAAATAAAAAATAAAATTTTTTTTTAAAAAAAAAGGAGAAAAAAAGATAGAGGAAACAATAAAAGTGTTTGGATTAAATAACAGAAATTATGAGAGACAAAAATGAGAGTGATTCCAGTGTCCAGAGTATAATGAACAAATTCTGTGCTCTGGTTGTAGTAACAGAAGGACTGATAGGAAAATTGCTCAGTAACTGCAAAAGAACACTTGCAGCAAAATTCTGTCAAACGAAAAGGCACTAATGGGAAAGCAAGCCTCTAAGAGGAGAGAAAATGTGTCAGATTAAAATAACTTTTTTTAACATTTGAAAATCATTACTTTGTATATGTAGGCTCTGATACTGCAGTAGGGAATATTGCTATTTTTATCAACATCACAGCATCAGACCTGTTGAGAGAAGCTTCATTGGACAATCTGACACATGGATAGAGGATGAGGGTGCAAATTTAGTCCTTCAAAGGTAATTTAAAATCCAAATACTGTTCCACCAGGTCAATTAGTGAAAAAGGAAAATGGCAAGCATTGAGAAACATCCCTGTTTCAGGCTCACAGCCTGTGAATATTCCTGCCTGCTGTGCCCTAATTCAGCTTGGGGGACTGTGGAAAAATCAAAAGGGGGGTACTCTTTTGTTCTCAGTGTGAATTTACAATGTGTCAGAAGTTGACTGTTTGCAGAAAGCTTATATCGGCAGGCAGACCTGGAAACTATGCCACCAGAACTGAAAGTGATATGGATGGAAACAACTTTGTGCAGAAGTGAACAAATGCCTTAATAACTGCAAGTGAGATGCACCAAGAGAAGGAGTTTTGGACTTTAATAAGAGTTCCTAAGATGGGTCAGGAATTAGTAAACAAGAGATCAAAAAGTAAAAGCTTCTGACACGGTTAAGAGCTATTGTAAGATGAGCCTGTGATCTCCAAAGGTGGTACATATACAAGAACCAGACAGTGCTATGACTATTGTATTTGTTTTTGTTGTCATCTCTCCTATATTGCTCTTAGGCTTCTCTCACTATTAGTTTAATTGCAGCAGAATTGAGAGCTTATCTTGCTTTTGCTACACTGATTGCTTTAAAGTTTGCAATGTTCATATTTGTATATGTTCTGTTCCAGGAGCTTAACAGCAGTTTGTAAACACTGTTTGGAACATCTGCGTCTCTTTGGCTACTGCAACCTGTGAAAAGGATTCCTCCTGAAGGGATGGTTTGGTGGGAAAATCCACACAGGATTTCATGTGATTGTGAGATCAGATTTATGTACTTTATGCCTCCAGAATGCTTTCTCATCCAGTGTCATCTAGGAGTGTGTGAACGCTGAGTTTCACAGAAAGAGAAGGTGGCTGAAGCACTGCAACAGCACTGGTTCTGTGAACCCTGCCATGGGACCCTGAGACCTGACTTGCATCTTACCTGCAATCTTTAAGGCAAACTGGTAACATCGTTGTTGGGACAATTTGTTTAGACCGCTTAAATGGTTTGCTTAGGTTGCTTCTTCTTCCTAGCTTTATTGTAATACAGCTGTTTTATTAGTGTTCACATATACATGAGTGCACCTAACCCAGTACATGAGGATGCTTTTATCCATGGAGGCAAGAGGTATCTGCACTACCACTCCATGAAGTAAAGATGATCAACTGCAGTCTGGGACAGGCTGTGGCAGGATGGCCTCTTCCCTAATAAGGCCTGGGATCTGTCCAGGGAGTGCAAACTCTGTGATGAGCTACTGGCACTGCCAGGGTGCTGTTCAGTGTTGCATCCAGACACAGCCTGCTTCTGGTAAGGTCCTAACTGGCTTATTGATGTGAGACTGGCAGTTAATCACTTTATGTGATAAAAGCTCGAGTTACTATCACACAGTCAAGATGCGGGAATTCCAAAGCTTGGGGTTCCTGTGGGATTGTCATCGGACAGAGACTCACACTTCATCAATTCACAAAACAAAAATAAACAGGGTTTGTCAAGAAACATCTATGATGTGGGTTCAGGCCTTGTCTATGGCCATATTAAAGATCCATATACAATCCAAGGTGGAAAACAACGTGCTCCCTATTCACATAAGGGAAAGATAACCTGCAAAACTGTTTAATGGTTTAAGTTTTACTTTGCAGGAACTGCAGAGATTCATCATGTCATCTAGACCTATGGGACTGGACACTCCTGTTCATCTGTTCCAGCCCAGAAACTGAGCCTATGCTAAACAGAGGGACTGAAATCCCTGTA
The DNA here is from genome assembly GCF_036250125.1 of Pseudopipra pipra. Lineage (NCBI taxonomy): Eukaryota > Metazoa > Chordata > Aves > Passeriformes > Pipridae > Pseudopipra > Pseudopipra pipra. Next base: position 64,858,216 of record NC_087581.1, read on the forward strand.
AGCCGAACAGAAAGAACTGTTTCAAATTCAGCAGACCATCTCCATCGTAGTCAGAGTTGTTAGCAAAGACCCTGGATTTGTTACCCAGAGAGAAAAAATCTCTCTTCCTGAGACAAGTGAAACAACAGAGACTGTTTCAAGGACTGTTAAAATGATGTTTAAACTATTTTTCTCTGTGTATTTTCTAATACCACCAGTAATTATGAATTGGGTTTAGAACCAAAATTTACATTTGGCTTTAGCAAAATGCACCCAATATTCTTCATGAAAGTGAGTGCTGGATTTGCACTATGGATTTGGCTGAAATTTGGCAACAAGTTTAAATTCTATATTGGGCAATTCCTGAGGATGCCTCATTAGGTTTACAAAGATATCTTCTATAACTTACTTCATGGTTACCAAATCTGAACCTGGATAAAACAGCTACTCATGTTAGTTGTATATAGTGTTAGATCTGCATAATAGCTTGTTGTATGGTTAGTGTTGCAAGTATTAGTCATCTTCTAGTATGATGTTAAGTACAAGTGGTAGAGGCTAGATGGAGGTCTTGTCAAACCTCTAAAAGGAGGGGACTGATGTCTACGGATTTTTGGATTTTCAGCTTTTTGTAGATTTCAGAAGCAGCTGTATTATATCCCTTACCCATAGCACAGAAGTTTACACATTTACCCACCACTGTTACCACCATTCCATATCACTCCCTCAAAATTCCTTTAGCTTGTTTAGACTTCCCTCAAGGTAGGCCTCCATTCTGTTTAAGAACATCTGCACCCTGGTCTGGACAAGAAGATACCACGCAGGCACAGTGACCTTCAAACCCAGAACTTTGGAGAAGCTCCAAGGACTGAACGTGCTGTGACGAAGAGGAGGTTGAGGAAGAGGGGGTCACAGAGCCCCCTGCCTCAATTTCCAGAGGCACGTGCCAGGGGGAGGTGCTGGGGGAGGGATAGATCTGGGATTGGTGGGATTAACACCCTAAATTGTGGAAACCCGTGGACACAGGAGATGCGTTATATCTATTCCTGTGGGCTCAGGCCTGAAATTAAAGGATCTACCCTCTTTATCTTATATTATACAGTAAGTTGGCTCAGAGTCCTGTTTTCTGTGGTCTCTTAAGGCAACAGCTTTCATTTCACAGAAATGTTTGAAAAATTAATGAAACTTAAGAATATTCATGAAAAGAACGTGTGTTACATTGGAAACTGTAACTAACTTTATGTGGGATGAGGAAAGAAGTACCTGACTCCCAATATGCATTTTCAGGCCCTACAACTGACTGAAAATATGCTCATGTTGAAAAATACGAATGACATCATTTTCAGACTAGATTTAGAACATCTCTGTAAGAGTTAATTGGAATAGTGAAATTCACAAAATGTTTCCCCACTATAATGAATACACTATGAGGAGATGTCTTTGGAAAGCATATGAAATATCTCCATTAGACTTGTTTAGTTTTTTGACTTTTTTCCCCTGCTTCTGAAAGATTTTCATTATCCTTGCTTTTAGCATTTTGCTTTTCAAAATGCTGCTGAAACCACTTTTTGAGATGTCTCTCAAGGATTTTTTCTGCATCAGGTTCTTTTTCCAATATGTGGATAGCAATAACAGTACTATGATACATACTTCACTGACATGAAGCTAATCACCCACTGCAGTGACAGACAGTAAAGCCAGACTTTTGCAAACTGTGAAGGGCAGATGGGTATCATGGGGGAAATCAGCAAGGACTGGTGGTGACCAAATACCTGTTTCTATAGTATTTGTCTAGATGTATACAATACCTGATAATTTTCATCAGTTATTTAGATAATAATACAAAACTGCAGAAGGAAAAAAAAATGGTATGGCGCAAAGATTTTTCAGAACTATAAACAAGAAATTTCTGACTTGCAAGGACAAAGTAAAGTTTGGTCAATAGGCAATTAGGGAAAGAATAAAACGATATTCACATACATGCAAAGTTTCTATTGTTTGAGTCTGCAGTATGCAATATGTATAGAAGCAGAGACAACATACAGAAAATGGTGACTTTAAAAACAGTCCAAGGGTCTGCTTTATATGTAGCACAGCAGGTTCTCCAGATGAACTGATGTGGTAAAAAGTACCAAGAGCAAAAGAACACTAGGATTGAGGAACAGACTTTGCCTCCAAGTAAGGCATTCTATCTAATAAGATATTATTTGGTTAGCTGCATGTTACTAGAAACTGAGAAAGAGGGGGGATGCAAAAGCCTTGATAACTCTCAATATCTTGAAATACTTTTATATGTTCACTTATATTAAAATGAAACTTGTAGGTAATTGATAAAAACTAATAACTATTCTCATAATAAGAATATATAGGGCTTGCAAGGACCTTTGATCAACCAAAAAACAGTGGTTTCAAGGTAATACATTCAAATTAAAATTGAAGAATAACTTTTTTAATGTAATGACAACACTGGACACAAAATATCAAAGGAAATGTTGATTTTTTTTTTCCATTTCTGGTAAATTAAAATCAAACTGGCACTTTTATAGAATTAAACTTTGGACAAAAACATGACGAAGTCAGTTAGAGGCATAACTGAGGGAAACTGAAAGTTTGTGAATCATGGGGTGAAAGAGCTCTTTCCTGATCTTCAGCTTAGTAAATTTCTGATAATTCACATACTGTTTGAGAGAGCCCAAAGGAGATTGTTTTATCTTTTTAGCATATTGTCACAGAAAAATAGAGACATTATGTCACATTTTAGAAGTTCAATTCTTCAAAGGCTTATTTTCTCCCAGTTTGGCAATGTTTTTTCTTGTTTCATTGATTTTAACAAGTTGAAAATGTCACAGGCATTTTCTGCAAATATCACCAAATATTTTTATGTGTGCCACTGTTTCCATGATAATTTAAACTGGATGGTCTCCACCCTTCTGAACGTGTGGGGAGAGGAGAGAAGAGTGGGAGGAGAGACAGAGAGAGAGAAGCAGAATATCTAGGTTTAATTTTTTTAAAAATCTTATCATGGTTCTGAAACAGAAATAGTCTTTTCCTGGCTGATGTACATCTCTGTAAACAGTTAGCAGACATAAAGAATACTTCTGGCATGGTTCTACAGTTTGACTCTCATAATTCTTATTTCTGAGGGAAAGGTTTTGTGTCACTGTAAAATATCATTTACCGATTATACTGACACCATCAGTGAAACCAGACCCATTTTATATTTCAGGATAAGAATAAGCTTCCTGCGAAATGATATTCTTACCTTTTCTATTTTGGTAATTTTCTTTCAGTCCCTAAGTAGGGAGTTGTTTTTTATTTTCTAATTTACTTGTATGATCCCTTTAATTATTACCACAAAGGAAGAACACGAGCTGCACCAAAGGAGAAGCAAAGAGCAAAAGATAAAATGGACTGAAGACATTTAATTATAGCCACCTAAGTTTTTTCCATGTTTCAACCCATGATGAGTCCTTGAGAAACCTCAAACTTGGACTCAAACACCTAACCAGCAATGGCCATAGGGCACTTCCAGCAGTGGCTGAACTTGCTCCTTCAGTTATTCCTCTCTGCAAGATTTCACGTTATTGCTCCTGTGTTTCTGTGCATCTGGATGTAAAGAACAACATCCTACTTGGTTTGCATTGAAATAATACATTCCCCCTCTCCACTTTGCCATTTTCTCCTCTAGAAATACTGTTTCTAATCCTCTTTTTTTTTGTTCTTTTTTTTGTATTCGGACTTTAATTTTATGTTTACAAGACTGATGGAGATTTTTCTAAACCACCTGAATGCACTCCTTTATGTCCTACAAAAAAAACCTCAGTTGATGCAATATTTCAGGGGTAATTTGAAACAAAATAGAGACTTGAACTCCCAATTATTTTCTCAATTCTAACCAAGCCCACACAGCACTTTCAAGATGTATTCCCATTTTGTAAAATTATCTTCCTCATAATTATTATTGTCTTCACACTAAGACATGTCTTCAGAACCACTTAGTGATCAAGTCATTGCATGAGTCCTGCAACAAAGTGTAGTCAAATCTTACATGACCATTAATAAATAGACATTTGAGGTGACAAAATTACATTTGAGAATAAGGATGATAGCCAGGCACAACATATGATGGAATTTTGATAATTATGCATATGAAAGTAACAGGTATCAGCAGCAGTTTCACTTAAATAAGTTTTCCTTGTTCTTACTATATTAATTCAAAACAGTAAGAGGAGCATATTTCTTTCTACAGTGATGGACTACATTGAAATTACCAGATATACGCACTGTGACTGTCAGTATTGCTGTTGTTTGCACTTAAGCAGAGAATCCCACTTTTCAACCTGCAATTCCAGACGCTGCAAAAGGACTTGAACTTAAAATCTTAAGGTGAACATGGACTTCAGCAACATTTTGTGCAGTAGCTCCATTCAAAGCATCAGAAACCAGCCTGCAAAGACACACCTAGTAGAGGTAGAACACTGCACAGTGTAAGTTTCATCAGTGGCAAATGCACAGGAAAAAGAAAAAACAGTCATAGAAGAACACAAAACAAATAGGACTTTACAGGGATGTGGTAGTTTATCCAGTGATACATAAGAGGTGATTATTTAGTCACTAAGCATTCACCGAGATGGTAACACTCATTGCTGATGCTGACCATGAGAATTCAGGCTCAAATGGTTGGAATTCTTTAAGAACCTACTTTCATTCAAACTCTTCTGCAGCGAGCAGCAACAACCTTTAAAGAAAATCTAGAGGCATAGATGAATGTTTTTAAAATCTCTTTAACTGTGCCACATGGTTCTTCATATGTAAAAGGGGTGAATATGTAGGATTATCTGAGCAAAGTGGAATTGTGGGAGTGGGGAGTGAAATATTATCTGTTACACTATGTTTCTGCTTCTCTACTGAGAAAAGTGAAGATAAAAATTTACAGGAGAAAGAGAATAGGAAAGTTTGACTGATTAGACTGAAGATTTTGTAGCTAGAACATCTCTATAATTCAGTAGCAAAAAAAGGAAAAATAAGACCAAATGTGTGCTGAAATTGAGATGGCACTTTATAAGAGGAAAAAACCCAGAGCGAGATAAGCACAAAAAACTGCAAAGACATCCCCTGAGCAAATAAGAAAGAAGTAAAACCAAGGTAAGCAGGTCAAGAGCAAAACAGATCTCCTTTTCTGGAGGAAGTGCAAATAACACAGTAGTATGAGGTAGGAAAGGTGTAAACAAAGGATAAACCCATTACTGTTCAGACATCCCCTGTCAAAGAGGTCTCACACAGAATCACAGAAATAGGTTGGAAAAGATGTCCAAGAATATCAAGTCCAATCTTTGATCGAACATCATCACCTTGTGAACTAGACCATGGCACTAAGTTCCATGTCCGGTCATTTCTGGAACACCTCCAGGGATGGTGACTCCATCACACCTCCCTATGCAGTCCATTTCAACGTTTAACAATCCTTTCCCTGAAGAAATTTTTCTTGATATCCAATCTGAACCTCCCCTGGCACAGCTTGGGTCTGTCCTCTTGACCTGTCACTAGTTGCCTGGGAGAAGAGACCAACCCCCACCTGGCTGAAACCTCCTCTCGGGTAGTTGTAGAGAGCAATAAAGGCACCCCTGAACCTCCTTTTCTCCCAGCTAAATAATCCCAGCTCCCTCAGCCGCTTCTCATAGGGCTTACTCTCCAGACCCTTCACCATCTTTGTTGCTTTTCTCTGGACTCACTCCAGCACCTCAATGTCTTTCTTGTCATGAGGGGCCCACAACTGGACACAGAACTTGAGGAGTGGCCTCATCAGAGCTGAATACAGGGGGACAATCATTGGTCCTGCTGGACACACTGTTGCTGATATAAGCTAGGATGCCATGGGCCTTCTTGACCACCTGGGCACTCTCCACAACTCAAGTTTCAGCCTCTGTCAACCAGCACCCCCAGCTCTTTTTCTGTTGGGCCATTTTCCAGACACTTTTCCTACATCCTGCAGTGCTGTATGGGGTTGCTGTGGATGAAGTGTAGGACCCAGCACTCAGCCTTGTTGAGCTGCAGCCCATAGATCCAGTCTGTCCAGATCCTTCTGCAGAGTCTTCCTACCCTCCATAAGAACAAGTCCTATCCAACTTGGTGTTACCTGTGAACTTACTGAGGGTACACTCAATCCCCTCATCCAAATCATCAGTGAAAACATTTAACAGGAACTGGCCCCAGTACTGAGCCCCGGGAAACCCCGCTAGTTATTGGTTGCCAGCTGGACGTGGCACCATTCACTGCCACTCTCTGCCATCCAGTCAGGTTTTAACCCAGTGAAGAATGAACCTGTCCAAGCCGTGGGCTGCTAGCTCTCCCAGGAGAATGCAGTGGGAGACAGTATCAAAGGCTTCGCTGAAGTCCAGGTATTCTACATACACAGCCTTTCCCTCGTCTACTAGGCAGGCGTCTTCTTTATTAGGAATATTTTGCACTTACTGTATTTGAGTAAAATGAATCACAAAGTTTAGGAATTCTTGAAGCAGTGTCATTATGTTTTGCTTTGAAATCCTTCACTGTGCTGCAATTCTACATGGACTCTTGTTTTTTTTTCAGTTTTGAATACCATGGATAATACATTTCTTTGAAAGACGCGGAACAGAAGATTGTAGATTCTGTGTAGCTAAATCAAGCTTTCTGGAAAACAAGGATCGTAATACTCCTCCAATTTTATAAAATGTTGTGAAGCCGGTGGTTATAAAATGATAAAGAATAGTATTGCTGACTTGTTCAGAAATTGAATATAAAACTTGATGACAAGCCACATAAATAAAAATGACGCTTTAGATTCAGACTCACATTAGTGATCTTTGGAAATCTCTCTTATGCTTCTAACGAGGTAAATGTTTTTCTTTGGAAAAGTATATATCAACTGAAAACTAGTCTTTTACAGAGGTATTTGCCAGATGATGTCAGTATGCTTGTCTAAGTGGCTTGGTAACATAAGCGATTTGCTTGCAGCCAGACCAAACTAACAGAATGAGGGCACCTACTACCCTGGTGTCCAGGTTCTGTACATAGGGAGATCCATGAGAGTTCCATGACCCTGAGGGGTTTTCTACTGAAAGGGGTGACAGAGTGTTGACCTAAAACTGGAGAAGTACTCAATCTGGATGGTGCAAATTGGCATGTTTCATCATTAAATTTTATGACAGTTCAGGTTTCAACTCATACCATGCTCCAGACTCTGGGAATGTGCCATCAACCTCCTTCATGGTCCGTCTGTCCCTAATTCAGAGAATTACCCCCTGCTTAGAGAAGAATGAGAAGGACAGGGGATAGTAATTGCTCCAGTAATCTGACTCCAATACCCTTTTATTCATGAGCTTACACCTCTGAAGTTTGTCCATGCAAACAGAGATGATGAATCATTTTCTTGAAAGAAATTGCCATTTCTTAGCCATGATGCAGTACAGAAAACATCCACATTTCAAGGCACTACAATTACAAGAAACACAATGAATCTCTATCAAATTAATGCATTTTGCTTTACAACATGAGAAGACTCTAAGTGAACAGTCTACTATTAACTCTCACTGGCCAGGTAGTAGCTTCTGAAGGTCCACTAAAGTGTTCATTTGGGATCACATGTCTGAATATTCCACACTGTGAGGTTTTAGAATACTTCACAGTAAGCCACTTGCTAAACCTAAGTGACAGATATTTAGCTGATGTAAATCAGCATAGTTTTATTAGCTGGGATTGAACTATATCTATTTACATTCACTAAGCATCTGGACCAAAGGCAAAAATATGTGTAAAGGGACTAACAAAAATTTTTCTGAAATTCCAATGTTAAATCAAGCTTGCAAAACATTGGTGAGAACAAAAAAGCCACTTCAAATCACCTGGTTTATAGAAGATAAGACACTATATAGAATGACTTTCTTAGAGGAGTAAAATCACTTACTAATTATTGATTTATTATGTTGAAGAATCGTTACTTTTAGCCCATCTCTTCTAGAAATCACTTCTACAGCTGAAACTGAAACTCTTGGCTTCCTTCAGGTAGACTGAGAAGCTTTTGAGATATAAACCATCCAAGAGGAGAAGCATTTATGTCTGCTTTGTATTGGCAAAATGCCACCAATCCATGACTCTGGTTGAACTGATATATATCTCCTGACATTTTATGGCAAATAAAGCTACCTGCAACTGTGTGGAGAATACCGTCCTGAAGATGTAGGAATGGAAGAACAGGTAAACTTTGGACTATAATTCATAGCTTATGGACACAGTCATCAGCAGTTGTGACCTTTTCAACTAGCATTAAATATAAGTGAAAATAACATAATTCTTGTGAGTTCTGCAACATATCAGCAATTCATCCCCATGCTGTCAGTCTGTAGCCTACTGCCTCCCATATTTCAACTGGGCAATGCAATGTTACAGCTTTCAAATGCTGAATATTCCTATTTACTTTATATTCAATAACTCTTGAACTGTTTCTATATATTGTACAGATTAAAAGATAATAAAAATTATATTCTGGGTTAATTGCATTAATCTTTGAGAGTTGTTGTTGCTATAAATTATACACTTTAAAAAAATGTTTTGTTTCCCATATTCTGTTCGTAAGTAAATGTCCTTCTAATTCCTACATACAGAATTACGAAAAAATATCAGAATGTATATCTTTAATTAACATTTTAGGGTAAAAAAAAAAAAGACAAGTGAGAAACTACCTGGCTATTTAGAAATGCCTAAACCAGCTTTCAAATTACCTTATTACACTTTTTTGAGAAGTTTTGATAAAATAAGTGGCCTATTTTGATATGCTTTAAACTAAAGACAACCCATCTAAATTGTTAGCCCATATTACGAAGACAAGCTAGTTCTAACTAAACATCTTAGACACATGGTGTTAGAAATTAATCATAGAATCATCATATAATCTTAGAATGGTTTTGGTTGGAAGATATTTAATTGATTATCTAGTTCCAACCCCCTGTCATGGGCAGGGATACCTTCCATTAGACCAGGTAGCTCAAAGTCCCATCCAATCTGGCTTTGAATTCCAGGGATGGGGCAGCCACGACCTCTCTGGACATTCTGTTCCAGTGCTTCACTACCCTTACAGTAAAGAGTTTCTTCTTCATATCTAATCTAAACCTATCCTCTTTCAGTTTAAAGCATCCTTCCTTGTTTTAACACCGTATGCCCACATGAAAAATCCCTCTCCAGCTTTCTTTAGGCCTCCTTCAGGCTCTCCTTTGTTTCGGAAAAAATGCTGAAGAAAAGGTCGGCCTCCATATGACTAAAAATCGGGAAGGTGAAAGGCATGCTCAGCTTACATTCTGCAGTAGGCAGCAGATTGTAGGCACTAATTGGCAGTGAATAGTGTTGTTATTCTTTTTAAAAAATGCTATGAAGCAATCACTAGTCCTTCAGTGCAGACTCTTGTATTGTCCACACTGTATGATATCTCAGCATGAAGTCATTGGTCCAGAACACAATCCTTACAGCTGTCCTTGCCATTTTGACCACCTTTTGTGGTTGGAAATTATTTATGTTTTAGGCTTTCAGAATCACGCATGGCTCTTTACATTTGTTGCTGGACTGTAAGGCTTCCCTTCTCTCCTCTCCCACTGAAAAAAATTTGAAATCTCTATAAGATATAAGAAATAAATATTTGTTACCTGAATCATACAGACTGACTATATTCCAGAAAGATCTAATGGTGTTTGCTGTCTCTAACACTATCTACATTTGAACAGACCTCACAGTAAAGAATTTTGTCTTAAAAATATAAGTGAATGTAAATTGGTGAGAGAATGTGGAAAGGAGACAAGTAATTTGTTAAAGAGAAGGTCTAGTTTCAACTTATATGTCTTTACTGAAGACACACATTTACATTACACTGAACTTCTTAGGCTCCTGTACCAAAACTGGGATATCTTCCTTAGTTATTCAACACTAAAACCATGTGGGTATATGTTACACAATTACTGCTTTAAATTTTTGCACTTCACAGAAAAATTATTTCACATTATAATTTGTAAAACGTGATGCACGTCTGTGTACTAAACAATGATGACTCAAATGCCAAAGAAATTGGAATATATAAGAAATATACAAAACATTACTTTTTAGCTTTCTATATCAAACAATCTTTATTAATTTGCACTCAAATGTTGGCTTATTGAGCATATGTTTGGCTAATTTTGGTAGATCTTCGGCTCTTAGGGAAGTTCTAGAAGGTTGGAAAAAGGTTTATGCTTTGTCAGTGCCAAGTAGGGTAACAGAAATCTCACAGCTGTAGACACAAAGAAATTAAGTTTCTCTAAAAGAACCCAATGTGTAGCTTATGCACATATTATCAGGTTAATTTTAAACTAATGATCAACTAGTCAGTCAATCTGAGGGATATATCTACTGGATACCTACTTAGATTCTGAATCTCTGATTATCCAGGACTGCACCGAACACTAAACATATGTGAGAGGGAGAATAAACTCCCCATTCCTTTTCATGCCCATTTATTTATATGTGTTTATAACAAAACAATCCATTAGTGTCAGTAATCGTAATTAGTACATTAGAAACATCAGAAAATCTGCTATAGCAGAAGGAGTAACAACATCATGGAGTTTTGCCAGTTTCATATGGATTTAATTCATTGTCAAAAAGACTCTACAGCTCATAATCCACTTCTAAGCAATATGTATTTTACAACTAAAGGATAAGTCTCAGATTCTTAACACTTTCCATAAATTTCTAGATAAAATCTGCAGAGTTTATACATGTTTAAAGGCAAGTTTTCTTCTCTAACTTTGTTCTTCTCTAAGAATATTGTTTTGCATTCTCCAGTTTCATGGTAACATGATATGGGACTTGTCTTACATCTGGCCATAGAAAAAGAAAGTGTGTCTACAAATTCACTGGATGGACTATGACACTCAAGGCAAAAATGCTTTAAATTGAAGGAATATTCGAGTTTCTCTAATAAGTGACAAAACTCTCTTCTAGCAATTGGTCCATGGGAGGTACAGGCTGCTCTATGTGGCATTTTTAGTGACTTACTTCTTCAGCTTGGTCTGATTGCATGTGATCAATATCAGTTGCACAAGAAACACTGATTATTCCTATATATCTTTGTTTGGAAAGCACAGTCACTGTTTAATGTAATTTTTTCCCCACTCTGGTGTTGTTTGAAAATTAGTGGGTTTTTTATTTATTTATTTATTTTAATTTCAAGTCTTTCTGTTGTGGTGTAACATACTTGAAGCATCTACAAGAAGAACATATCCAACATGTTCTTTTTTCTCAAGATTTGGAATTTATTATTCCCCCCTTACTAAAAGCCCCTTTGTTAGGGGGATTATTTTCCATTCCATATTTGCGTCATACTACACAATATAAAATATTTAACTGGTTGCATGGCTCAGGTGTACCAGCTTTGGAAATTTAAGAAAACTTAACTTAAATTTAAGAAAATCAGCCAAGACAGACTTTTAATTTTCACATTTCTTTTGTTTTCAACATTATGGATAGACCTTATCTTGCTAAAGCTGCAGTAAAAAAGAGCAGGATATGCTTTCAGAATTATAAGCAAAAAGCCTCCTGAACCCTTCTGCCACTTTAGTACCACTTTAATGAGTTTACTCTGGTTATGGATTTTTTTTTTTTAAACAACCATCCTTATTTTTTTGTCTATATAATACATTTCTTTTTAAAATTCTTGGTGTTGTGGCCTTGTTTAACGCCAGCAAGCTAATAAGCCCCATGTGGCCACTCTCTAACTCCTCCACAGTGGGTTGTGTGGAGGGAATCAGAAGGATGAAAGTGTGAAAATTTGTGATTTGAGACAAAACCAGCTTAATAACTGACATAAAATATAATTACTATAATGATGACTATTACAATAATGGTAATGACAATTATGATGATGATAATAATAATAGTAGTAATAATAATAGTAATTTAATTTAAAAGAAAATGACAGAGAAAAATAAAACCCAAGAAAGACAAGTGAAACAAATGAAGAGTTGCTCATCATCAACAGACTGATGGCCAGCCAGTCCCTATGCAACAGCCCCTCACCAACCTTTCCCAGTTTTATATACTGAGCATGATGTTTTGTGGCATGGGATATCCTTTGGGCCACTTGGGATCAGCTGTACTGGCTGTGACCCCTCCCAAGTCCTTGTGCGCCCCCAGTCCCCTCCCTGGTGGGGTGGGGTGAGGAGCAGCAAGGGCCTTGTCTTTCTGCAGTAGCAAAAACATCCCTTTGGTATTAAACTTGTTTCCAGCACGAATCCAAAACACAGTCCCAAACGAGATACTGCGAAGAAAATTAATTCTATCCCAACCAAAACCAGCACTTCTTCATCATTCTTGGTAGTGATCATAGAAAAACAGTAAAATAAATAGGTTCGATAAAAACGGAATTTATTTTCCTAAAGTATTGATTTCTCCCCTCTTGCCCCTCTTTCTGTGAGGATTCAAACCAGAGAACAGATTCTATATTAACTGCAACATTCTATGTCACCAAATATATTACATACCACATTAGCTATTTTATTAATTTATTTCATGACTCTTTACTTTGAGAGCTTTATGATTAATTAATAACAAAAATGCAAGAGTTGATTTTGATCTTTCTGGGGTTTTTTGAAGGTATTCAGATAAATTTTCTCCTAAATATTTCAAAATTAACATATCACTGCAGTAAATAAGAAAATTACACACTTGATTTCATCTCTTAAACTGAAAGAAAGTTAAATGGATCTACATCTGCTTACTGGAAAGAAACCCACCCAATGATGTTTGCTGTTACTGTAACTCGAAAATTATTTTTTCAAGCATGCAGTATTATTTAGTCAGACATTCAAACCCCGTTAAAATGAACAACACAATTAACTGCTATTTTAGGCAGAAAATTACTTTATTGTGTACTTCATTCCCTTCTCACTGAGACTGTCTTTGATGCAAACCAGCATTTTGCTATTTTGATTAAACAAGTTTCTCTTTCAGACTCCTACACTGTGTAGTCTGCTTTAGGAGAAGACAATTACACCTAAACCCCAGTGAAACCAGTGGAAGTCAGATGAAGAAACTGTGAGGATATGGCACTTTATATTCCCAAACTTAATTACACTCACGCTTATCTTCCACGTATCCACTGCCTTTGACTGCGGCACGTTGTACTTAGCTGCTAATTGTTGCAATACAAATTCTGTGTTTCCTAAGATTGTGCTGTGTACATTTACGCAAACACATGCTTTCATTCAATATTTAGTTTGCATAGAGTTGAATATTTCAAGAGAGAAAATCAGCTAGACCACAAGCTTCTAAATGCAACCCACAGTTTGGCCTGTTACGGTGTTTGCCTTGTAGTTGCACTTTGCCTCAAATACATTGTAATGAAAAGCAGAGATTTTCACAAGGGTCAATAGCACAAGACTTGATGAGGACTAACGTGCTGTTGATGTTTAGGTACATCCTCCTGTTTGGAGGTTTATTTGTGTGTCAGGTCAGGGCAGGAGAACTCAGCAGCACTTGCAACAGAAAGAACATGTGGAAGGATGTTGTAGATATCAGTGTCAATTTCACTATTCAATTACTCTATCCAGAAAGGAACAAAGGAGAAAAAGAGTTGTCCTTTCAGTTAATACCTGTCGCCATATTCCAGTGCAAGTTTCCATCTGTAACAGACAGATAACAGAAATGCCAGAAAATTACGTTTTGCCATTGTTTCTGCCTGTCAAAAACTTCCTACCAAAAATTCTGTGTCAGTTTTCCACCAGAAGTTCTCACCAGAATTTCCCATTGGAGTTTTCCTGCCAAAAGATCCTGCAATTGTTTAGGGTTATCACATCTCTTCGAACATCTATATAGGGCTACCTGCCGAAAAGCCACGTACAACCTCCTTTGAACACTATAAGAGTTGAGGAGAAATTTGGGAAAAGTAGGGAGAGAGGAGTGGGAAAGAGATTTGGCTACAGCAGCCAAGAAATCTCTCCCCCGCTTCCCCCTCACGTTTCTTCTGCCACCATATGGTGCCTGCCTGCCATCAGAGGACTGGAACTCTGCTGACCCGGAGGGGACTGAGGCTCATCGTGGAACCTGCATGAGTTATGTCTTATCTTTGTACCCTGACCATATTTCTGAGGGCTGAAAGGTGCAGCTGGACCAGGACCTCTACACAGCCTGGGACACGGCTTTTGGCATGAGCCGCGAAACCCACACCCTGGCTGCATTCCAGAGAACTAAAGCTGCTAAGACCCCCTGCAGCTAAAGAGATAACATCGAAAAGCTGCAGAGACAGAGAAAAAACAAGGAAGAAAACTGCTTCTCCACCCCCCCACCTCTACAGGCCAGCTCAGAAGAAAGATAGCTTTGGTGGTATCTTTTCTCTGCTTCTAGAAGTAATCTTAGCATTTTCCACCTTTTCTTATTTTTTTCCTTTTTCTCTTTACATCTCTTAGCAATTAATAAAAGCTGTTTCGGTATGAACAGATAACTTGTATGAGTTTTAGTTTTGCTTCAAGGGGATATTAGAATCTGAAGTTCTTTCTGCAATATTTAAGCAGATTGTAACACCATTCTACTCTAAGAGTCTTATATCCAACTATTTGATCATAAAACAATTTGTTTTGTAGAAGGAAATTCTGTCAACAGGCTTCCTTGAAGATTTACCAGAGAACAAACGCTTTAAGGAGCCTTTTCAGATGCAGATCTACATCTCGTTTCTGCTTGTTTCAGAATTTTCCATGTGACTTCAGAAGTTTATTTACTTCAATCTGAGCTTCTTCAGCTGTAAAATAAGATTAATAGCCATGGGTTTTTTTATAGAATGTGAGTTCTTTAGGACACAGACCAACTTCCTACATTTGCATACCACATAACAAAGTTTTGGCAAAGGTCTTCAAAGACTATTGAAGTGCATAAAATAATAAAAAGTGCATTACCTTTAATTGGTTTTACTTTATGTCGTCCTAAATTCAAAGCAATAAGTTTAGGTGAGAAGCAGTATAAAATATGATACCATTAACACAGCATCACAGCTTCTGAGATTACTTTATTCCTTGAACATAAAATCTGCAGAAGACAACTGTTAACAAAGTATTCTCTAGAAAGACTCTTTCCTTTTGAGACACAGAGGTGATTGGTATTGTTCAGTCTCCATCTTTCCCTAGGCTGGTCAGAGGGCTCTGTCTAACCTGAAAGACAAGTTGGATGAGGTTCTCTAGGGTAGGAAATCAACCTTCAGCAGCAGGTTTTGATAATACAATAGCAAAACAGATCTCTCTGACGGTGATTTTTAAAAGTGAAAAGATGCTGGTTAGTCTGATAGTTGTTTGTTTGGCTGTCACTATGCAGTATGTCTTTCTGTTGTCATAGAAAGCTTTCCTTGGGGAAATAAGTATGGGTAGTACACAAATATAAAAGCTTCTTTACTTCTAAGGTACCTACATTCGACCATAACAGCTACAGCAAAGAAATCACTTGTTAGCAGAAGTCCTTCTTGCTAACCCTGAAATCTGTAAGAATCTAGGTAGCAATGGACCTGAAACAATAAAGTAATTCTAGCAAAATGCAGTAATTGAGCGATTAGCAGCAGGGACAGAATTGATGAACTGGTTAGGAACAATTTGTGTTTGCCTCCTCTCTTGAATTACTAAACCAAATGAGAAGTGCAAGGAAGAAAACTAAGACAAAATGGAAATCATCTACACTGTTAAAGCTAATTTTGCAGTTCTCTTTAGAGCAATTGTAAATGTAGCTACTGAATACAATTTTTTTTTTTAATAAATCACATAGTATTTCATGTATCCTGCAAGAAATGCAAAACATTATTGGGACTGAGATGCTGTATTCCGATATGGAAAATGAGGGTGGGGGGTAGGGGGAGGGAAGAGAAAATAAGACTAAAACAGAATTTTAATTGGTGATTATGTTAGAAAATAAAATAAAACAAACACACGCTAGTTAGTTTTCTTATACTAGTGACTACTGGCCTGTAAAATTTTATAACCTAAAGATTTTCTTTTCTTCAATACATCCAGTTTCTTCCCCTTGGCTGTGCTTTTCCTACTACTCTAGTGCCAAAAGTTTGTAGGTGGCCATTATGTACTATAATCACAGAAGTTATTCCTATCACATAATTACTGAACTGCCCTGAGCACAGATGTACTTTAATGAGCCTTTGGGGAAGTAGATTTAGCTTTCTTCTCTTTCTGAATGGCTAAAAACCATTCATGCACTGCTTGCAGAGTCATTGCTTGCACATGGATCATATTGTTGGCAGTCCTTGCTTCTGCTATTTACATTTAAATGATAACAGTTATTTCTTCCTTTTGAAGACTTTTTTAAAAAAATTAATTTTCTTAATTCAATTTATTGATTGCTTCACAGAAATTTAAAGGCAAAAATATCCTGCATTGGAAATACTGTCTTGAGTACTGGTTTTCCTAGATAAAGTGAGCTGCCACATTTTTCAAGGCAAATACTGCTTGTTTTGCTTTTAATGAAAGGAACTGTTACTTTGTGGAGTCTGTGTACCAGTGCATTATGATACAAGTGCTCTGCCTATGGAGTCAGGCTCTAGATGAAATCAGATCAACAGATATCACTTTAATAAGGAATAATAGTGACCTGTTAAAATCTTTAATTTTTAAACGTTTTCATTTAAAGGACTGTAGATCTTCTGATCCCAGCCTGCTTCTGCATTTATTTATACGTCCTTTATGACAAAAATCTTCCCATGGTCAGATTACCCGTGATACCCATGATACTTAACACACCCTTTTCCTTGGTGATTTAAACAGGAAGCATGTATTGAACAGATCACCAGAGCTTGTGGTCAATGGTTCTGTGTCCCGGTGGAGACCGGTGACGGGAGATGTCCCTCACGGTGATGAGTGGTGTCCCTCAGGTTTCTGTCATGGGTTGGTGCTCTCTAATATATTTATCAATTACACAGACAGTGCAATCGAGTGCACGTTCGTCAAGTTTGCAGATGACACAACGTTGAGTGATGCAGTTGACATGAGAAAAGGGGGACCTGGACAATCTTGGGAAGTGTGTCTACATCTCATGAAGTAAAAGAAGGGCAAGTTCAAGATGCTGCCACCTGGATTGGGGCAATGCCAGATGAGTACAGACTGGGAGAAGAAGACATTGAGAGCAGTTCTGCTGAGAAGGACTTGGGAGTTCTCATCGATGAAAAAAAAGTTGGACATGAGGAAACATAGTGTGCTCATAGCCCGGAAGGCCAAGCGTGTCAAAAGAAGCATAACCAGCAGGTCAAGGGAGGTGATTCTGTCCCTCTAATCCGCCCTTGTGAGATCCCACTTATAATGCTGTGTCCAGCTCTGGGGTCCTCAGCACAAGAAAGATGTGGATTTATTGTAGTGGCTCCAGAGGAGGTCCACGAAGATGACTGGAGCACCTCTGCTGCAGAGGCAGGCTGACAGAATTGGAGTTGGCTCAGTAGGGAAAGGAGAAAGTTCCAGAGAGACCTTATTACAACTTTCCTTACCTAGAGTGGTCCTATTAAAAAGAAAGAGAGTGAGTGTTTACACAGGTAAAATCTAGTCACAGCAAAACAAAAATGTTTTAAACTAAAAGAGTAGTTATTTAGACTAGATATTAGGAAGAAATTCTTTACTGTAAGGGTGGTGAGGCACTGGCACAGGTTGCCCAGAAAAGTTCTGGTGTCCCATCCCTGGCAGTATTCAAGACCAGACTGGATGGGGCTCTGAGCAACCTGATGCAGTGTTGTGCAGCATTCCTCATGGCAGGGCCAGGAGGGTTTGGAACTAGATGATCTTTAAGGTCCCTTCCAACCCAGACCATCCTGTGATTTTGTGATCATCTTGATTTTGTTTTTTAGGTTAGCCCTAAAGGCAGACAATCAATTCATTAATTAGAATGTTTACTACTTCCTATAACCATAGAGAAATGCACATAACAATTTGTATATATCTGGATTTTCCAGTAGATAGTTAAGGTCTCTGATCTCTAAAATATATTAGTTCCAAGAAACCAGATAAATAGTTGCTATCAGAATATTGTGTTGAAAATCCTGTAGCGCTTTATCCAAAGGATATTATAAGTCTATGACGCTGACAAAGAAAAAAGTCTGACAGATCATCTGATGATGTTATCAGAGAGACAAAGTTTATAGTATAAATGTCAGAGCACAGTACTTAGAAATAACTCATCCAAAATTATCCCAAAATCATATCATTTGCTTAAAAAATAATCAGAGGAGGAATTATTTTTTATTTGCCTGTGGCTTTTTCATTACTTAAGATTCATCTTTACAAGCTTTGCATTGTGACACTGTTAGAAAAAGGTTAAAAAGAAAAGCTGATTTGTTTTATATAGCTACTTGATTCTCAGTACAAGGTCTGTTAGAAGAAATATTACTAGACTCTCTAAGTATCTGAGAGAACTGCAAGACTGTGAAAATTCCATTTAGTTAATGCTATCATAAAAAGCGTTTTTTTCGTCTTTTACCTGAATCTCATACTGCTAGAGCTATCTTCAAATTACAGTTGCAAATTTCTGGACCTAAACTAGTGTACAAGACTGATTGCAATGTCATATACTAGACTGCCATAACAATATTACTGAAACAGCTTTATTTCTCTCCTTTTTTTTTCTAAATGAATCTAAATTATTTAATTTAATTATCGTTTAATGAGTATTCAATGCCATAATAAATAAAGTTTTAACATTAAATGTACATATGTCAACTCATTCTAATCATGAATCTCCCATACTTTCTGAAAATTTATCAAATTTGATAAATTTTCAGCAGGTACTTATTAATTTGACAAACGCTATAAATGAGGAAATGCCAGTGTGAACATGTATTCCTCCAGTGGAATTTATTTACATAGTAATGTTGTTGGAGGCACAAAAACATATCATACTCTTGCACAGGAGAATTTTAAGGAATTAATTTAAAATAAAAGTCTACAGACAAAATAGAGAACTGCTGCTGCTGCCATAATTGGAAGAATTACCTCAAACTACCGTATTTTGGATTCAGTCTTGCAGTTAGGTCTGTAATAACAGAGATCCACCGATACTGCCAGGTGAAGCTTTTAAGAGTAAAGCTTTTATCACAAACTTTATCACATGTGGACAGTATTTGTAGGGTTTAGCATAACTAGAACAAAGTTTGCCCTAATAATAGTGACTAATTCTTGGCCTGTAAACCATTTGAAAATGTCTAAATTGATGACCACAAAAAGAACAATTCAACAAAATGACAGCAATGTTAAAGGACCACTTAGCAGAAAGAAGGGTGGTAGAATTTAAATCTAGTGTACTGAAACTGCAAAATCCTATTATGATGGTCAGTTAATCATACTGAATCATACAACCATCAGGATGATATTCAGGAAGTCCAGCAGTGTCAGAGTTTGCTCACATAGAACTACTGTCTCAGACACACGAGCTACATTCATAAACTTTATTTGTGGTATAGGTACAGATATCAGCCATATAAGCAAGGTGTGCAAATATTAGATAAACAAGTAAAGATTTTCTTGATAAAGACTGTTGGTCTGTCAACCAACTCTACACCACCCCTTAAAAGTAGCACTTTCACTGATATAGATTATCAGTGTAGCCACTTTAGTACTGATTTAGCAAATCCAAGAAGTCACTAAACTGTGAAGTAACTACTAAAATACTAATGAACGACATAATCACAACCAAGTTAATATTCTGTGATTTCATATGACAATACAAAAACATCTCACTAGACATGCAAAACCTTAGAAATGTTCTCATGATAGCTACGTTCTTTCTAAAAAATTATTCTCTTTGTCTTTTCATATAGCAAAGGAAATTTCTTGTCACACAGGCAAGGCAGAACTATTGCCTGAAGGTTGCTTTTAGGAGCAAAACCAGATTTTTGTTTTTATAGGAGATAATAAATTCCAGGTCTATTTTATTTTTTTCTTGCTTGTGAACTATTCTTGGGAATGAAGCAAGATGATGAGGATGTCAGAGAGTTCAAGGTCTTTTACTCATATGTAAATTAATTGAAACTGTTTCCAAATGTTTCCTAATGCCTTTAAGAACAACTAATAACCAACTGATAAACAGTGTTTGCATGTATGAAAGGACACTTCCTTATGATGGTCTTTTGCTTATTCAAAACATTGGAAGGCAGAACATGATCTCTGTGAACAGTAAGTTACCATGCCTAAATATGTGTCTATGTGTGCACATGCCCATTCTATAAAATTCTAAAAATCACTTAAGGAACAATTAAAAAAATAATAATTGAACTTAGTAAGCTTGGTCTTCTGTAAATGTAATTCTACAAAATCTACTGTTATGGAGATGATATAAAAATGGGTCAACTGTTAAAGTTTTTTTCCTCGTGTAGGAAACAGGAATCACTGGTGGAAATAGCAGCAGTCAAGCAAAAAACAGCAATCACATAAGGTGATTCAACACATAATGAGCAATAGATCTATAGAACTCTTTGTCAAACGAAGGTGTAGATGCAAAATATATGGTGAAAGGACTTGGAATCAAAACTAGATCTAACTCAGGAAGACAGAACTTAAATTTTAGAAGCAGAAAATCAAGGAAAATATTTTTTGAGATGTGCACTCATCTGCTCTGCTCTTTCTTTTCCTAAACATTTACATAGGACCTTTGTTAAAGATATTGAATTATACAATGATTTAGATTAGAAGAAACATTAATAGAGCATCTATTAGAGTTCCAGCGTGGGTCTTTTTCAAGAACAACTTCCATTAGACCAAGTTGCTGAAAGCCCCCTTCAGCCTGGCCTTGAACACTTCCAGGGATGGGGCATCCACAACTTTTATGGGCAATCTGTTCCAATGCCTCACCACCCTCACAGTAAAGAATTTCTTCCTAATATCTAATGTTAACCTACTCTCTCTCACTTTAAAGCCTTCACCTCTTGCCCTTTCACTGCATGCCCTTGAAAAAAGTCTCTCTTGATCTTTCCTTTAGGCCCCTTTAGGTACTGGAATGCACTGTAAGGTCTCCCCAGAACCACATCCTCTCCAAGCCAAACAGTCCCAGTTCTGTCAGGAGGTCACCTCACACAGGAGGTGCTGCAGCCCTTTGATCATCTTTGTGACCCTCCACGGGGCTTGATCCAACAGGTCCACATCCTTCTTATGCTGGGGTCCTCAGATAATCCCAATGGGATCTCATGAGATGGGTCATTGACTAAAGGGTCCATTGACCTGAACCAGGGTGGTTCTTCCTCTGTTGTCATGTGAAATTAGGAAAATATGCCCCAAGTCTTCAGCATCCCTTGAGGAAATCACCTTCTCCCTAATACCAAGGAGGGTGATCTAAATTATTGTGGCTGAAGGATTCCGAATAATCCATTTAATTTCTTCCTTTGAGTGAAGACAATGCAATATTAGCAGGAGCTTAATATACACCTATTGTTAAACAAAAATTATTTTTCTTGGTTTCTGTAGAGTTTTTCTTTTTGTTTGTTTTTTACTAGACATGCTTTATACAACTGAAACATGCAGGATAGATAATCTTACATAATCTTACAGAAATGCCAGAGAAATGTGTATCACTATGTTGTATATAAATCAACATTTCAGACTGGAGTCTGAATGTCAGAAACTTGTGAACGTCTCATCTGTTTTCTGCACTTGTATAGTCTGTATTTTTAGACTCCTGTACTGTACATTTTTGGTACAGTAAATCAACGCATTTTTAGGACCACAGCCAAGATGAGAGATAGATTGTAAAAGTAGGCATACATGTACATCAGAAGGGAACATGCTTTTGACAAGTCAAAATCCATGTGTAGGTCAATTCCTGAACTGTCTTTGCTGGTTAACTTTGCTGTTCAAGCTTTATAGAAATAGTAGTACAGAATTATAAAAATATTACAAATTAAATTCTTAACAAATCAACTACTAATATATTAGGTTCAAGACCAATTTGTACCAAGCAAGATATGTGGTACTTAAAAACTCCTTATTTTTGCAAACTGAAATAATCTCTTCAGTTTTCATGTAGTTTTATGGTATTATTGGTGAGTCAGAAAGTAGGTAAGAAAATGGAAAAACAGAAGTGTATGTTATATACTACTAAAATAGTCATGATATGGCTTGAGAGGTATGATGCAGGCAACTGTTTCTTACTCTTTCCTGCGTGTTACCTTTTCCAGACTAAAATCTCCAATGGAGGTTGCACTATAGTTTGGATTCCATTAAATAGCTACACGACAGCCTATTGATATAGTTATACAGACTTAAAAATACATCCTTATGAAGATATCAGGGTAAATTTTTTCCTACCTAGTTTGCCCCATGCTAAGCAAGAACATCCTTTGCAAGCATGTTATGCAAATATATGTAATTCCATTAGACTTGAAAAACTTCTGTATATGCTTTGGGCTGTTTACATATTACTGTTTTATAACCTGCTGGTCTCCACAGAAAATTCTTTCAAGAACTGAAAAACCTTCTCTCTTTATTTACTCATCAGGATGTTAGTGCTTCAGGTGGGAGCAGAATGAAAAGGAGACCACAAGCCTGCAGCGGATATTTATAGGAAATAACCCTCAGTTAGGTAGACACACATACATATCGCTATTGACTAGACCATGCCTTTGTTCTTCCAAACTGTATTATTGCCCAGTTATTCATTGTTGTACTAGTAGACTAAAAAAAAAAAAAAGGTGAAACCTGTCCAAGAAATCAGTGCCAACTTCCTGATCTAATTTAAAATTCAGTAAAGGCCCTCAGAAGATTTAATATGCTAGTCTCAATAGTGAATTCATGGCTTTTTGTTTTTGAACCTAAGATCACTGTGGCTTATGTCAAGATGTTTACTCTGATAAATTTTTGTTTCCAAGACAAATATAACTATTATGGCATTTAGTCCACTTCTCAAATATAACTTTTAGATTGTTTAAACTAAACAATTTCTGGCTATATATTTACTGTGTCTAAAGAGATAAAACAATGAGGAAATGAATGCCAGAGTTATTAATTATCATTTAATAAGTTAGGTTTTCTTTATTTAAGGGCAACACAGAGGGGACCTGTGGAGGTTGTTGCAGTCCAGGAGATTATTCAACTGACCTTGCATTGATTTCTGTCAATCATTTCCACACAGCACACACCAGTCCTAGTGTATTAACACAATTACTTTCAAAGAGGAATACTGTATGATATTTATGTGTGTTTCAAGTCTAGATAATTCCTCTATGCAAAAGTTCCTACAGCTCTTAGTCACACATCAAATATAGATAAAGTATTGCAAGACTGCAAAAATGGTAGCCAGCTCAGAACCACTGCAGTGTTTTCATGAAAAAATAATGGCCTGAAAAACCAATAGACTGTTGCTCTTAATCTTTGAAGTTCCACAATTGCCGAGGTCACATAGAGAATGGCAGCAATTTTACACATTACACAGAGGTGTATGAAGGCACAGACAGATTGTCCTGCCCAGAGATTTATAATCTTCTCAAATCCTGAATGTCAGTAAGTTTTGTTCAAAAATACAGAGAAACTAAGGGAGGAACTTTTTTGTTCCTGAAAGATGGAGGTGAATTTTATGAAACACACATGAATAAGCAGGAAAAGTTGTTCCCGTTAATTTCAAGTTAGTTATTAATTATTTTCTGCAGCATCTAATCCTTATGAATAACAGATACTGCTACAGAACTCATGTTTTGATCCAGTTTAACTCTATCTTTATTTTGACAATTCTTTTATTATTCTGTTAACTGTGTTCTTTGTTTGAGCAGGAGGCACTTGGGAATATTCACATAGCATTTCTAATTCCAAGATAGCTGAAATTGACTTGACATCCTCTGAAGGCCCTGGAAATATGGTCACATAAGCCAGGCAAATCAAATAAAATAGAAACAGTTGTTGCTGTAACCTAGAAAGAAAATAGGAACCAGCTCTTACACCAAAGGGCTTCATGTTTCATTAATACACACTACTTTACCAAATTCCCCCATTTTTTTCCAAAGCACCTGGAAAGGTGCATGCCCTCACTAGCACTTTACAGATAGAGGCTGCTACTGGGGAGCTGCTGCAAAAATTGAGATGTGGTAAGACAACTTGCAAAACTAGGGAGAGAGTTGTGTAAAAACTCTTCAGTATGGGCAGGGAGGAAGTTGAGGATGGAGTGGTTCTGTGTGATGGAGCAGCTCAGATATCAAGGGCTTCTCCATGGGACAAGCCTAGGGACAACCTCTAGGAGACTAGAGGTGAGAGCTAGAGGCCTGGGTCAGAGGACAGATAGACGACACCATGGTAGGAGTGCACTAACAACCACCTGGTCATGGATGTTTAGTGAACCAGCTTCAACAACTGGAATAAGTCTCTGGGTCACTGACACCCATTTTCTTGAAGGTTTTACCTCTCTTACATTTTCTGCTTTGGCATGTGGCTGTCAAGGAGATTTGTGGAGAGCATCAGGAATATCTGTAGACACCCAAAGAGAATCCTATCACTTTTTATTCTTTTTTAATTTTAGCTTTATTTTAAAAGTGTTTCTTTCCATCTAAAATAAAAACAACTCAAACTCTTATGTATTCTGAAAACAATTTGTCATATAAAGTAATAAAGATATTACTATTTATAGTACTGCCTTGTAAAATTTCAATAGGAAAAGAATATAGAATGAGCAATTAACTAGAAATTTGGCTAGAAAATACTCTATAACAGTAATCTTGATATTGATACTTAAGAAAGGAGAATGAGAAATTAGATAGTCTATTTCATGAGAAGTACAAATTTATGGTCACTATGGAGTTATACAGGAGGTACCTAAATAAGAGAATATGGACTATTGTTTTTTCCATTATGGAAGGGGAAAAAAGAAGGCAATGTTTGACTCAACTAAAGCTCTCCAGCAAAAAAATATCAAGTTTCTGACAGTAACTCTGAGACTACAGTTATGTTTCCATAAGATATTCTCTGTGATTCTGAAAATATATGTTTAGGTGCTGAAGAGTTCATTCATATTCTCCCTCTTCTTGGACTCTGTAAGATTTTTATTCCATGAGATTATTCAATCTATTTTTGAATTGTATTAAATTTTTGGCTTCCACGGTGTCCTGTGGCAGTGTGTTTCCAAAATTAACTATTCATTATAAAAAATCTGCCATACTTAAGGAGCTTTAACCATGCTGCTTCATCAAGTTAACATGATGACTTAATTTGATCCTTGGGTTATGAGATCTATTGGGCAATAGATCATTCATGATTGTATATATTTCAAATCTGGAGAGCACCAGTTTATTTAATTTCACTAAATGATTCTTTTACACAGTGTGTTGGTTAAGTGAAAATATATGAAGGAGAAAATTAATGTTCAATCAAGGAGATTTTTAAACCTGCCCACAGCAAAAGGCAGACAAATGATCTATGTCTGCTGGTGGCTATAGTAAACCATTCCTTGTTTACCTGATACATGCAAAAAAACCCTCCAACAACATTTCACCTGGGGTACATTTTGAAGGGTTTCACAAGCTCTCTGTTAATTTAAGAAATCTTTACACTAACATAATAATGAAAATGTGATATCTGTTTTCTTATAATCATTGTTTAGGTGTCTCATAGTACATACAAGTGCTGCAAAGACAACTACATTCCTCATGTAGTTGTGATGATAAGAGCTGGACCTCATATCAAATTAAGTAAAACTGAACTGCAGCTCCTTCACTAATATTTAACTTGTTTGTTTTAATATGATGTCAGTGAAATATAAACTCCTCTTCTTCCCTGGACCAAAATTAAATGTTTCTAGTGAAGTTTCATCACTTACAGAGAATTATTTTATGGGATATGCTTAACAATGTACAGGATGTGTACTTAAAAGCTAAAAGAATAACTGCAAGCATGCAAATGCTTTGAACTACTTGTATTTGAAGTAGTTTAAATACAATTAACTACTTCAGGCTAAATGTGGATCTTCTGTTGGACTAGCAGGATATATTCACTCACTTGGGGCTTGAATATCACTACAGTTCATCAAAAGCCCAAAACAAGAAAAGGGAAGGAGAAGAGCTGATAGAGCAAAACAAAACGCTCGTATTTTCAGAGAGCTAACTTTGAAAATGTTATAAATGCTATATTGTAAAGCTCAAGGTTTTCACACTAAATCTGTCTAGCAAGGTTTATATAGGGCTTGACACACAGCCTAAATCACATATTAGAAGCGGATAACATATCTTACCTGCCTGATAGATGTTTTTTTCACCTTGTTCAGTCTCTGGGCAAATGAGAATAGAAAACTACCATAGAAGTGTGAAATGTTTTCTATATGGACTATATAAGAAGATTTGAATATTGCCATGTTAAAAAAAAAAAAAAGCTCTGGTGTAAGAACTATAAATATAGAATCATAGAATCGAAGAATTATCAAGGCAGAAGGGAGAAGGTACATCAAAGTGCAGTGACAGATCCAGAGTAGCATTCAGGCTGGTGTGCTTATCAAAAGTAACACCATTTCATACCCTTGAGTGACTTAGAAACATGCCTAATAACAATCAATATCTAGCATCTTGATTTACTATAATTACTATTTCTATTCAATTAATATGTTGCATACTGGCATGGACTAATCTTCATTTAAAGTTCTAATGATATTTACAATCATATGAGACTACAAACCAGGAAGTGTTTAAAAAAGCAAAAACCAAAAAACAAGCCTGTCCAAGATTCAGTTAAAGACAACACATGTGCAATCACAACATGTGAGATGATGATTTTTAACCTTGAGACCAAGAACATACAGATCTAAAAAGTCCCAAAGAAGTCTCAAGTGGACAGACAGGAACCTCTGTATGCCTCTGATATAAGCAATGATGAAGAAAAGTGAATAATCTGGCAACATGATCATTAAAACACAAACAAATACTAATTAATCAGGTTCAAAAATGCTGTGAAGTAACTTCCCTTGTTTACAGAACAAAATTTGGCTAAGAATAAATAAGTAACTTTTCATCATCTTTATATCATCCTTGGTTATTTATGGACCAACTCCTTAATTGTGGGTTTCAAATGAGGCCTTTTATTATGTGATCCATTGTTGTACTGTATCACTTTAAGAAATCTTTAAGTCAAAATTGCAAATCTATGTATTGGTAAGAATTAATTAAGAAATTAGGAGGCCTCTGCCAAACAACAGCAATGAATCCCAGAAGGTGAATTCAGTAAAGGTTTTCACAAGGCATAACATTGACATTCAATTATCACAGCTACCTTCCCTTGCTTCTATTTTCTCCGTTTAGTTATCGTGATTCTAGGAACAGCTTTTACAATCTCCTCATCAGCCTTGTTTTAAATTGTAATTAAAAATAGTTGATCTTGTTACTAAGAGATCACTTATGAACCCCATAAGTGTTTCAGTAATTCAGAATGTTCTAAACTCCTAGCAATTGCCAGTCTAATGTCACAAGGAATCCATATGAGCAAGTTCCTTCAAAAAAACACTGAAGTGTGTCACTAAACATTAAGAAAAAAGCTTTTCTTTTACCTATACAGGAGAAGATGGATTAAAAAATGAACAAGAGCTAATGGAGTCATATGTTGATCAGAAATAACTAATTAGCCCACTTCCAGAGTATATCAAGTGTAAATGCAGCAACACAAAATTACACATAGGCCCATAGCAGGTGGACAGAATTACATATAGACAAACAGGTCCATAACAGGTGAGTTAACTTAAAAGGAATTCCTTAACTTTAAGGAATTGAAAGAGTTCATTTACTATTCAAGAAGTTCTTTGTCTTTTCTCCTTGGATAATTGTGATAGGATAGAAGGAAAACCTCATATATGGGCCATGATGTTACCTGAAAACACAACTCCCACGGGTCAGAGGTGGTTTCATCACTGATAGGCGTTTCATCAATGATTGAGTTTTCTATAAACATATAAACAAAAGCATTTTCTGTGGCTTCTTTTGATCTAAGAGACATTTTTATTTCTCAAGGGCCAACTGCTGTTGCTAACAGTGTTTCCGTTTTTTCAAAGTTTACACCTTTTGAAATGTGATTTTTTGTTTTAAATTTAGATGAAATATGCAACTGCAGTATGAATATTCATATTTTTCACACTGTCCAATGCAAATGTTTTACAATTAGTAAAAGCTGTATTCAGGTGTCTATGTCTGAAGTGGGGTTTTTTTCCAAGTTAGGAAAATGTTTGGTCTGTTTCATTACAGTACAAGATGGTAGTTATATCTAGGTCTGCACTTGTTCCCCATTTGCTCTCTCTCAACGTTCTTACATCAAAGTCTATGCTATCAGATCACAGCCAAAATCATTTCAGAAGTGCAACACTAGTGAAAAATAAGAAATGTTGATAAAAGAAAGGACCAACAGCTGTACATTTTCAACTGTCTGTGAGGAAAGTCATGAGACTAATGTGTGAGCAGTAATGAAGTTATGGCATATACAGTTACACATTTATATATAAATACTCTTCTATGCACTCACAGGCAGTGCTTAGCTTCCTTATACTTCCTTCTGACTTAGAACAAGAACCTTTCACATAATTTATCCAGTGCTTGAAATAGCATTCGTGTTGACACCTAAAGTGGTCCAAGCAGTTTCTTCTGTCTTATTAAATGAGTCAAGGCAAATGGCACCCTTCTTTCTTCATGATATCAGAAACAACAATTTCTAAATCAGTGATGAAATGAACCAACTATTCATAATCCCTGTCAGGATGAAATGACAAGAATTTTTAGAAAATTAAACTAGGAGAAACTGTGCCATCTTTATAAGAATGATAAATTTTGGCTTGCGAGGTTTAAAAGTATTTCCAATTATGACAAAGACTTTAAAAGTATTTGCAATCATGATAAAGTCTTTAGAAGTATTCACAAGACAGTTTTATTTTCCAGGATGTGATGATTTTCTTATCAGGGTTTTAGTATTTGCTGTGGTATCCCATTTTGTTTCCTTTAAGAAAAAAATATGCAGACAAATGTGCGAAATTATGATATTCCTTCCAAAAAATATATTTATATCCATGTCAAAACTGGTGTCACTGTGTACCTTTGCTAACTTGGTATCTACATTTGCATGCTCCTTATGATATCTTGTATTTCAAATCTACCTAGGAGAATTAGATGAACCAGATGTCTGGTTCTCCTTATGTTCAAAATCCTATCTTGATAATATTAGGATATAGGAGCACCACAAAAACCATATTCATAAGTTAATAACTAGTTAATGTGCTGTTTACTAAGCCAGTGTTTGTGTCAAATACGCTCACTATATTTATTCTGGTTTTTATTCCCTAAAGTTCTTGGGTAGTATGTGCTCGGTTAATTAAACTCAGTTGATTAAACAGTAGTATGTTTTCTATATTAGGCATAGTGTGTATGTCACACAGAGTCTCCCATCAGCTTCAGAAAGGAGGAGTGTTTTAAGTTGTCTACATCTGTCAGTCTTTTATATCAACTACCCCTGAATACTTGTGTTTATACATCTGAGTCCCTCCTTCTGTGCAGAATATTTTTTCCTAGTACTAAGGTAGCAGTTTGATTTTTTTCGATCTTCATAGTAAATTTCATTTAATACAGTAAATGAAGGTAAATTCTATTTAGCTTACTAAGTAAATTTTCTAGGAAAAGTATTTGCTGGTCCATAATAACATTATTGAGTAGGTTTCCTTAGTATAATTTCAACTTTCTCCTCATCTCTTCAGAGACATGTGTTAAAAACTGGAGCTTTTAGAAACTTCTAATAATTGTTGAACTCTTCTTTAAAAAGAACATATTACAGCATAGTAATCAGGCTGTTAGTTTTGCGTAAAGCAGGGTTATTCTTCCAGCTGTAGGCTGTGATCCTCCATCCAGCTGTATGAGTAATAATGAGCCAACAATACTGTTCATACACATAAAGCGTCTTACAAAGAAAAAAGCAGCTTTACAGCCTTTTGTGTGCTGTTTTTTACATGAAGGTACATAATTCCATTAAAATCCAATAAATTCCAAGTTTCTACTCAGAAATAGCAAACTATATAAAAATAATAGGGGAGTAACTTTTTTTTCCCATAGAATGAATAATGCCACACCATTTAACATTCTTACCCTACTTAGAATCTTTCATACACACTCAGACCATCCAATTTTTTATTTTTAAATATATCTAAATTATTTTACCATGCTGAAACTTGATTGGGCAATTGTACTGAAAGTACATTGCATTCTTCTTTCATATAAATATCTTGATGACTGTAATGACCGTAACAGTCTACTTCAGTAGTATTTCTTCTTTTATGAATTGAAAAAGGCTTGAGAACATTTTATTCCTTCCAACTTGGCCAACATAACTATGTCATCTGAGGCTTTTTCTCCCATCATTGAAATTTCATTGAGAAAAATATATATAAAAAAGTTAAATAAGTTAAAAGGTCAAAGAATCACTAGTGAAAACAATGTGCACCACTTTTTATTCACATCAATGAGAAGAGTAGAGTTTTCTAATTAGCTTGACCAATTTTCATTACCAAGATCTCTGGTTAAATCTATGTTATATATGAATTAAATCCACACATCAGTGAAGAGATACATGGTATTTTACCGTGCAAAAGTGATTTTTTTTAACTGAAAAATCAAGCTTTGTATATTTATGACTACAGCTCTCCTTGATTACATGGGTGGATTATAGGTCTTGAAAATAAAAATGTGACTAGTATTTATGATACTTTTTCCTGTTCTTGCATATTTTTTTCTTTATATTTTAGGTCAAATAATTTGAATATGTATCCATGATGTGCATGAACCTATATATCTTTTCAAAATGAGAGTGATACTCTGTCTTATTTAGAAACTGAAAGTTATATTATCCAGCATTTTCTGGCAAATTTTAGTTCCTAGGAATTCAAAGCAGCTCTATGTTATTTTTCCTGGCCAATTGCACTTACCTGTGCACTGACTGTATGGTTAACCAGTGCCACAGAAAATGGTCTATGATACCAGACTATCTAAGTAAAATTAAAGGACACGTTTTGATTCACAAGTTTTCTGAGTATCTGACTATATAATACTGTAACATACTTTTGGAAATCCAACCATTAGCTATAATGGAAACATTTCTATTCAAAATCTATTCTATAGTATTTTTTCTTTCTTCAAGGACCTGCAAATTGATTCCATACATATTAGTACTCATCTCATTATTTTACTTCTCTTTCTGGAAGGATGGTTTCTTTTTCTTTTCAAAAACCTTCTTTACCGAGATTATATACAGTTTACTGTTCTATTCATTGGGAATAACTGTCCTAGTTTGGTCTTTCAGATGTTGGAATTTAAAATAATTTAGAAAGAGGGAAAATTGCTTATTTTTAATACTAGAAATAACGATTTTTTGATTACTGATAAAAAATCCAAAACAACCTACTAAAAGTTCAAAATACTAACAGGGGTTGAGCTTTGCTTTTACCCTTGAGCAGTAGCTTCACTGACTATATGAAATACAAACTTGTGCATTGTGGTGATACCCAAAAACCTGAAATCCAAAGCTACACTAATGGAAGTTTTG
This sequence comes from Pseudopipra pipra, assembly GCF_036250125.1. Taxonomy (NCBI): domain Eukaryota; kingdom Metazoa; phylum Chordata; class Aves; order Passeriformes; family Pipridae; genus Pseudopipra; species Pseudopipra pipra. The sequence goes on from NC_087581.1 coordinate 64,889,730, forward strand.
TGCATGACTTCCCTTTGACAAGGTTTTATGCTAAAAAGAAGCATCTAATATGATTAACTCAGAATGGAATATGGTTAATCTTTATTTTATTTAGTTCAGTGCTTCACAAAAAAATCATGCCTTCTTAAGATCTGTCTTTAATGCCTTTTAATTTACTTTTTTTTTTAATTTCTGAGATCAGTTCACTCTCCAAATATACAGCCATAAGAAGTTTTTTAAAGATACTTCAGTCCTTTATAAACATAGAAACACACAAAGACTCCACAAAATCCGTTTATCACCAGCCGGTTGAGGGAGGGGATTGTCCCGCTCTGCTCTGCACTGGGGTGGCTTCACCTTGAATATTGTGTGCAGTTTTGGGGCACCACAACACAGGAAAGATATGAAGCTGTTAGAGAGTGCCCAAAGGAGGGCAGTGAAGATGGTGAAGGGCCTTGAGGGGAAGCTGTGTGAGGAGGGGCTGAGGTCACTTGGTGTGTTCAGCCTGAAAAAGAGGAAACTGAGGAGAGACTCATGAGGGAAAGAGGAGGGGCAGACACGGATGTCTTCTCTGTGGTGACCAGTGACAGGACCCAAGGGAATGGCCTGAAGTTGTGCCAGGGGAGGTTTAGGTTGGATATTAGAAAGAGGTCCTTCACTCAGAGGGTAGTTGGACACTGTAATAGACTCCCCAGGGAAGTAGTCACACCACCAAGCCTGACAGAGTTTCAGAAGTCTTTGGACAAATCTCTCAGGCACATAATGTGACTCTCAGGGATGGTCCTGTGCAGGGCTAATAGCTGGACTCAATCATTCTTGTGGGTCTCCTCCAATTCAGCATATTCTGTGATTCTGTGATTTTGTGATTACCTGTAACTCATCAGTAACAGGAAGAAGGGTTGTACAAGTAGCTATGATAGTGACTTTCTACCTGTCATAAGTGCCAATTCAGTGAAGTAGTACTTAATTCTGTGAGTTTGAAGCACTGGAAGATCTTCAATCCTTTTCTTGGCAGGAGATAGGAGGCAGGGTGCGCTGGGAAGCTGAAAAAAGGGAGTAGAACTGCAGTCCCAAATAAGGTTTGAGTACCGGAATTATATCTATGTCATAGCAAATCGGACTACTATAGACTAACTATAAAAATCATATTAGGATTTTTTTAATATAAATAGTACAGTAACAAAATTTCAATATCTCTGAAGAGGACTTACTTGGTTCTTTAAAATGTCCATATTTATAAATACTAATGCATTCTGAAGGAGGAAAGAAAGTGACAGATTGAAGTGTATGAAAAGTAAATTTAAAACCCATATTATTTCGGATAATATTTTTATCTTTAAATGGACAGACAACTGAATGCCGTGGGTGGTGGAGTTTGCAGTGCTGACTTTTTTGTAGTGTTTTATCTGCTCCCACGTTTTTATTCTGCAGTAGTTTTCATAGTAGCTTCATGAATAATGGTGAGAATAGTAGTCTCATTTAGCAGAGATCAAGTTTAAATATGCATGTGAAAAGGTTTGAAATCTGAAAGTATTTACTTATAGTAATCAACTTAGATATGTAAAAATTCAAGCAATAAGCGTCAGTTCATTCATCGTCAATGTATATATATTGTATGTATATATATATATTATATATATTATATATTATATATTATATATATATATTACCCTATATTTCATGGGTAAGAGGCAGTTTGATGTATAGCATTATTGCTTAAATTTTTAAATATGACAGAAACATTTTGGTTTTAAGTTTCATTTTCTTAATTTCAAGAGGTGATATACAATATGTAACAGCATTATAAATAAGCTGTAAAGTTACAGAAAATGTTGTAACTGGGCTTCAAATATCGTGCTTAGCCTTTATCTATGTCCTAAGAAGATTTCTCATGAAGTCTGGCTAATTAGAATACTTATGCTTCAAAAAAACACCTTTAAAGCTATATTTTTCAAGAAACAGATTCTTTTCAAAACTTAGCTACAACTCTCAATTGCATGAACTGCACTTCTGACAGCAGATAGAGCTGTCTAGACTACTTTGTTTAACTGTATTGCAGAAAATACCAGTCATATTTTAAAAGCTATCTATGAATAAAGCATATGATTTTAGCTGGATGTGTTCAACCTAGACATGCAAATACATACTAGGTGCTTGCCTAGTCACACAGAATGGGAGCATTTGTCCTGAAAAAGTATAGTGAAAGTTAATATTTGTATTAGACTCGTGTTGGTATCTGGAGCACGAAAACTTTAGTTCATAACTGAAATTCTTTCTGTGACTGAGTATGTTTGCATAGGTTTCAGACCCTCTAGTGTGTTTACTTCATCACAGTATGTTTAAGAATAACCTCTTGTCACAGTGAAGGCTTATACATGCCAATGTGTTTATTTTGGTCAGTTTGGTAATTAATATATTTCTGAGGTAACTGCAAGAAACTAGTTACAACCAACCAAGTATAATTAAATAATATTATTCAAAATTCACCTGATATGCAAATCTTACTAAAAAAATACGTAGAAGAACCGTCAAAAATATAGTTTTTTAAACTGCTGAAAGTGGAACAAGCTCGCCATCAGAATATGTAATGAAGTGTAGTGGTATAACATTTGAAATTACAGTTATGCTTTTGAATTTGCTTTCTGAAAGGTGATTTAGGAGCCCACAACAATGTAGTAGCACATCAGGCATAGGACCACACTGTGGTCAACGTAGGAATTAATATACAATCTTGAATATAATATAAACTCACAAAAAATTGTTCCTCTATTCCATGCAAAGGGAACAAAAAGCTTTGCATGAATAGGAGTGCTTACATTTTGGGCTATTAAACTTATCGACTTCTATTAGACTTTTGTTTCCTAGATACGTTATTATACAAGCTCTTATTTTGAATAACATGATTAAAACTAATAGGAAATTTTATTTTCTAATCCAGAAAAAAATATTTTCAAAAAAAGAATAAATTAAGCATTATAATCTGTTACTTTGCAGCAGATAAAAAGGAAAAAAACTTTAGAAAAATTATTCTGCTTGGTAAATTTCTTCTCGAATAATACATTGGTCATGTATATACTGCAACCATAGAGATGATACAGAAAGGTTAATTGTCCTTAACAAATTCTGACGTATATAGAAAAAATTTAAGTATCCTTCACAAGCCTAACAAGTATACAGGTATTTCACAAAGTACTTTTACTCTGCAGGAATCAGAAGGCAAATTTCCCCAATGAAAATGAGTGTTCCAAAGCCTTGAAACTTTGAAAACCTCAAAGGAATTTCTTTCTTTTGAAATGCAATATATCCATAATTCCTTTAGTGAACTCTCTTTTATCCTATATTTATATATGTTAAAAAACAAAGCCTAAAAATTAAGTTTAATTTTTTTGTCCATTTACTTAAATTGCAAATCAAATTAAATTGTCTATTAATAAAATTTTATTTATTTATTCATGAAAAGCAACTACTTTATGCAGGAATGTTATTTATTCCTTAACAATTACATCATGGAGTTATGGAATATGCTGGCTTGGAATGGACTCACAAGGATCATCGAGTCCAACCCCTGATTCCACACGGGGCAACCTAAAAGACAAACCATATATCTAAGGACATTTTTGAAAGGCTTCTTGAACAACCACTTCCCTGAGGAGCTTGTTTCAGTACCTGACCACCCTTTCTTTGAAGAACTTTCCCCTAGTTTCCAATCTGAACTTCTGATGCATGTTTAAGCCATTTGCTCACATCCAATCGCCAGATAAGAGAGAGATGAGATCTCTCTCTGCTACCGCTCATAAGGAAGTTGTAGGCAGCAATGAGGTCACCCTTCAAGTTTCCTCACTAAAGCATTAAATCTCCAAACACTCTATATTCAAACTGTGCTGTGATATCATGTCACACTTGTTTAATTCTTCCAAGTTTCAGTGCTTATCATGAGGCAAATGTGTCTGGCTGAAATGAATTGTCTCTGCACGCCATTAACAGAAGTACTCTAAGGAACTGTTTCTTCTCTTGAAAAACTCTAATGCAATATAGGAACACAGTTTGTGAAAGAGAATGAATCATCTAAGTTAATACAGAAAAATGTTGTATTTTTCTTGAAATATTTTCTTTTTTTTTCAAATAACTCATAACATTTTGGTTTTTTTTTCTTCTCCCCACACTTCCTTTCCTTAAAACATATTTTCAGTGCTCTGTAAGACTTTATTAGATTCACTACCTTGGAAAGCAGAAAAACTATTGTGAGTTCACCAGTAACTTTTCTCAGAACTTATTTCACACCTAATTTCAAGAAAAGGTTATAAAATCAGATGCATTAGGCCATTCTCTCTGGAAGGATTTTTCAGTGAGATGTGTGTTCATGGCAAATAAGAAAACAACAAGGATGAAACATGACAAATTATTACTGTTACATGAAAAATTAATACTGTCAGTATTACACTGCTCACTTGAGTTGAAACTCTGGCCTGACAAAGTTTAATGCCAAACCCACATATTCCACAGCAGAACCAGTACTTCACTCTCACAATGTTGTGGTGGATTGACTGGAGATAGACAAGCTCAGGCTGCTGCAAAAACCTGACTTGTGTTTCCAGGCCATTTTAAATGAAATCACCTCATGCTAAAATTCCATTTATGCCTGACAGCCATTTTTAAATTTTTGCTTACAGCTGATAGATTTTTTTTATACTATCCATGGGTTTGTGGAGAGTAGCAAGAACATCCTTGAATAAAAAGTGTTCAACCTTGAACTTGAAAATTCACTCTTCTTGTGCCGTTTTTGGCAGTAGGTCCCCTCTTGCGCACAGCAGGTGCCCATAGTCTTTACTTACCACAACCCAGTGCTATATTTTCTCAAGTCACTGCGTCCAGAACATGTTATCACATTTTAAATATCATATTATATTGCTGGTTTTACGAAATACTTTGCTTCCTTTTTTTTTTTTTTTTTTTTTTTAGAATTTATAGTCTAGACTGCTTTTTAGTGGTTTAATTTTTAGAATAAGTTACTGGTAGATACATTTAAATAATGTTCAAAGCCTGATAAAAAAGCCTTTTAAGCCTGGGTCCACTTCATACCATATTATTATCATTGTTCTGTTTGCAAAAATAGACTATCAAAGCTAGTGGTAAACAACATGTCAATAATTTGCTTTTGTAACGCTGCAGCTTTTACTCACATTTTTATACTCCTTCTGTGTTGCTATTTTCTGACACATATGTTCTGCACAGACTCAAATAAATAGAGCATTAAAAATTACTGTCATAAAAGAACTCAAGAAAGCCTAAGCAACCAGAAATAGCATATATTGTTTAATTTTCAGGCTTCATGTACAAATCCTTTCAGAATTACTACAGAAATATATGTCTTTTGGATGGGTGCATAGATGGATGGATGGATGAATGAAATGAAAACTTGAAGCAAGGTTCAGATTTTTAGGACAATCAAATACCTAAATGAGCAAAGGTGGTACAGGATAGGCAAATAATTAAACATTTTCTTTTTTCCTTTTAATTCCATAGCACTTTAGTTGTTATGCACGTAACCATCATTAAATCCTTAACACCAGCCTATTGATAAATAAAGATCAGTGACTTTCATTAAGAACTAGAGGACACTAAACACAGGAGATATTGACTCGAATAAATTAATATAGCTACACACACGAGAAAGATGGAAACACCAAAATAACAATTATTTGTCAAAAGCAATTAAAGGGAAAGCCTAAATGAGGTGGATTTTCACATTTCAATCTGATAATTTGCTAAATGATTCAGTAAAACTTTGAAAAAAAAGAAGAAAAACATTGAAACTTAAGCAAGCATGCAAATTAGATAAAAATATCAATATTTTCAAGAGGTATCTGTCAAAAAAAGGAAACTTCAGAGGAAAAAAAACCAAAACAACTTTCTTTTAAAGCTTTAAAACTTTCTTTTTAAAACTGTTCTCATATGTCTGGATTTGGGATAATATATGAAGTTACACATAAATAATTTACAGAATGTTTTTGTTATTGCTACACTTAGTTTAGTTTGGCTGCAGAAAACAGTTAATATTTAATGTGAGTGGCATTAAACAACACTATCCTATTCTCTGAGCAGAACAGAGAAGACCTGAATGATCTTTTTATATAGAAATTAATTTCAGCTTGAAATGGTGATGGTCTAAAAATAAATTTGGAATAGTTACTGGAGCTTTATCATGTCTAAGCATCTATGTTTTCTGTATCAAGTCCGGTTTCCTAATTTTTCCATCCTAAGGTCAAAAAGTTGAAATTAATAAGAAATATGACTGCTTAAAAATGTATTACATTTAGGTTGGAATAATAAGCACAGATCTCTCATTATCTGGGAATGCTGTAATGAATGTTAACAGAACATCCAGGAAAAAATGGTTGTGGCAGTCAAAACTGGAGCAGTTGTAGTTTGCAGACATTTTAAAATTCTGCAATTTTACAAACACAATTGGAATGCTTTAATATGAGTTTCCTCTTAATTCTTTCTTCTTCATATCATAGTACTGCTCTCTCTTACTGTAAAAGGGGAAACTGTGATATTATTTTGTCTGTAGGATAAATGATCAATCTCTTACCTCAGGGATTATACTCTTGACATCCTTCCTCACTCTTCCTTGTTTGTTTTTAAATTCTTCTCTTAGCAATGACAACTGCTGTCAATCTTTTTTTTTTTTTCTACCGGAAACCATCAATCAAACTTTAGTGCTTGAACTAAATTTCAATTACTAAATTTACCTACTATCATAAAAGAAAGAAGCCACATACTGGTTACAGCTTTGGTTTTGGTGGGTTTAGTGGGTTTGGTGGTGTTTTTGTTTTCGTTTGGTTTGGGTTTTGTGGGTTTTTGTTACAACTTAGAAATTGCAGTGCAAGCTTTATAGTTAGCCAAAGAATGTAGGTCCATTTTGACTTGAGAATTGTCCACCAAGATACACATTGGATGGACACCACATACCCATCACAATCAAGCCCTTCCCAAAAGGATGTAATCTACAGTACTGCAACAATTTTGTGAATTGATTATTCTGTTTTCCAAACAAAGGTGTACCTTGACATTTTTTCTTACAGTGCTTGAATTCTCTACCAGTAAACCTGTGACACAGACGTGTAGAGTCAATATTGCAAAATGCTGAAGTATATTGTCGGAACTAATTCTTGATAGATGTCGGACAATAGTAGTAACTACCAGCAGCAAAGAACACCAGATTTTACCAGCTGTTTCAGTTTTTCTGTGTTTGATCACAGGTTGGCTTGAACAGCTTGCTAAAAGTCACTCCATGGGGCAATTTAGATACACACCTTAACTAATTTTACATTCAATCTGCAGACCTGAAGAGGCACTAATCTGGAAAAAATAAAAATTAAATAAAATTAAAAATCCTGTGTACAATTTCCCCATACACCATCTCTTACCAGTCCTTGATAGATGTGTTTACAGTCAATACATGAGTAGAATTTTCTGTTTTATGTGAAAAACTTTCCCCTAAAGCATGCAATTCAAATATATGATTCAGAAATGGCTTTTGTGGCTTTCATAAGGAGATATATGCATACTTCCATAAGTCATTGATTCTTTCTCTACATAAATCTTTTGCTTCTCTGTTTTGGTTCTGGTGATTAACTGGAGATACAGGAAGAAATTTTCTGTAGTAACTCAGCGAATAATAGTGAACTGAGACCCAATGTGCTCTCTAACTACTTCCCTCAAGAACAGTGAAGTTCTAGTTCTATTCTCTTTTGGTTTGAGTTTGCTAATTTTTGTCATAGAAGAAAGAATTTTTGTTTTTTATTTATCCTCTTTATGTTAATCCTCAGCAGTATGAACATACATACAAAATAGAAAAAGCACTACTAAATTAGAGTAGATAAATAGATGTTTTCCTCTAAATCAGGTGGTGACAGCTTGGAAGGTAGATAATAATTTTGTACATCTTCCATATTTTATTCAAGATTGTAATTTATCCTCTGGTATGAAGAAGGCTAAGTGTTTGGGGGTTTTCCTATATAATGTTGAAAATCTATCAGAATGTAAATGTATACAGTTGCTGAAAATTTAAGCTTGATGAATTTATAAATGAAAAAGTTCTCCTAATGAAAATACAGACATGAAACAAAATGCCCCAAACTCAAAACACCCTATGTCTGCCACCAGAAAAATCTACCCAGAATATACCTAACTTCCTTTTTTTTCTAAAGAGAATAAAACTGCTTACAGATTTAGTATGAAATAATATAATTTTACCAGAAACTGCAAGAGCATACTTATGCTAGGAAAATCTAGGATAACATATTTCCACTAAGAGTGATGTGTGTAATGAGTAGGCCCCTGAAAGTTCTAACAGCAATATTAATTCTTATATGTAATCTGTTGTATTGAGGTGGATTAAAGTGATTAGTTCTTCCTGAGTCTTTATCTTAGAGTATAAAGCACCTTTTATTTTTTCCCAAGTGGAAGACAACAGTACAAACGCATTCTTGTGCTTATATTTGAAGTTAGTATTAAGTATAATAGTCAAAGACAAACACAATTTTTTGCCAAAATCCTAAGAATTATGTAGGCAACATCCTGGAACTAATTCTGTTTTCACTAACTTGGAACTACGGTGTAGACAAAAGCATAAATACATCTTAATGGGCCTTCAGTGTCAATAAGAGCTAGGGCCAGTATACCAGGTTATACATTAATGAAATATTTTATTCAGCAAGATCCTTGACTGTTCTGAAATTATTTGACTCTGCTGATTAGATGTGACTGTTTGAGACAAGAAATTACTATTATTTGTCATCATGAAGGTAAGTATTTGGATGGTATTTTTCCTTAACTTTTCCACAGAGCCATTGATCTATTTGATAATCAGCCTCATTCCTGAATTTCAAGGGCTGTGAAATCATCTTCATGAACTCCTTCACAGCTGTGCAGCAAAAAATGGCAAAAATGTCTGTCTCAGCTTGTAACATTTCTCCACTAAAATATCATTTTCTTTTTAGTAGTTAACAGCTAATCCTCTTTTTAATGTATTTACCTACGCTCATGTGAGTAGCGGATAGCAATTCTAAATAAAAAAGTCATGTTATAGGCTTTCTTTTTTGGCAACTTTAATATTTGAAATGGTAAATAAGTGCTGACTTGATAAATTTCCTCTTTCCTTTCAACAGGGGAAATAAACTGTTCCTAGACAATCGAAGAGGACTTACAACAGAAATATATGTATCTTCCAACAGAGGACTGTACTTCCCTTCCATTTGCAGTATCACCAAAACAACCAGCATGGATAACCATTTTTAGCACCTGACAAGAAAATACGCTTCATTCAGACAATGGCAAGGAGGTTACAAGAGGAATTGGCTTTATTCTAAATTTTTTCCACCAAAAAAGAGTTAAAGTGTAGGCAGAGATTGCAAAGTGCCAGCTACTTCTTTAAAGGAAATTTTGATTTTTTAACTACTAAAAAAAAATTCTAAACCCAAATAACTATAAAGAGTAATAAGCTTTCTTTCTCACTTCCTTATCTTATGCAGTGTGTTTAGTGCTTCTCCAGAAACGTGGTTACTTTGACAGTACTCCTACTATTATTATGTGGGCATGTGGTGTCTCACCAACATAACACTCTAGTAAATGAAGTATACCCACCTTTGAGGTGGGCAATTTAGAGTCCCTTTGCTTTTCAGACAAACCAAATAGGTAAGCTTTTTCACTTTTTAATTATCTCTGCACCAGTCAGACTCATGCTATTTGCAGAAATGAGCATAAGCATAATACAAATAATACTCCCAAATCATGTTGTAAGCAATGGAACAGAGCATTCTATGTGTTACAGCTCATTTCTTTGCTATTAATTCAGAACATAACTGTCACAAATTCTTAATTATTTTAGTAATTAGAAAAGGAAATTGACAATGCTTAAAAAGAGATAGCTACTTGCAATTGTTCCTCTAGGATGCTTAATGTAGCATGTGTATATGCCTTAATCTCTGGATGGAGGAGAAAAATAAGGCAGATGGATAAACAAATGCTGATTTATGCACTATGTATCCAGCTCCCCTGACTTTCTCTTTTAATAACTGTATATGATGAGAACATTTATCTTCTCTTGCCCTGACTGAACCCAAAGGACCAGGAAGCCTGCTTCTTCATATGAAATTATGAATATAGCCTTTGTTGAAAATGTAAATTTGTTGCACATCTTTAGGCTCAAAAATTTCACTTGCCTTTCCTTTTTAAGGTTCAATGTCATTCATCAAAGAAGATAAAAGATAATCATTGAAGCCAATCATTACCATAAAAATAAGGCTCCCTGTAGAATCAAGCAGGTATTTAAAGCTCATAAGCATAGCAGAACCTCTCCCTTAGTCAAGAAAACTGAAATATTTTCATTGAAAGATGATTGGAATGTATAATATATAGAGAGTTAGATTTTGTCACTCGTTTCCCTCTGTTTAATAATTTCTATCCTAAGTGTTCACTGAGAACATGTGAAGAGACATACTAAGCTCTACTCTACAGACAGTGGGATACTGGACATGTATTTGAAGTTTCCTAAAAAGGAACAGAATTTGCCATACTTTTTTTTGTGCTGACAGAGTGATAGAATGCAGTAAGAACTTCATCTCCTTTAGGACCTTTTCCAACACAATCCTGGTTGCTAAGGATAAATTTCTGGATTCTTATGAGCTGATTCCAATTAAATGAAATTAAACAGGATTGCTGGAGTCAGAGTAAGCTTTGGCTGATGGATGAGTTTGACCTTATTAAATGAAAAGTGTATCAATATCTGAGAGAAGCTATCAGTTATTTCTCTCCATACATTTCTTCCATTTTCCCAATTGCTGTAGTAGTAGAAAACAGATGACCAAATGTTAGTGTGCTACCTGAAGCCTATATATCTATGGTTTTGCACTATTCAGGCTGAAACTAAAACAAACAAAAAAATAGTAAAAACTTGAAAGTAAATAAAATGTGAATATGCCTTCCTTTCACAAGTGTCACAGCTTGGAGATATAAATTTTTTGGAGTGGACTCATAGAGCCTAAACCTTTCAGACTATAAGTAGACATTTGGAACTAGCTCATGAAGAATGGTCAGAAAAAAAAATAATCTCACCCTTTTAAAGCCTTATGAAATCAAACAAGAAAAATATTTTCATACTTTTCTCTAATTCACTGAAAACCACCATTCATGTACAGCAGTGTGAAAATTGTACCTGCTACAATATATTTCTCCAAAGTAAGAAAAAGTTCTGCAGGTATTACAGTGTAGATAATTTCTCTTTAACAAAAAATAAATAAAAACAGATAAAGCGTGACCCATTTGAGTTAATCCTGGCACATGAGACCTCCACTTTAGCATCACATCAGGTGTCTCAGGGCTATTTCCTATGAACCTCTGGTGTTAAAAACTTCTACACAACAAGCGTTATGTATTTGTTATGGAGATGCAAATACTTATAAATTATTTTTTGAATTTAAGTGGGTACATGCGCATACATCTAAAGGGAAAGGAGGAATAAGAAAGATCATATCAGTTGTAGTCAGCTGGCATCTAGAAGATTGTATTACATAATTTAACAAATAAGAATGGGATGATCCCCACATCACCAAAGCTGACAGTAGACTACTCAGTATGCATATCTTCAGTGATGGTGGCATCATCTCCTGCAGTGGCAGCTTACATCAGCTCTGTCACAAATCAAAAGGAAAACATTGCCAACCTTTTTAAGACCTTTCTGGCACGTAATGAGACATTTTGGCAATTTGTGGAACATTGTCTTACTTCCGTGGCTTTTCTGAAACTCTATTGCAGCATGAACAATGCTGCTTAACTGCTGTGTGATACTTTGGTGTTTTAGCTGTTTTAGTCACTAGTAATGCTGAAAATTATACCAGCATCCACCTAAAAGCATGCTATAATACATTATTTTCATTGATACGATATCCCCATCTTTAAAAATTATGACAGCAAATTTTCAACCACTTTTGAAATTTATTTAATGTGGCCAATTAGTCTATAATGGATGGTGGTTCCAAGGAGTTGGCAGCAGGGGAGTTGCAGGGCTGGATTCTGTGAGAAGAGGCCGGGGGCTGTCCATGTTGGACACCGCCAGTTCCAGGTGGTTCTAATTGATTCCAAAAAAGCACACCACAGAAGACAGCTGGATCTACCAGTGCCACTGTTGGTCACTCCGTAAAAATCTGTTCCAGAAAGGGTGAAAAATGCTGCACAGCAGCTATAGTAGAGAGGAGTTAGTAAAATAGGAGAGAAACAGCCCCACAGACACCAAAGTTAATGAAGAAAGAAGGGGAATAAGAGGATATTTGGTACAACAGGTAACAGTCTGATCATGGCCATCCAAATTGGTTGAAGTATTATGATGTTGTAAAGGCTAAAACACATTTTAATAAAAGGTTTGATGATGACAATGTATAAGATTTGTGGTTGGGGTTCTCCAAGGTGTAGCTGAGTGTTATACTTGTGGTTGGAGGGTGAGCGCCTCTTCTGCATCAGGGACAGAAGAGTTCTAGTCCTGTGAATAGTTCAAAACACGTGCAATAATCTGTACATGCAGGTATAATTACACCAAATTTCAGTGGCAAGCAACAAAAAGTAAGTATGGTTATTTTGGAATAACTCTCATCTAATTCTAGAATTCATTTCAGTCTTCAGGTATCAGCAGGTTTCCTCCATGTTTAAACTTGACAAAAAGGTAATTTTACAGCAGTATCTCTCTATGACTGGTTGTTTTACACAAAAAAAGTTTAATTCCTTACATTTCCTTTTGCCCTAAACTTATATCCCTACTGTCATAATTTTATTACATTAGTATTAGGAGACAACTCTCACTTCAATGTGACAGTCAGGTGCCCACAGGGAAATGAGAGTGGGGAAAAAAAACCCCACAGTAAGAAATCATCTTTGGTAACATGAGTGTCATGTGAATTAAGTGGGGAATAAATAATTGCCATTTGATAACAGGAAAATATATGAATGAGGTACATAGACAGGACAAAACTTGGAGGAACTATTGACTTCTTCAAATGCAGGGAGGCCCTCCAGGCAGACCTTAACAAATTAGAGGACTGAACAATCACCAACCGTATGAAATTCAACAAAGGGAAGTGCTGGATTCTGCACCTGTGATGGAGCAACCCTGTGGTTTTGTACAGATTGAGGAACGATATGCTGAAGAGCGGCGCCATGGAAAGGGACCTGGAGATTCTGGTCAATGGCAAGTTGAATCTGAGTCAGCAGTGCCCTGGCAGCCAGGAGGGACAACCGTGTCCTGGGGGCATCAGGCAAAGCATCACCAGCCGGTTGAGGGAGGGGATTGTCCTGCTCTGCTCTGCACTGGGGCAGCCTCATCTTCAATATTGTGTGCAGTTTTAGGTGCCACAATATAAGAAAGATATTAAGCTCTTAGAGAGTGTTCAAAGGAAGGCAATGAAGATGGTGAAGGGCCTTGAGGGGAAGACTTATGAGGAGCAGCTGAGGTCACTTGGTCTGTTCCACCTGGAGAAGAGGAGATTGAGGGGAGACCTCATTGCAGTCTGCAACTGCCTCATGAGGTAAGAGGAGGGGCAGACACTGATCTCTTCTCTGTGGTGACCAGTGATAGGATCCAAGGGAATGCCCTGAAGTTGTGTCAGGGGAGGTTTAGGTTGGATATTAGAAAGAGGTTCTTCATCCAGAGGGTGGTTGGACACTGGAACAGGCTCCCCAGGGAAGTGGTCAAAGCACCAAGCCTTACAGAGTTCAAGAAGCCTTTGGACAATACTCTTAGGCACATAGTGCAACTCTTGTGAATTGTCCTGTGCAGAGCTAAGAGCTGGACTTCAATGACTCTTGTGGGTCTCTTCCAATTTGGCATGTTCTGTGATTCTGTGACAACATAGGTATTCTGGGAAGAATGAAAAAAAAAAGGCAAAAAAATCCTAAACAACAAAACAAAAAAGTAGACTATGTCCTGCAACACCCTGACCCATCAATTCTGCAACCTCATCAAATGCACAAGTAAGGAAACCTTGTCTGCGGAAGTATAAAAATGGACATCTTGTTATCTTTTAGGTACAACTTCACCACTGTAATAAGAACTATGCATCTCTGTTTGTCACCTGATTATTGTTTAAATATCTGATGTATAAGCAACATCAACAGGAAAGAATATGTGCATAAACCATATGGATAATTTTTGGCACTATACTAAAAAGGGTAGGCTACACTAGTGCAGCTCGTGATTAAAACGTCTTTGTAACTTTGTCTATAATCAGACTCTAGCATCTGGTCTCCTGAACTGTATAGACTTTCTGGTGGAAATTTTGGTCTTTTTATTTGATAAGACATGACGGATAACAAGAATGTAGAGTGACAAACAGTCTAGAAAGTAACTCTACGTGAAGATATGCAAACTGAAGACCTTATAACCATCACTGCAGTACTTCAGATATGGGAGTCATCCCACCACATCTCTGTGATGGCAAATACATCATAGTTTCCCTGCAGTGCAGCAGCTTTGAGCTCTCCTGTTTGTTACCCATACTGCATGAATTGGTATAAGTGCACTTCAGCTGGGCTATCCATTTTACCTCCAACACTGGCATATGGCCCCTAGGTCTCTGCTGCCTTCTAATATTAATGCCAAGCTGAAACACTTCCTGCAGCTGGAGACCTGGACAGCTGCATGACTCTGAGGGAGCTCCATCTGGGTCACCATGTTCCTCCTAGGAATGGCTTTCGACCATGTGGAAATCATCACTAGGTCTGTTGTAGCTGGGTAAGACAAAATCACCAGCTGAGCTCACCTCAGGAGCTGGGAGGGCGGCTACACCCTCCAACATGCCTACCCAAACTGCTAAAGCATGTCCTGCTGATGTGACTTGTCCTGTTTGCCCCTGCTGTTCACCAGCACTGTTCACCATCCAGGTCTCTCATGCTCCCTGGAGCTATTTAAATCTCTCATAGTTACTTTGGCAATGCCTTTGCCAGGTCAGGACAGGTCCTGATGGGTCTTTCCACTCTCTCTCAGATTTCTCTGATTCCAGAAAATCCCCAGGTAGCTCCTTCCAGTATTTTGCCCCATAACTAGTGCCAAATTAAGTCTGGTCGATATGTCAATATTTTGTTCAATCTACTTTTAAGTGGATTCATGAGCCCTTGAACTCAGCTGGCTGTCAGTGAGTGTTAAGAGGAGGATTCAGTTACTTTGTCTTTAGTAGAGGAAATTAACTACAAACAGGACTCATATTGATCAGTTGGAAGTAGCTGAAGGGAAACTGATGTACACATACCATATGTGAACCCTATGGCATAGAACTCTATACTGTGTCAATTCTGCTGTCTTATCACTATGCCTATGAAGCGTAGAAAGAAGAGATGGTGTAAGGATATAGAAATTCCCCTTCTTTCTTCTCTTCCTTCTTTTTTAATTTGCAGATTCCACTCCATCTCAAAGGTTCTGAACTTACCTCTACTTAGCCAACCTCTATTACAAAATTAACACAGTTCTTACTTGACTCTTGCTGTAGGAATCTTCGCTTTGAAATTTGTTTTATAATTAGAAACTCTCTTCTTCACCTTCCATTTTTACATTCTTCATTTCATCCTATTATTTATACTCCGCAATCAGTGAAATGCAGTTACCCCTGCATTTTTTATTGTTCTCCATCATCATCTCAATGGCCTTGCAAGCAGTACTTTCTTTTCTTTCTACTCATGAAAAAGAAAGGTTTGAGATTCCTGAATATATACTTGAAGACCATAGCACGCACTGTACACTAAATACATAAGCCATGTAGCATACCATATGGCACATGTGCCTGTTCTAACAATTTGACAAAAAATTTCAAGGAAATAAAATAATTACAACAGCAGTATATATGCATATTATTACAAAGATCTTTCATGCAAACTTTTGTACATCATAGTATCGTATCTTGGGTTGGAAGAGACCTGTTGTGGTTTTACCGCAACCAGTAGCCAAGCACCATGCAGCCACTTGTTTGAGGAGAACATCAAAAGGGTAAAAGCCAGAAAACTTGCGGGTTGATACAAGGACAATTCAATAGGGAAAGCAAAAGACACACACACAAGCAAAGCAAAACAAGGAATTCACTCACTGCATTCCATGGGCGGGCAGGAATTATTCACACTTCCCATGTGTGCCCATCACACATCATGGTTACTTGGGAAGACAAACACCATTACTCCAAATTTCCCCCTCTTCCTCCTTCTTCCCCCCACTTTATATACTGAGCATGAAGTTGTCCCTTAGGTCAGGTGAAATCGCTTGACCCAGCTTTGTGTCCTCCCACCCTCCCATGCATCTTCAGCCTCCTCGCCAGCGTGGCAGTACAAAAAGCAGAAAAGACCTTGGTTCTGTGCAAGAACTGCTCAGCAATAACAAAAACACCTTTTTGCTCAGCACAAATCCAAATTATAGCTCCATATTAGTCACTGTGAAGAAAATTAACTCCACCCACACAAAATCAGCACAGATCTCAAAGATCATCTAGTTCCAACCCCCTGGCCAGTGACAGTGATGCCACCTACTAGATTAGGTTGCTCCTGGCCCCATCCAACCTTGCCTTAAACACTGACCAGAGTCAGGGCATCCACAATCTAGATGAGAATGTCATGTAAGAAGGTATATGAGGAGGTCACATTTTTTTCAGAGGTGAAGTTACCTCCATATGTTCTGAATTCCATTCACATGAGTCATAAGGGACTAAATCGACTGCCACATTCTTGAAACACCTGAAACTATAAAGGAAACCCAAAAGGGTGGAATTTTGTTAACATCGTGTCATATTTTTAAAATCCTGAGTCTGTTACTAAACACTTCTCCTTGATAAGGTTCTCTTGTCCAATTGCAACTGGTCTTTGTTTGTTTATATTTTAAGTCAGAAGAATTTCATTGTCAATAAATTTAAATATAATGAAGATATTTAGGCGAAAAAAAATTCCCAAGAATTTATTTTGTAAGTTAAGACTGCAGTTCTAAAATAGAAACGTTCTATCTTTCCTCAGGGAGGATACAAGGAGCCTGGAAACTCTTTCCTTTTTTTTATAGCACATCCTGAAGATGACAGTCCAAAATCTGTCTTTAAATTAGTCCAGTGTCATTTGACGGAGAGCACGGCAGAGAGAAAGATGCAACAGACAAAGTAATGGGTTTGAAGTGCTGAAGCATGTGGCTGGCCTTACTATATGAAAAATGATACATCAATTTCTGTCTCAAAGCCATCAGGCAGGACACAAAGTTCTTGAATACCAATGACTCTCACAGAGAGGAATTTCTCTGAGACTTGCTATGGGAGTCTTAATGTAGTTTTCTTAGTGGAGTCTCAAGTGGTCAACATGGTAGCCTTGAGGCACCCATTGCATTCTTACAATCACAAAAAGTGATTGCGAGTTACTAACGGGAATGTCCAGTAGGACTTGGGAGTTGTAACACTAACCCAAGTACTTGCTGTGAAGTAACATTTCCAAGTGAAGGACCTATTGATTTTAAACAATTCTGCTGTGTCAACTCCAGAGGCTCAACCAGAGCCTAGATTAGAAATTTGGATTAAGAATTTTTTCTCCAAAATATTTGGAACTTGTTCAGTAAGGGAGGACTAGTGTCATGTGTATCAGGGAGTAGTGTCATGGTCCTTCTTGTGTGGCCATGTGTAATTCAAATGAAAGCTATCACTGAAAGAAACTGCTAGATTAAAGAATCATTCTGGAAATGAAATCACTTGGTGCTTAGGTAATGAAGGAAATGCAGGTGGAATTTAATTTTGTTTTCCCCAGAAATATGAAATTTTCAGTCTTGCTTGTGTAAGCTTTGATGAAAGCAAAATTCTGATGTAATTTGCTGTTAAACTCTGAGATTATTGTTCCAAAATAAATAGATGTTAGCACATTAATAATTAACTTTTTGAGTTCACTACACATCTCTAGTAAGACTCTAGTAAAACATTTTTTTGTCCATTCTCGACAGATCCGCATGTGGATACTATTGGCCAAAGCTGCACACTATTAGGAAGAGAAATAATCTTTACTTTTCAAACTTATATACATTTACACTGAACTAAAAATTTTATATTGGCACATTAAACTTTCCTAATACTGCTGGTACCAATATCATTCAGATATGCCTCTGCAGTGAGAAATGAATTGTGGAGCCATCTGTATGTTAATAGTTGGCAGGCTATTTTAAACGTATTGATTTTTCATTTCTATGATTGGCATATACTGAAATGTTAACTTGCATATGTTACACCCTGGTCCAGAAGATCCATGCTTTTACTGGTTGTACACTATAATTTTAGACTTCAAGAGATTTCACCCACAGAAACCCTTGCAAAGTCTTTGATTCTTTGAGACCTTGAGTTCACATCTGGAGAACAATTTTCTCCTAAGAGATTTCTTTTAATTTGGTGAGAAAATAGGTGTTTTGACAAAAAAGGGTTTTACAGAAACGTGCAGTTTTGCAAAAGCATTGCAACTGATTACTGAGACAAATGAGCATTGCTATAGTAAGGGAACCTTTGTTACACCCAGCAAACACAAACTCCATACAACTTAAGTGTTCTGACCCAATAATAGCTGTTCTGGTGTCTAACAGCATATTAAAACAATTTGCCCATGAGTAATTTAAGAAGAGTTGTGTTCCATGGAAGAATTGTGTTCCATGGTATACCACAAGAATTTTCACTTCCCTATGTTAAAAATTAAATGCAGCAATTCCCATTAAAAGTCAAAATACCATTTCTGAATCTATATGCCTGAGATTCTCGTGGGTTAATTATCTGTCACGAAGAAAGCTTATACACGGCAAACCAAAGCTGAGAATGTACAAGCACATGGAGTAAACCAGGAAGCTATTCCAGTTAGAATTGTGGAGGTTAGAGTTGGAAGGGACCTTAAAGATCATCTAGCTCCAGTTCCCTTGCCATAGGCAAGGAACCTTCCACTAGACCAGGTTACTGAGAGCCCCATCCAGCCTGATCTTTAACATCTTCAGAGACAGGAAGTCAAAAATCTCTCTGGGTACTGTTCCAGTGCCTCACCCCCCTCACAGTAAAGAATTTCTTCCTAATATCTGATCTAAGACTACTGTCATTCCACTTAAGACTATTCCCCCTTGTCCTATTACTACATGGCCTTGCATAAAGCCTCTCTTTCAATTCTTTCCTTCTGCTTGTTAACCAGGGAAAGTAGATGCCATTGACTGTTTTAAAAGACTTGGACTGTTGTAAAATATTCTCAATTACTTTAGTGACAAAAGACAACATTGCTTAATAGTAACAATATGTCGGCCTAGAACAGGAAGTATATATATTGTATGGATGGACAGATAGATAGATAGTTACATACATACATACATATGTATACAAAGGAACACTGATATAGTTTACGACATATTTTATGCAATCAGTGTCTGGAAAGTGCTTCCAGTTCATATTAAAAAAATTTAAAAAAATATGCAGCACTGCAATAATTTACCAGAATACTCTACAAATGCTTGTAAAACCCTTTAGCTACCTTCATAAAGATCCAGTACTGAAGGTTGAAAGCGATCTCCTGAAGGCGTCTTTGCCAACCTCCTGCACTGTGAAAGTCCAATGAGATTGTGCTGTTCAGGTCTTGTCCAACATCTCCAGGAGATTCCATCACCTTCCTGGGAGCCTGTTCTAATGTTATGTTATCCTCATTGAGGAAAAGACAACATCTGAATTCATTCTAGCAACCTGTGTTCATTGCATTTCGCTCTTTGACTTCTCCAAGAAAAGTCTGATCTCCACTCTTTATACATTTTCCCATTAGATGGTTTTATAAAGCCTCTCTTTCACCTTTTTTTCCCCAGATTGAACAAGCCGCACTTTCTCAACTTATAATTTTACATCCAGTGCTCCACTCCTGAGCAATCTTAAAGGTCCTTTGGTGAGTTGGTCTAATGTGTCAGTGTCTTTCTTGCCCTGCAGAGGCCAAAACTGGATGTGATCAGACATTTTTTATGTAGTAATATCATTCATATTTACAGCTGGATGTATTCACATGACTGTGTCAAAAGCAGAAAATTTACCAATCAGTATTTTAAAACATGGTTCTATGACCCATTTTGGAATAAAATATCTTAATTTCCCACCATGCTGAGTATTAAAACATACTGCTCTAATCAAAAAGGGATACTAAGTATTTCTAACTTAAAATTCTTTACAATTTGTGATAACTGAGTAGCTAAAGTTTTAACATAAAAATATAAAGTACTAAAATGGTGGCAAAATCTCTAAAGTTAATACTCCACTTATTAGATAAGATAAAAAAATATATTTAATTAAGGTTAAAAACAGTCTTCTTTGTTTTTTCCTTTACCAATAGGAAAACGTATCAATAAAATCATGGAAACCCAACATTGTTTTCCTTTCTGTGACAAGGAGGATCTGAGTGTAAACACTTAGGTCTCATATTTTGCAGAAACTTTAAAAGACTTCACAAACTACACTTTGAAGTATAAAATGCAGTCACTCAAAAGAAAGTATTTAGAGGTTGTTTATAATAGTACCTCTGAAGTCTGAAAATCCATTATGATATATGGGAAGCTTTTTTAGTGATGGACTCTTTCTGAAAAATTACTTGTCCTAAACTGTCTCTGGTTTGGCACCTTAGACGGTCAGATATTACAATATTAATAGGAGCAAAAATATCTAAATATTTTGTACAATGGACTAGCTCAGATTTTTATGACCTATCATTCATGCCAGTTTCTGTGATTGAAATTGAATTCCTCAAGAAAAGTAGCTTTTTAATTATTATTTTACACATCATGAGCCTACTCTAAATGTTTATGAATGACTAGAACTAATCTATAGTGATTAACACTTATTCCTGCTGCGAAGGACAGATCTTAAAGCTATTTTGTTCCTATGTTGAAAGTTATTAGCAAATGGAGTTTGGGATGAAAATAAAATGAAAATAAAAGCTCTAAGAAGCAGATTGAAAAAATATAATCAGCTATGTTGTAATTG
The DNA here is from genome assembly GCF_036250125.1 of Pseudopipra pipra. NCBI lineage: Eukaryota > Metazoa > Chordata > Aves > Passeriformes > Pipridae > Pseudopipra > Pseudopipra pipra. Next base: position 64,910,732 of record NC_087581.1, read on the forward strand.
CTTTTATTGTTATCCTTGGTGAATGTTACAAGCCCTTTCATTCAACAGAACCAGATGGGAGAATAGAGTGAATATTTTAATATATTACCATAAAATATAATAATTTGAAATGCAAAACCCAGCAATTTTGGTCAAGAAAATATACTATCAATAAAAGACACGCTTATCAAGAAGAAAATGCCTTGTAACAGCACAGAGGTGGTAGGAGGCAATAGCAATACACAGACAATAAAAGTTTTAAGAGGATAATAGCATGACCCAAGAACCTGACCAGAGAATAGTGGAACAATTTCACTTGGAAGGAATCTTTAAAGTTCATCAAGTCCAACTCCCCAGCAATGAGCTGGGACATCTGCAACTAGGTCAGGCTGCTCAGACCTCCATCCAACTTTGAATGTGTCCAGGGATGGGGCGTCTACCACCTCTCTGAGCTACCTGTGCCAGGATTTCACCATCACAATCATCAGAAAAATTTTCTTCCTAACACCTATTCTAAATTGATGTTCTTTTAGTTTAAAACCCACAACCTTGTTCTATTGCAACAGGTAAAAAGTTTGTCCTCCTCTTTCTTTGTGCCACTTATAAACATAAAGCTATTTGAAGACCTTCAGCTGTACTGTGCACACTGAAAAATAATGTTTAAAAATGTATAATTAGACAGCATGTCAGCTTTAAAAACAGTTTCTTGCTTTCTTTTGCTTAATTTTTTTTTCATAGATTCATGTTACATTTTAAAGGATTCTTCTCCAGATGAAGAAAGTTTCCCAGATAGGTCAGCATGACATTTATCAAAAGAAGTTCTTCAGAAGCACAAAAGGGAACATTTTCCCCACACCCACAACATTATGCTTTGAGTAAAACCCAGAGTCCTGTTTCAGACAACATTCTTGTATTAGTAGCACAGCAACTAAAGTTAAAGTACCATGAAAGAAATATTTGTTTGTCGACATTGTTTATTAGAAATAAGACATCAGTGTATGTAAACAAAGTGCTGTGATACAACCCTAAAAAAACCTGTTATACCAGTTGTTAGCATTCCACCCAAAACATTTGCTTTACTATTTATGGATTTCTCCACTATCAATTTTATAGAATCATAGAATTTGGGTTGAAAGGCACCTTAACGATCATCTCGTTCCAACCTTCTGGCTATGAACAGGGATACCTTTTACTAGACTAGTTGCTCAGAGCTCCATCCAATCTTACCTTAAGCGGTTTCACAAACCAGGAATCCACAATTTCCCTGAACTATCTGTTCAGTACCTTACCACCCCCACCGGAAGGAAATTCTTCCTAACATTTAACCTATACCTTCTCTCTTTCAGTTTGAAGCCATTCCCCTTATCCTATCACTACAAGCTCTTGTAAAAAGTCCCCTTTTCTTCTTTCTTGTAGGCTCCCTTCAGGTACCCCTAAGCCTTCTCTTTTCCAGGCTGAACAAACACAATTCTTTCAGTCTTTCCTTGTGGGTGAGGTGTTCATAGGAGACATCCCTCTGATTATCTTGGTGGCCTTCCAGTAAGTCCAATACCCTTCCAGTGTTTGGGCACCCCGAGCTGATGCAGTCTTCCAGGTAGAGTCTCAGGACAACGGAGTAGAGGGGCAGCATCACCTCCCTCGATCTATTGGCCACACTTCAATTTTACTTTCTTCTTATTGATTTGAATGTTGTTGATCCTTCCTTATCATATATAACTTTTTTTATATGTATTTGTGTACATACTCTTTGCACTGTGACTGCTCAATAAGCCCTTAAAATGGAAGAAGGGTTAAAGCAGATGAGTTTAGTGGGTTTCTGTGGCTGGGTTTTGGTAGCAGGTGTGCTACAGTGGTGGCTTCTGTTAGAAACTGCTAGAAGCTTCCCCTATCTGGTGGAACCAGCCGGCTCCAGGACGGGCTTGCTGCCACTGGTCAAGCCAATGAGGAGTAACAGTAATGCCTCTGTGATAACATATTGAGGAATCAAAGGTATTGCGCAGGAAGAATTCCAGCCAGGGAAGAGCAGAGTGAGAACATGGGAACAACAACACAGACGCTAGTGCATAGACATAGATCAGTGCAGAAGGAGGGTGAGGAGTGCTGCAGGCACCAGAGCAGAGGCCCTGCAGCCCGTGGTGCAGACCAGGGTGGGGCAACTGTGTCCCTGCAGCCCATGGAGGAGCATCGGGGTGCAGAGACCCACCTGCAGCACATGGAGGAGCCCATACTGGAGCAGGTGGATGGAGCCCAAGATGGAGCAGGGTACTGCTGGAGACCTGCAGCCCCTGGAGAGGGAAGCCCACACTGGAGCAGGTTTTTCCCGGGTAGGATTTGTGGCCCCTGTGGAGGACCCACACCAGTACAGCCTATTGGTGAAGGACTGCACCTCATGGACGAGTGACCCACGGGACAGCAGTTTGGGAAGAGCTGTCTGAGGGATGGACTTAGGCTGGAGAGGGACCCATGGGAGGGTTGCCACAGGAGCAGGGGAAGGACTCCTCTCTCTGAGCAGCAGCAGGAACAACAACTGACCTTAACCCCCATTCCTGTCCCCCTGCACCACTGGGGGGGAGGAGGGAGAACATGGAAGGAAAGAGGTGTGGAGAGAAGGTGTTTTTAGATTATTTTATTTCTCAGTCTTTTGCTCTAATCCTCTTAGTGATAAATTTAATTAATATCCCCACTTTGAGTCCGTTTGGCCCACGAAGGTAATCACTGACCTCTCCCATCTGTTATCTCAACTCATGAATCCTTAGCTGATTTTTTCTCTCCTCTGTCCAGTTGCAGAGGGAGAGTGAGAGAGTGACTTTAGTGGGTATCTGGCATCTGGACAGGGTCAATTCACTATGATGAGCAAAGGTGATGTGCTCATGAATGTGCTCATTCAATAACGCCGATCATGACTTGCTACAGCTGTTGCAAAAAACCTGAATTTATCTCCACATGAAGGAGGACTGGAGTGACCTATGTTTTAGATAAATAGCTATCAACACTCGAGTGGATCAACTGATGATCTAAGTATTTTGCCCTGAGTTCATTAAAATGTGTTTCCCTGAGTTAGTCAGACCACCACAGGATAGGATGAGGGTGGGGGGCAGGGGGGAGGGAAGGGAATATGTATCCCAACCCAACACAGAATATAGGAACTGAACAACCAATTGCAGAATTTGAAAGAGAGCAGAGGGCTTGAGCTGGCTTCCACCCATATATTGCTTCCTGGAAACTGGGGACGTGCGGTATCATGACAGTGAACGTGTTTTAGAAACCAGTAATGGGAGTCACATTGGTATTGTGATTGAACTGCGTATTAAAATAGCTGGGTTTTCTGTGAAGTGCGACTTTTATACTGTGTTTTCAGCATAGTTTGTAAAACAAAAGTAAATGAGAAATTCTGTGTACCATCAAATATCTTCAAATAGGTAAATTTTATATTAAATATTACATCTCTGTGTGCGATGTGTGGAATTTTTGAAAAAACTTTGCCAGAGAGAACTTGACTCTGACTCATATAGTATATCTGGTTACTGAAATCTAATATAAGTCTTTTCCTTAAAGAGATTTGTGCATGCTAAGGAACAGGTTTTTCTTGGATGTCTTCCATGCAGATAATATAAGCTTTTACTACTGCAGATTTAGTTCCTACTGCCCAAAATAACTCTCCAACAGTGTCACATAGACTCTTTCAGATATGCTTATATGTTTCGAAAATCATAGACATCAGAAAATAAAAATATCTTGTCCTCCCAATCCATTCCCAAGCCTGGGATATATCTATGAACATGATCAATATAACTTAAAGTTCTGTAAAGTTTTTGGTCTTGTTGCTATTGCAGAGCATGAAGAGCTCCAGAAATGGGGATGAGCCTGGGAGATGGGGAGCAATTGCAGAAGTGCTGCACGTACTAAAAGAGCAAGGCTGACGATTTGCTTGTTGGTATTTCCCCTTATATACAGAGAAGGTTGGGAGGAGTGAAAGGAATATTAGATTAAGATATTACCTACTGAGCTATTCCCTTTTCAGTACTGACACAGCAACATGAAGTTACTGTCTAGTGGACTTCGGTTCACTCTTTGACTTGCACAACTGAGACAAAGCGGTATATTCTCATAGGTTTAATAGATACACGAGGTAAATATCAAATAAAAAATGTCTTTTGATATAACAATAAAAGTTGAAATTCAAACCTAGTTTACTGTTTATGTTCCCTGGACAAATAAATTGTGCTTCAAATGATGTTAATTTTTTGTTGGCTTTTTTTTCCTAAAAAGTTGTTCTGAAAAGTCACCTTCTCATAGAAACAAGCCTACTTTATACTTTAGGATTACTCAGTTAGATACAAATTATATAAAGAGAGATATTCAGAAAAACAATTGAAAATTTGTCTTCTCTAGAAATAACTAACTTTTTAGTCTTCCTCATATTCAAAATTACCTCAATTTATTATCAAAGACCTAAATGCACCTCCATAAACTGTTGAACTCCAGTTTTAAGGCTGAATTTTCATTTGGTTTCCAATCTCCCTCTTTTTTCTTCTATTTCACTTTACGACAAATTAGGCATAGCAAAAGTATCTGTTGAATCTAGGTATATTTTGGTGATGGTATATAAGTCTGTACATGCAAGAACAAATTTAAAGACCTTAGCTGGCTCTTGAAATATCTAATTTTTTTACTAAGATTTTGTACATATCTACAGTGTCCTACAAAAAAAAAAAAGTATATCCAGAGGCTGAAATATTAAAGTCAAAGGCAGAGAGCCTTCAGAACAGGTGACAGTGTCAAGTGTCAAAATTAATATACATATAAGATATTTTTTTCCTAATATTTTTAGGTGTTCAATATTTTATATCTGAAAGGTAACGTACCCATTTTATTGGGTGCAGAGCAACTAGTTAGTATTTTCAGTTTCATCTAGATTTCCATGCAGTTATTTTGTTCTCCCATTGTGCTAAAAGCTAAAAAAAAATTAGTTTTGTTTTTGTTTTCATATTTGTAGCTGTATATGCACAACATATTGTGTCTTGACATTTTCCAGCCACCTGAAATCACCATGGCAACACACTCATGAACTATTTTTGATGTAGAAGCCAAGAGTGTTTAGTAAAATAAAGCAAAAAAGAAGCATTTGTAAAGCAATGCTTAATGATAGAGAGTGATCACAGCTAGGTTTTGCTCCATAAACAAAAATATGATGAAGTAAATCAAGAATAATAAAACAAAGAAAACTGAAATTTCAAGTCGTTCTTAGTACCCTGAAAAAAGATGAAATTCAGAATGCTGATTTTTTTCAGGCTGTACAAAGTCATTTATCTAACACAGTCTTGACGATAGCTGAAATTCCACTCTAGAAGTTATTTGCAAAACTACTTCTTATATTCTGTACTACTTTTCAGAATGTCTATAAATTGTCCTTGTAAAGACTTCTAGTCTGCATTCCTTATGCAACTAGGGATTGAATTGAACATGATTAGCAATCACTCTAGTCTTCACCTAATTTTGCATGTGACTTTTGTGGCATGTATCTCAAATCATTTCCTTTTGGATAGTTCTCTATGCTGATATGTGTGCTTCCTGTTCATAGTCCTGGCAATGCCATGGTGATAGATTCCAGTATCCTTCAGGTGCGGGAAAGCATGTAGCAGGTATTTTCAGGAGTGTTCAATTTCTGCTCAAGTCAATTTAACTCTCACATGTGATGATTTATTCTAAGTAATTTGTAAGGTTTGTTCCTAATTTCTCTAGACCTTATTTTCTCTGTGGAAACAGGCATCATATATTTCTTTTTGCCTTTCATCTTGTGTTTTTCAGCTTGTAAGCCCTTTGCAGCATGACTTGTTCTTTAGTATGTATTTTCAGTCTGGCTGCTGTAATAAATAATATTACTTAAAATCTACAAAGGTATGTGTGGTAGGTTGGCACTGGCTGGACAGCAGATGCCCACCAAAGCTGTTCTATCCCTGCCCTCCTTAGACGGATGGTGGAGAACACATGTAATGAAAAACTTGTGTGCTGAGATAAGGACAGGGGAAGATCACTCCCCAGTTACTATCACAGACAAAAAGGAGTCAACTCAGAGAAATTAGTTTATTAACAATAAAATCAGTAGGGTAATGAGAAAGAGAATTAATAATAATACTCCTTCTGCCTAGCACCCCCTTCTTCTTGGGCACAAATTCACTCACTATTTCTCTTTCTCCTTCCTTCCAGTGATGCAGGTGGATCCAGAGTGGGCGTTATAGTCAGTTCATCACACATTGTCTCTGCTACTCCCTCCTCCTCAGACAGGGATTCCTCACATTTTTCCCCGTGCTCCAGTGTGGGATCTCTCACATTGGAGACAATCCTTCATTGACTTCTCCAGTGTTCTTAGATGTTATCCCAAAAATGCTACCACTGTCTGTGGTGGGCTCGGACTTGGACAGAGGTGGATCTGTCTTGGAGCTCTCTGGCATTGACTCCATCAAACATAAGGGAAGTTTCTAGCAGCTTCTTACAGAAGCCACCCCAGTAACCACTCCTCCTGCTACCAAGCCCTTGCTATGCAAACCCAACACAATACAGAAAAACCCTTCATATGGAAAATGAAACCCTTGAAGACACACACAATCTCCCTCCTGAAATATGACCTTCTGCCTTCCCTCTTTCATCCCACTGAAAAGGAAGAATGAGAGCTCTTTCCACAGTGAATCACTTTAGGTTCCATTAGCTTACACTTTTTAGCTATGGCAGGCAAATTCTAACATGTATTTTTGTACCTCTCTAAAATGCATTTTGGCTCATTACCAGAACCATTACTACATCACACGTTTCTCTAGTTACTGGAATAGAAAAATAGTAAGGGAACATGGTAGTTTTACCTCACTGCTACAAGAAGGTCTTTTTGCAGAACATAAAGTTATTTTGAGCCTAAAGGCTTTTAATATATGGTCACACCATTGTGTAACATTTTGCATTGCTCTATGTCAGAGTACACAGTCTTGGTTCCAGAGTGATTAATTTTTATAAATAGTATAATAAAGGATGCTCTGATTTCAGAGATAATTCAAAAGAGAGTTAGTAACTGGATAACACACTCTTGAGGCTTTTTTTTTTATTTTCAGTACTGATTCTTTATGAGACCTCATTTTCATTTTACTTGCTGAAATTCCTTTGATCTTATTTCAAGCATATACCTCATTAGCTTCTCTATAACAGCCCAAGGCATTGCGAAAACAGAAAAAATCTAGCAGTTCATGAAAAAAAACAAAAAAAAACCAAAATAATAATAAAAAACCCAAACCCAATGCTTTATCTAGTTTGAAATTTTCATTTCTGATGCCTTAAAACTGGCTCTTATTTAAAAAGAAGTGAGAAATTCTCAAAATTATATTTAAAAGGATGTTAAGTTTTCCATAACTAGGTTGCCAGGTAATAATTATTGGATAATAATGGAATGAATTATGACACAGCAATTTCAATATAGCAGTGAAGTATTTTAAAATTCTCTGATTTATGGCCAAAATCAAAGTATGTGCATTTATTAATTTTTACTACGTGACCATGGGGAGACTTCTTTTGCTGAAATAATCCTGTTCTTAGACCCATTCTCTTTTCATGGAATATAAATGTAGGAAAAAAGAAAAAGATATGCTTAAAAGGAAAAATCATCCTGAAGTGATTACTCTAATCAAAACAAAGATACGTGGAGGAAGCTTTATCATTCTCCTCAGACTGAGGAAAATTCAAAGTACAAGTCTCATTTTGCCCTCAAAGGGTGATGCCTTTGAATTCTCCCTGCTCCTGATCGATCATAGCAATATTGCAGTAAGCATTGGATCTAATGGCAAGGTCTAAATGATCTGACATTTAGGACATGAATCTGGATATAAAAATAGAAAAAAAGTTTATTTTCTTCTGTAATAGGCCACTAAATTGCTCTCTCACTTCCCATCACTGGCATAATTTTATGTGCCTCTGTGTGGCAGGTTCAGTATGCATGTTTTAAAATTTGTTACTGAAGCATGTATCCGCTACAAAAATATAAAATACAGCTTGTGCCTGTACCCAAATAAACCATAATGAAGCCTTTGTTAAATTCAAAGTTTCATAATTAAGACCTGCAGGAATCCATGTAATGTCTACTGTGTCTCTGCTACTCAAAAATGCTTTAACTTGATTTATCAGAAAATATTAAATCAATTTTTCTTAAAAAAATAATAAGCAGAAAATTAAAGAAGATTGTCAGAACACAGTAAAATTAATGTATCTTGATATATATGTATATGTTTGTATATCAAAAAGAGTTCCATCTTTCCTTTATCTCTGGCAAAACCATCTAAAAAAATTTACAAGTTTTCCTTATACTAAAGTGAAGAAATCTGCTTACTGAGAAGAGAGACTTTCTCATCAACGAACTATAGTGCCTCTTCAACATTCTGGAAACTTCCCAAAACCTGATAAACATTTATGATCAACATGTGTGTAATATAAGGTATGATTCATCATTGTGCAGTAACTGTTTTACACATTACCAGAAGTGTGATAAACGTTTCCTGGCAGCTTGTTGGCAATAGCATTTATTTAGTGTTGACATTTACTCTATTCAACTCTTTTAAAGCCAGTACTCTGTATAGTGCACATTGTACATACCAATGAGAACAGCAGATGGAAGACAGTTTGAACTGAATCTGTATAACATTCAGTACTTCCTCCAATTTACAATATTCTATAAGTTTTAAGTATTTTTCTTATAGAGTGGACAGGGAAATCACCATACCATAAGCTTTCAGAAGTTCCATTTAGCCACTGAATTAGTTCCTTATTTCTAATATGTTCCTTTAAAGGATAGAATTTAATTGCTGAGCACAGGAGTTTAGTCACACAGCTTCCATTGATGTGAGTGGGAGCTGCACAACAAAATCCCCTGACACAGTCTTTTTTTTTTTTTTTCTGTTAGTGTAATTTGATGATAAATTGTAAACTTGGGAGGAGCACCCTGAATCTCCTGGTGCCTGCTCACAGGTCCAGAACTCTCAGATTCACAAGAAGCTACAAGAAGCCAAGCTGAAAGTGATATATGTTCAGCACACCTCGTCTCGGTAGTGTGAATGAAAGGTTCAGGTCTCTCTAGGGGCCATTGTCTCAGCTTCAACCTGTGTGAATAACAAAACACTGTCCTTTTGGAAGCCAATTTACAGCTGCAACTTAGTAGATCTTCCCTTCCATCAGGAGAGACTATCATATAGTTGCCTAAAGAATGATATAACTCCCTCAGCCTCTCTTTTCCAGTCTTCATGGACGTATTCCTTGATCAGTATAACAAACAAGATTTAGGATAAGTGCTTGATGAAATGAACCCAGATCAAGCTCTTACTTGCCTGTACTACCTTTGATTTTAAGAGAATTTAATGAGTAAGAGTCCTCTTCTCACCTGAAATATCACTAATGACTGAGTATGTTTTAAAAATGCAAGGCTACAGGTTGGATTCCCCTCTTGTTGAAGAGACAATCTCCATGTCCCCCTTCCTTTCAGAGAATAATCTTGGTTTTCTACAGAAGAGAGTGATGTTACATCCTCTTTACATCCCTCAAAAACAAACAAGCCAAAAGTAAAAAGTTATTTTGAAGAAAAACTGCAAGCCTCTACATTCTGTTTGGGCTTCAAATGTCTTTGGGTGGAAGCATCAGGCTCAGAGAGGGCTGCCCATCTAAACAGAAGATGTTGTCTCTACACTGTTGTCTGGTAACCGTGAATTAACCTGTAAGATTCTTAGTTTTCCCTATGCATTACATAAAGACTGCCTATAAAGAATTTTATACTGAATTTCAGAATGAATAGCAGATGCCCAAACATTATCACACATAAAATATACATTGCACAGACCCTAGTGGTCTACAGTTTAACAGCACTTCATGCACTGTGGTATTACAAATCTGAAGTTCTCTCAACACATAGTCTGTAAGCTTAAGAGCCAAGGATCAAGGGCTTTTAAAGTTTATTTCATCATAATAAAACCAAGGTAATGATTTACCTCTAATGCAGATTTAGGATTGTTTTGATAGTCTTTAGGAAAGAATTGTCAACTAATTTTGCCATATTATGGAGTTGTATTAGTATCAGAACTTCTACCTGTGGATGTCTGCAGACATGCAGATACCAAATTCTACAAAAAAAAAAAGAAAAGAAAAATTAGAGGAATGTTAAAATTCAATGAAGCCAGAGAATCCATCTGTATTTCCAGCACATAGCATTAAATGTTCGTGACTTAATTAAAATGCAAATACTGCATAACCCACTGATTTCCTTAACTTAACCATGAATAAACACTGTCTCTTTTCTGTTTTAATTTGCTGTACTAATCAGATTAATAGTAATTAGTGAATACTTAAATGAACAACAGTAAGGTAGGTTATACTTTTTAGTTTTATGCCTTTTAATAATGATATAAATAATGATATAAACATAGATGAAATCATTACCTTCAACATTTACTCAAATATCAACAAAGAAATACAATTTATGTAAATCCACAGTGCTGAATGCTGCCTGCAAAACTCATTAGCTAAAATAGGGCATCTTCAAGACTCACATGAAGTATTAAAATATGAAGTAAAAGGAATTTGAAGTAAAATCACATGCATCTTTTAAGCAATTTCAGAGAGCTTTCTGAGGGGGAGGAATCGGTTTTAATTTGGGTTATACCTTCTTATATGAGCTATAACATCAGTAATAAGAAACATTAAAACCTCCTAATCTCTAAACACAACATAAAGATGGGTAAAAGGAAGCAGCAGCTAAAATGTAGCAGACATCTCACTGAACTTCTGCATATAACCTTGAACAACACACTACTTTAATCACAGTGGAATTATGTAGTCATAATGTACCATAAAAGGAAAGATTATCAAGGTGAAGTAACTGTTCAGTGATGACTGTATCAGAAAACCCTAAAATGTATATATCATCATTTGTTACAATGCTTTTAAGTTTTTGGGCAGTGGAGTTCCAAGAACAGAGGGGAGAGAAAAGTGAGGAGGAAACATCAGGGGTTTTTGGTTGGTGGTTTTTGTTTGTTTGTTTGTTTGTTTTTTTATCTTTCAGCATTTAGAAGCTATGTTGTTCCTTTGGAAACATTGTGTGATGTTTGAGAGTGAAGTGAAGACTCCTCCTTCACTCTCCCAGAGCTGTAGGAGTTTTTTCCCTGCAGCCACCTTCCTCTTTCAGTACCCTCTGAAGCAGGAGCTGTAGCTACAGGAGAGGAACCATTATTGGCCTCTTGCCTGCTGGCAATGCTACTTTCTACAGCAATGGTACCACTGTCAGGACTGCTCTGGCTGTTGGAAAAGCCTGAAGGTACCAGTCAGGCTTTAGAGTGAAAAATACTGCATAACACATTACACAACCGGAAAATATCTTAATGCACATCTAATTCATTTCCACTATTTTGCAAGGCAAATTTCACAGACCCTGGGAAAAAAAAACCCTATGTGATTGGATGTATGGTTAATGGTACACAAGAATAAATGGAATTTCAAGCTTGACATCAAGTTTCTCACCTTGTTGGTGCCAGGAACACCAATGATGATTAATTTTTTTCCCCCTTTCTTTTTTTCTTCACATACTAGAAAATTGTGTTCTTCTGAGGGGTTTTTTTGACTATATGATACGTACTCATTTGCTTGGATTGCAAGACAGTAGAACGACCAGCTCTTGAAATTGCAATTCATTAGATATGGAATTTGATAGGTACAGACACAGTGAGCTATTATAAAAACAATAAGAAATATCAGATTCTGATTTCCTTCTAAATTATATCTGCTGGTTTTATTTGCTCAGGGTCAAAGTGAATAGGAAGTGCTGCAGCATTTTACAGACTTTAGCAGTGCACAGAGATAATGAGTAGGTTATATGATCTGTTTATATTAATATTTTCAGTCCAACTGAATTCTAGAAAATGAGGAAATTAAATCTTGTCCTTCCAGCATGATCTATTTGAGGGTGCAGAAATCACACACATAATGTGATCAGTGTTTACAAGAATGGATCATCAGAGTGACAGATAATTATAGGGTCTTTTGGCAAAGTTTAGATCTCTCTTCCAACTTTGATAAACTGGCAAATTGCAAAATAAATTAAGGAAGTTACAATAACTCATGGTGTGAAATTCATCACTGTAAAGTGATACAGACCCCAAAAAAAGACTATTCAGTTATGTCAGAGTACACAGATATAAAAATCAGATTCTATCATAGTCACCTCCATTGTAATGAAAGAAAAAAACTAACAAAGGAAAAAAAACCCCATCATTAACTGGTCTGCATGGATAAGAATTTACCATTTGGTTTGAAAGTAGTGAATGTTTTAGGAGACAGAATATTGCAATTTCTGCTTCTTTTATGAACACATTTAAAATGCACTTAAGTTGAAAGGTGGACAGCTAGTGTCCAGAAGACAATAATCATCTCGTTTGAAATTAAGGACATTTGAAATTAAGGACAACATTTTTTATTCATTTTTTTGCATGTTGATTTTCTTCCTTGACTCTGATGTGACCTTTATATTCTCATCTAGAACAAGAATGTTATTAGGTTACCAGCTTTTGGACTTAGAACATAGAAATTACAGATAGAAGAGGAAAAACTAATGAAGATCATCCTGACCTTTTTCCTTTCTCTTTCAAAACAGTACAGACTGGGGAATGAGATGCTGGAAAGCAGTGCAGCAGAAAGGGACCTGAGAGTCCTGGTTGATGGCAAGCTGAATCAGCAGTGCCCTGGCAGCCAGGAGGGACAACCGTGTCCTGGGGGACATCAGGCAAAGCATCACCAGCTGGTCGAGGGAGGGGATTGTCCTGCTCTACTCTGACCTGGGACATCCTCACCTTGAATATTGTGTGAAGTTTGGGCACCACAATGTAAGAAAGATATTTACTTTTTAGAGAGTGTCCAAAGGAGGGCAGCAGAGATGGTGAAGAGCCTTGAAATGAAGCTGCATGAGCAGGGGCTGAGGTCACTTGGTTTGTTCATCCTGGAGAAGAGGAGACTCTCATCACAGTCTACAGCTTCCTCATGAGGGAAAGAGGAGGGGCAGACACTGATCTCTTCTCTGTGGTGACCACTGACAGAACCCAAGGGAATGTCTTGAAGCTGTGTCAGGGGAAGATTAGGTTCGATATCAGAAAGCTGTCCTTCACCCAGAGGGTGGTTGGGCTCTGAACAGGCTCCCCAGGGAAGCGGTCACAGCACCAAACCTGACAGAGTTCAAGAAGCTTTGGTACAGTACTCTCAGGCACATGATGTGACTCTTGCAGATGGTCCTGTGCAGGGCCAGGAGCTGCACTCAATAATCCTTGTGGGTCCCTTCCAACTCAGCATATTCTGTGTTTCTGTAATATCAACTAGAAGCAAAGTAGAAATAAGGCTCAGACAGTGTCATGCTTCAAGTTTAACTTGATAAAAGCATATGCAGGCACTTCCCAGGCTGGGGTTAGACCACAAAGTTGCCATTTATTCATCAGTGACTGATCTCTTACACAGTGTGGGTATGTATCAGATGAGATCATCAAAGTTTTGTTGGGGTTTTTTTATAGTTTTATTCATCTGAAATCTAGCAAGTGTACTACCATTTCTATACTGTGCAGCTAACAAACAAGTCTTAATTCAGTAATAATGTTTTACAGTAAATCAGCGATACTCCATTTAAACAATTCACAACTTGCATTTCATCCATTTTCATAGTATCACAGACAATCTAATAATATCCCAGCAAGTTGTGATCCATGTTTCTTCTGTGGAAAAAGAAATCACATTGATAATAATTAGCACAATGTATGTACATGACAGGCTTGATACGGACTGCTCCTCCCTTTTGTGTATGAAAACCCTAGGAAACTTTTCTAATCCTGAAACATTATTTCTCTCAGTCACTAGCATATCCTGATAATCTTGTACAAAAAGCCATCTTAATTAAAAAAAAAATTTTTGACCAGGAGTTTACAATTTCAATATCATTTCTCCAACAGTGTTATCTGGGCAATACACTTAAATAGTTGTCCACTGCTGTGGTCAATTGATTTATCCTCTGATTATGATTGAAGTAGGCGATCAAAAATCAGTGATACTTCAAAGTGATTGCTGGAGAAGTCAGTGACAGTTGCAACACTAACAAATGCCTTGGGATTGGCACAATATTGGCAGTAATATGAGAAAGATTAGAAAATAAAAGGAATAGAAACAGATTATTTATTTTTGTGGTCTTCTTCCCTCGTTAGTAATACCTATTTAAAGGCTGATTTTCACACTGATACAATGGAATACATACTGAGATGTGTAATGGATTCCTTTCTGGAAAGAATGAAAATTGTAGCATGTGCATGTATATATGGAGCACAACAAATCATTCAGGCTTTGCAACATGAGGTAGTGTATTTTCATTTGTCATAGATGATAATTAAAACTCTGAGAAAAAGATTTAATGTCTACTCTGACTCGGTAGGCTCTTAACTTATAATCAGTAAAAGAGTTTTAATTCTACTATTGGTAGTTTGCTTCATTCTAACCTTTAAATATATCTGTTACATTCTAAGCTCCTGGGCAATACGGATAATCAGCTTTGTGTTCTAATACTTCTTGTAAAATGTAGAGTAAATTTTATTATCATTGAATAAAAATAAAATCAATCTGACGCTCACTGGCCAGTTTCTAGTTTGAGATTGGGATGAAGAATATATATTTTTTTATTAGCTTTCTATTAACCAGTTTGGATCATCTATTACAATTAATTTGGTTCATGAATTTTTAAATACTGGAAGTAAATATTCCACTTGAATAAATGCATCAATGTAATCAATTTTTTTATGACTAAGTTTTAAAAGATATTTTAATCAAAGGCTGCATATTACTTACTTTTACCAAGAGCCTACTATTTAAACAGTCCTGAGCTGCTAGAATACTCTGCTTAGAAAAAAACCCCAGAGAACTCACCAAGCAGATGTAAAACCAAAATATCTTCCATTCTTTCAGAAAGAAATCTGTGTCATCTAAGCCCATTTCGCAGGTGGAGTAAAATGAAGACACGCTAAGGAACTAAGACAGTTGAGTTTTCTTCTGGGAAACCAACCCCCCAACAAACAAACAACTCCTGACCCCCCAAAAATTAAAAAGCAAAGTCAAACGTAGTAAAGGTTGTCTTGGGAATAGAGTGTTAGTAACCTTGACCTGGTAGTTCTAGTTTTGAATGTAGTAAATCAATGAGAGCAGATCAACACTTGGACATTATTTGTTCTGACTATAACTAGTCATATGATTTCTAGTTAGAAATCAGCTAAAAATACAGTTATACTACACAGAGGTTTTAATAGGTAAGGATCTTTCTCCCTTTTCATAATTTTATTTTTTTTCACTTTTAAGTGGTAGTGAAATCACTTTCTTTCTAGAAACACATTTTTGTTTATTCTGTAGAGGTAGAGAAAAAGAAAAAAAATTACAATGAAAAAACAAAAAAACCAAAACCACAATACCCCAAAAAAATCACAAAACCTCAGATTTCTTTTTTATTTGCCCTCGGGAAATAGCTATCCTATTACTTTGGTCCGATGAGATATTAAAACCCCAAAGGACTGGATTCCAGACTAGTAGCTGTGTAATAGAACAATATACCAATGGAATGAGGGCAGGATCTGCCACATAAAGATACTTATCTTGTTTGTTTTTGCACATTAATGTGGAAAGCTGCAAAAAGGTTCACTGTCTTTGTTGAAATGAATTAACTGGGTTGTTATCACCTCAAACCAAAAAGCTTTTGGTGAGTCTTTCTGGGGAAAGCACAGCAATACATTACTCAAGCAATTACATGAGTGTTATTTCTTTCCCAGGTAAATTTTCAGCCCAGTAGTTTTTCTCCTCTTGTATGACTACATTCAGATGTCTTTCTCCATTCAGAGTTCATAAGCCATCTGTGTTTGCTTGGTTTCACATCAGGATGACACAGATAGAAGAGAATATCACTGCTCTCTGAAGAGAGCAAGATGGGATAAAACTGAAATGAAGGAAAACACAGTTTAGATATGCTCTTTGTCACTCACTGAGAAAGTTAAAAATCTGAATTATTTGACTAAATAGTTCCCTGGTTTTGCTGGATTATAAAATTGCTGTCTCATTCTGTATGATCAGATCAAAACTTTATTTTCTCTAGTGCTGCATAAATGAACTCAGAAACTACCTGTGCATTGAAAAGATATTTAATTTTGCATCTTCTGAAGTTTTCTTCTGAAGAAAAGACTTCTCTCTGAATTTAACCTTTTTTTTCCCTTGGTTATACAATCCTGCACAATGCTGAATATGTGTAAAGAGTTACACATCCATCAGCAAGAATTTGTCTTTCTGTAAAAACCACAAGTGAGATCAATGTCCACACGGGAAAAATAACATATCCCTTTCCAAGTATGCACAGTTAAGTCTGAAACTCATGTGAAGGATTTCCTGCTTTATCACTACAAATATCTGAGTCCCACACAACTGCACACTTCCCCTCCATCCAACTGCATAAAGCAATATAATTGCTATTTTACAGAAAGGGAAATGAGATAAAGATCAAATAATTTTCCTGAGAGAATAGAAATAAGCAAGGAAGTAAATTGCACTCAGAATTCCAAAATGTGAATCCAATGTATTCCCAATAAAGTTATCCACCCTCCACCAATGCAGTAGTATCTGAAGGCAGATGATTTACTGCCCACCATGATCAGTTTCCGGTGAGATGGTTTAAATTCCTCCATTCTTGGGAATGGATAGAGACAAAAGCCCAAGTGTCATTCTTCTCAATAAGGGCATTTTATGCACTTGTATTTCAAAATTTCACAAATCAGAGGCTTAACACCACGATGTACATCTTGGACAAGAGAAACAGACACTTGCAATATGTCACATTCACTCAGAAGAGTCCTCAAGAAGAAATTTAATGTTACAAAACATCTAGCAACATCTAACAACTACATTGTAAATGCGTAGGGAACAATGTAACTTGCCTATGTCTTTAGTTTGTACCATTGAATTTTTGAGAAACCTATACTGCTGTCAAGTTTTAATTAAATATTTTGAAGGCTAAACTACTTGAAAGCCTAGTAGGGCTTTTTTTGGTGTTTTGTTTTGCTTTAGGTTGTTTTGGTTTGGTTTTAGAAAAACGTAATTGAAAAACTCTCCTGGATGCTTTTTGCTTCTTAACTGCATATCAAAATTATAAGGAAGTTTTCTGGAAAAACAGGAAGAATACTATAGCGTTAGTTTTTCAGAGAAGAGGCAATTCCCTTACAGCTAGAACTGTTCCCTGTCTATAGATGAGATGAATGCTCTGAGAAAAATACAAGTAGGTCCTGGAAGAAAATCTGCAAGGAAGGACCAAGTAAAAATAATTTAAGCTAATATATTGATTTAGGTGTTAATGAGCAAAGTGAAAGTGTTTTTCTTAAAACATTGTAGCAGACATATAGAGAAAAGTGCATTTCGTGGTTGAGATGAGTGAAAGATTAAGTATAATGTCCTACCCTGGGACTTAATAATTATGATATCAAATGGCTTTATTGTAAAATGTCATGTCATACATCACTTAATTAGAATGGGCAGAATGTTACGTTTTTGCAAACTGACTTTGTGGAATTGATTTCAAAAGAATGAAGCAAATTCTTGTGCTTCGATAAGATTTTCTATACATATATATGCTAAATATGCATTAAATACCTTTTATGAGAATCACTTATGTCTTAACTCTAGATTCAATTATGCAGTTGTGCCGAGCGTATTGGGATTTTAGGACTAACGGCAAAAGAGTTTAGATATATGTGAATGATATCTGTAAAATAAACCTAAAACCAAACCAAAACACGCTTCATCTATTTTAATTTTGCTATATCTTCTAATATGCTAGCTTTTAGTGCAAAATATCAGAAGGACATTAGAAGGACTCTGAATGCCTGAATACTAAGTGTTATATAGGTTAAGAACAGAGCACTCCTTCAAATTTCTGTTAGAAGATGTGTGTAAGTTCTCAGGACAGCAGTTGTTACCTGATGTTACCATCAAAAGTTAATCCCAAAATGAACAGACATAACTAAATTAATTTGTAAACAAGAGAGTGTTAACACAAAAGCCTGCTTCTAATTTTTCTTCTTTTTTTTTTTTTTTTGCTTTAAACAGAGATCAGTAGAAACAAATAAAAAGAAGAAGAACCGAAAAAAGAATGGCTTGATTTAGAAAATTTACACTGTTAGAGGATGCCTCCCACATGGTTGATAAGGACTGTGCTCAACTTGTCTCAGATGTTTTCTGAAATCCTGGTTATTTTCAGATCTCCGGAGAACATCTTATCTACTATGTTTGAGAACATGCTGGAAAACGTGACTAGCAAAATCCCCCTTTGTCATGCTTTTCTCTCTTGCTTCATTAGGCTTTCTTTGGCAGAAATCTTAGTATTAGAAAGTATAGTGTATTACCCACAATGTATTCTTTAGCCCTCTGAGCAACATCTTCCCTCAGAGTTCGCATTTCCTGTCCAAAGAAATGAATCAAGCCTGAGCTCCCAAAAGGCATAGGCACAAGCTAATGCATGAGTTACTGGAAAATCTACTTGTACATTGCCTCCAAATGGCAATAGCAGCTCTGAATATTTCATTTCAGATGAAAATCAGTGAGCAAGCTTAGAACAACCAGAGTGTTCCCTTTTCCTGAAGAGTGTAATGCTGCATCCTGAAGACCGCTACAGTGGCAGATGCAGCAGTAAGTTATGATTCAGACCACTCCCTTTAAAGAAGAAAGTAGACCAGAATTCTGGGAGTGCACATAGCCAGTTATGAATGCAAAATGTCACCCTTGCTCCTCAAAAAAGTGGCCCGGAAGGCCTGTATCTGCTTAAAAGAGAAACAATCTCAGCCCCACTCTCTCAGAAAAGTTAAACTTCTCGAAGGAAAAGTTTTCTAGGTGAACACTGTGGGTACTTACTTAGCACATCACTAGTGACCTTACAGTTTTCTTTTTCCCTTGAGTTAATTAGAGTCAATACTGGTTATGCTGAAGACACAATCCAAGAAAAAAAGAAAAGCAGAATATTGGGTCAACTTTCTGGTATGTTAGAGGACATCGTTTGTGAAAACTATATTCCAGGAAGTTTAAAATTTTCCCTTCATCCACTCTTCACCCTTTCTATCATACCACTTGTTACTATGTCTAAATAGCAAGAAACATATAGAAACTTCAAAGGAGATCTGGGGTTTTTGACTTCAATAAGAAAGTCTTTAATGGAAAATATACCACTGAGGGAAAGGGGTTTTTATTTTTTGAGCACGCAAACATAGCTGTGTGAAGTGAGATATAATTTTTTATTGTCAGTGTAGGAAGATAATACTGTTGGGGACTGTTAATTTTCCAGTGGAGAAGTTTGTAGCTGGAGCTGAAGAACACGTGCAGGAAAGGAGAGGAGACCGAGAAAATAAAACTCAATATGTGCTACAATTTTCATCATTTCAGGACATATATTAACAATATTGATTGCATGCAAAATCTCACAGTAGCTTTTTGTTCATAACACTTCTTGTCTCCAGCAGCTTTCTTGTAAAATAACCTTCATCCAAACATTCAATCCAGAACAAGAGTAGCTGACATCAGCCGATAGTTGTTACATTTCTAAAAGTAATCCTTCTGGAAATGACTTGGGTAGGAGTTCTGATACTAAGATTTTTTTTCATATTTGTGTTGCTTTTAGCATTACATAACATTTTTAAGTGATTCAATATTTTACACTACATGTTTCTCATTCTAAGTTCTGATTTTGAAAATAATCTAACTTTACAATATTTCCTTATTGTCAGGAACAAAAGCAACATTATACCCATAATGAAATCCTCAGTTTGGATGAAACCAGGTAGTGAAACTAGGAAGGATGAGAATTCAATATTTTAACTCTGCTGAAGGTTTCAGTGAAAAATTTAAACCATCGGTATATGCAAACTCTTTGAAAAGACTGGATTGCAGCCATTTTTATGCGCAAATAATTTCTCAATAAGTTAGTTTTATTGACTGGCAGCATTTAATACCCACAATAGATTTGTTCAGCCTGGGTTGGATGCTCTGTTGCTCTAACTGTTGATAATGACAGTGTCTAAATGAAAATAACAGCTCTTAACACGTGTAATAATGCATTCAATCTATACATACATTATTTAAAAAAATAAAAAAAAAAAACAAAACAAACACCACTTTCACAGACCATATCTTTAATAGTGAATATTTAAGAAAGTCAACACCATTTATGACCCTAGGGCTGTAGCAAGATTTACTAAAAAGCTATTATTAGGTGTGTCATGAGGTGATCTCCATTTGCATAAATTAGATTATTCTTGACTTCTTTGAATTCTATTACTTGTTTTGGGAGAGTATGTGTTATGTTTCAAGTATCTACTGAGTTAAATTCAATTAAGTAAACACTCCCCATCTTGAAGACATCTGTTAGCAAAGAATAGTCAAAATCTTTTTTCATGGCTATTTTTTGTTTTGTTTTGCATTAAACAGAGATTAAATTATATAATACCGGTAATATAGTAATAAAAAATTCTGGCAGAGAGAATATTTAGTTAGTATGGCAACTATTTCTAGACTAACGAATACAACACAAATTCTAAGGTTAATGAATGCAATAATGTAAGAGTAGAATAATTTACTCTTTGCAAATTCTTAATTTTAATTTTACATAAACCTTAGATGTTCAGAATGAATAAATCGTAGAGCACAATTTCTTTCTAGGTTATTAGGAATTTAAAGTCTTCCCAAATGTCATTTGAAAGACAGTTTTCAATAAGGCCTTGGATTTAACATACAAACGCATAGAAATAATTTCATTTTCTGTGTACAGGCAAAATGGAAGGGAATTAATATGAGAAGGTGAAAGCACAAGAATGGAAAATTTCCCCTGAATTACACTGATAAAAGCTGGAAGAATTTCTGCCTAGGCCGCTGTAAGATATCACTGGCAAGGACTTTTTGAAACAGTTTTCCACCATAAAATTATTTCACACATCGGCTGATTTACTATTACAGAAACAATGCAAGTTAAAATAAGGGAATATAACTCTTCCATGCCTGAGTTTTATTGTTAGTTAGAACTCTGTAAACTATATATATAGTTAAAAGGATATCACTGTTCTTTCTATTACTACTTTGGGGAGAAAAACCCCAAACAACAAAACAAACAACCTCCCCCCCCCCAACACACACACACACAAAAAAACCTTAAAACTCTCAATAGGATATTGTTTTGTTTAATTTTTTTTTTCTAACACTCAGTTAGAACGTGTAATCTTATGAATATTGGTCCTCTGATTCTCCTTGAAACAAAGGAAGGTCCATAAATCTGAGATAGCAATTCTACAGCTTCTTCTGAATATGGTGGTTCAATTTGATTATTCCTAGATTTGTCTGGGACATATATGTGCTTCGAACATCTTTATGTTAGGGTTGCCACTACTATCTCTCCAAAAGAACACAAAGCTTATAGAAGAGAGTGAATATGCCAAGACAGAAAACATGGGAAGAACACAAAGAACTGACTTGATTTTGTGGCATTGTCTCATAGCTTAAAAGCCACCTGACATTTAAAGATAGCACTGAGTAAAGTGAGAAAATCCTGCTCTTGATTCTCAACACCAGACAACTTAGAATCAGAATTTGGTACAAGTGTTGTTCTAAAATGTTGTCAAATAATTTAGAAACATCTATAGTAATGACAATGAGCACAGCAACAGTAGTAGTAGTAGTAATAGTGGGTATAGTAATAGTAGCAGTTGTTTTTTAGAAGTTTTATGTGGCAGTACTTTACATCATCTCCCTTAATATCTATTAAATTTCAAGTTATAAATGTCACTTGCTACTTACTGGAAATTCATAATTAAGAGAAAATAGACTACTGTGGAAACACTTTTATGATTAGAGAAATTTTAGGGAGTTCTTGGAGAGGTGTATGTTGAACCTTCTGCATGCATAACTAATTTATCCCTAAACATTATGAAACATCTGTATTAAAAGAGTTCAACTATTTTTTTGGTAAACCAATAAGACTAAAATTTACTAAAAAACACAAGCAGAAAGTGTTGAAACACATACAAGACACTTATACTTCAAAGGACAACTAAATTAATTTTCCACAGAGCATTTAATTTCTGTATTGTTAGAAGAAGAAAGGATTTATATATTCATAGATTCAGTCAGCATATTTAAGAGGGTAAAAAAAAATTGATTGTTATGATGAGAAGAAAGACAGCTAAACTACCCATTTCACCTATGGTTTAGAAGTAAAGCTACTTTTCTGGTAAATCTGTACTTTTGAACCTAAGCATTATTGGAAAGACAGGTTTTGTGAAATAGAGCTATTCTAGCATTGTAAGTAAATAAAGAATTTCAGAAAAGTAAAATTCATCAACAGATTTTAGAAATTAGTAAACTGATACCTCCAAAAGAAAAAAAAATCCTTTCTATTTTTTCTTTATAAATTCCTTATAACTGACTTTATAAATTATTCATAAATATATTTATAAAAACTCTGACACGGTTTAAATCTAGAACAAAACAACCCTTTTCAAATTTTTACATATTAGTTTGTCTCTGAAATTCTTAATTCTGATCGGTAGCATACAAGAAGTAAGTTTGGGTACCTGAAGTATAGAGCTCAATTTGGTATCCAAGTAGGTTTGTGTGAAAACTAATGTTTGACATCATCAGTTACTTGGACAAAAGAGTCAAAGAGCTTTTTACATGTGCACCTAACATCACATAATACCCTCAGTCCAACACTCCTTCTGGAATCTGACAGGACAATGTGTGTGCCATATACTTCTCCTTACATATCCTTGTGGTGATAGAAGTTTACTACCACTGCTCTCCAATTACAAAAGAAAACATTGTGACTCAGCTCTAAAGGCAAAGTTTTCTACTCTGTGGAGTACGTTTTTTCAGTGATAAGTTTTTTTCCTGAAAATTGTCACATTTTTCTCTGAATTCTAGGTGACAGTAGAGGAAGGAGAGATCAAAAGAAGTTTCTCAAAGAGCTTATTTTTCAGGCTTATTATTGATTTGCCTAAGATGGTTGACTTTGCACTGTAAACCAATACAGAGGTCTGGCAAACTTCTTCATCCTTGAGGAATAATTCCATGTACAGAGAAAGACAGAGTTATACATACAGTATGGAACATTTCAGTCTTTGAACAATGTATTGCATTATAGTTTTGCCCACATTGCCTTATGTGCATTATTTAGCCACTTTTTCAGATCATAATTAGTGATAGGACAAAGAACAGAACTGCTGTGAGCTTCACTTAACAACACTGCAGTGCTGTGTAGAATGTAAATATTAATGGGGGGTGACTACACACAGCATTATCCCTGAATAAAAGAGTAGCAAACAAGCAGAAACCCTACTGAAATCACTGTGATGACTTCAATTGATGCTTGTGATAAAAATTGTTCACATAACTTGCAACTGGTAAGGTGGTAGTGTCAGCAATTGAAAAATAAATTATAACAAAACCTCTTCCTCCTTCATGCAAAAAATATTTGATATAACCTAGTGTGAAACAGTAAACAAAAACTTACACCCTAAGCTCTGGACCACTAAACTTCAGTTGATACCAACTGAAATCTTCAGAATTATCAGAATAATTTCGCTGGTTTCTTTGTTCTTTTGTTTACACGCAGATTATACGCATGTTTTTACCAAGATTTCCTATTTTTCTATTATCGTTATCGCTACTATCACCGTCAAGCGAGCAGAAAGTATCTCTAATCTATCTGAATAGATAAAAGACAGCACAAAAAAAATGTATTTTACATGCAGTTTGCCCTTCTTGATCTGAACTACCACAATATTAGGTGAGGATAACCACTGAGTATAATGCTATATGACTGTGATTATGCAAAGAAATTCTCGCATCTTGTTTTACAGTTGAGACAATAATTAAAGTGTGTATATATATATATATGTATATATATATATATATATATATATACTCACACTTTGGTTTTAGGCTTGGCATGCAAGAGAAGCTCTATTACCTTTTATCTGGTTTTTATTATACATTTATTTAAACACTTTGGTAGCAACAATCTCCCATCTGCTTAGAGAAAGGATAAACCTTGTATGCCCTACTCCACAGCAACATTTACTGTAGTTGCAGCTGTGTAAAGCTCCCATTTTCATCCTATGAGAAACTTGCTAGGAAATCAGGTACTGTGTTTGAAAGCCAATAAGGAGAGTGCATGTTTGGGCAGAAGGAGAAACTGCACTTGTTCACAATGAAATAGCTTACTTCTGCAACTGCTGACTGTTACTGAGGGTGAATAGACCCCAGGGGGCTCAGCCTCTTCGCAATATCTTCATGTACAAGACTATGCCTCCCCTACACAAAGAGTCAATACTATACACAGGTTTTTCAACCTCCATCACCCCTGAGTAGATATGAGATCACACAGGGCTTGTTCTCTGTGATTTAGAACTTGTATCACTCAATGTAACCTGAAAACATCAGTAAAGAGAGTTATAGCTTATCGCATTAAGGTATTTAAAGAAGATCAGAAGGTTACCCAGCTCTTCCCACTGGCCACAATTGCAGCAAGGCTTGATTCATCAACATTAACTTGAATTAGCAGGGATACCCAAAACAGAAAACATTAAAACTACGAGAACTGCTCATGTTTTCTGAATTTTGTCTTTCTGTTATGCACGGTCAAGTCAGTTCCTTCAAAGTGAGCAATTATATTTTATGTTTTATTCTGTTATTTATTTGGAAATGTTTAATCGTCAATACTATATAACCAATTGTGCAAAACAGTACTTTATATATTTTTATTCTACTGTCTATATGTTTAAAGTCAAAGACATTTAGTCTAAAAAGATGGTTGAAACTTTTTCTTAATGACTGAGCAAATCAGCCTGAAGTTATTCACATCACTAGATATACTGAGCCAAAAGGTACATCTCTTTAAACTGTAATAAATAAGCATATAGATTATCTTCTTAAAATACAATTCTCTGTTTGTAATGTAATTGTCTGCATAATTTCTACTTA
This sequence comes from Pseudopipra pipra, assembly GCF_036250125.1. NCBI lineage: Eukaryota > Metazoa > Chordata > Aves > Passeriformes > Pipridae > Pseudopipra > Pseudopipra pipra. The sequence goes on from NC_087581.1 coordinate 64,935,791, forward strand.
CAACTTTAAAAGAGATATTTAAATTATTAAAACCATAATAATTTGGTATAACAATAACTTCTTGCTGAAACAGTCACTGAACAAAACTGTGACTATGTGATTTTTTCATATAATGAAGCAATTCTACCGACCTCCCTTTGTCCTGACTTGGGGCAATGGAGCTCAAATATACCATTAGATTTCTGCACTATGTTAATCCAGGTACATTTTTACATCAAAATGGCAATATTTATGCTATTCTTGCTACAGGGTGTTCAAGTGAATTTGCACATGCACACACATCGACGACAAGTAAGTTAGAAAGGTATATATATGCCTGTGAAAAATTCCCCTTGAATTCAGTGAGATGATCACATAAAACTCTTGAGCTCTTTAGGATAACTGAAACTCGTAGGAACAGATTTCTTCCTCTTCAAAGTGAGGCTGCTTCATGTTTTCCTGTTACTTCTGTACAACTGAGAGGGTGATCAGCAATGTCCACTGTGTGGTGACACAGAGCCTTGCTTTCGAGAATGGAGCAAAATCCACCTCAGTCTGTACTTCTTCTGTTTTCTCCTCTGTTCCCAGCTGGAATGTCATGTCACTGAACCAAAAGCCAAAAACTGTGGGTTTTTTCTCTGAGAATGGAGAGGAATTAGTGAACTCTGTGGACACAAAAGGTACCCCACCAGAAGAAAGCCTAAAGTCCAAATTTAGGTATAAATTATGACAGAGAGAGTCTACAAGTTAGTTAATGCTAGTCTTTGATCTTCTACATAGCTGTTTTGCCTCAAAAGGTCTAAGAAGTGTAATATAAGATGTCTATAACTATATGATGCAGGTTGTAATTAAGCTTGTATTATATCAGCCCTACATTTATTTCTAAAAAAAAATAAATAATAGGCCTCAGCAAAAAAAGGAGGTATAGAAGTGGAGAAAGGGGAAAACTTAATATGAGATTGGATGAGGTACAAGTTATAATGACTACTTTCAACAGAGGATGCAATTCATTATATGATTTAATGATATGAGTGAGAATTTCTATGATGAGTAAATCTGGTCATGAATATTTAACATTCAGAGAAACAGTCAAGTGCAAAGCACATTTTTTGGGGGGGTTACAACCAGGGCACAAGTACTTTCTAATTTTCCATTCATGGCAGAATTTTGTCCTTAAATACCGGGCAATTTTGATCATCTGGCAGTCAACTTCATTGGCTAAATGAGTTTATTGGTTATCACTTAACATTCTTATTCAGGGAATATAGGCAAAAATAAAAAAAATTTTAGCTTCTTATCCGAAGAAACATCTTTAAAACCAGCTGAAAACACCTGAGTGTTTTCACTGTTTTAGTATATTAAACCCATCTAGAAACAGTGGTAATATTTTTCTTACATGCTGAAGGAATATTGTACTCTAACGTTAAGTATTTCATCTTTGTTTTATTTACATAAGACAAAGGAGAAGATATACATCTTAGGGAGTGTTAACATAACCATTAATATTGCCAGTATAGTACTTATTCTGGGATTCTTCTTTTAAAATTTCTAAAATGAAACTTTCTAAGCAGAAATCACCAATCATATGAAGTTTAGCAAAGACAAGTGCCAGATTCTGCACCTGGGATGGGACTACCCAGGATGTACAGACAGACTGTGGAATGAGACACTGGACAGCACTCCATGAGAAGAGACCTGGAGCTTCTGGTCAGCAGCAAGTTGAATATGAGTCAGCAGTGCCCTGGCAGCCAGGAGGGCCAACTGTGTCCTGGGGGCATCAGACACAGCATCGTCAGCTGGTCAAGGGAGGGGATTGTCCAGTTCTGCTCTGTGCTGGTGTGGCCTCACCTCAAGTCCTGGGGGTAGTTTTGGGCACCGCAACATAAGATACAATGCTGTTAGAAAGCATCCAAAGGAGAGCTCCAAAGATGAGGAAGAGTCTAGAGGGGATGCCATACATGGAGCAGTTGAGGTCACTTGGTTTGTTCAGCCTGGAGAAGAGACCTCGGGAAGACCTTGTTGAAGTCTACAGCTTCCTCATGAGGAGAAGCAAAGGGGCAGGCACTGATCTCTTCTCTGTCAAGAGTAGTGACAGGACCTGAGGGAATAGCATGAAGTTGTACCACGGGAGGTTTTGGCAGGATATCAAGAAATGGTTCTTACCCAGTGGTGGTTGGACACTGGAACGGGCTCCCCAGTGAAGTGATCACAGCACCCAGACTGCCAGAGTTCGAGAGGTGTTTGGACAATGCACTCAGGGGCTGAGGAAGTCCCATGCAGAGGCAGCAGTTGGATTTTGTTAATCCTTATGGGTCCCTTCCAACTCAGGATATTTTAAGTAGCACAGAAATATTTGTCAGTATCACAGAATCACTGAGGTTGGAAAACACCTCTGAGATGATCTTCTTACCTTCTACTAATCTCCTTTGTCAACTATACCATGGCAGTAAGTGCCATGTCCAGTCACTTCTTGAGCACCTCCAGGGATGGTGAATCCACCACCTCCCTGGGCAGCCCATTCCAATGTTTAACAACCCTTTTCATGAAAAAATTCCTCCCAATGTCCAGGCTGAACTTCCCCTGATGCAGCTCGAGGCTAAGTCCTTTCATCCTGTTACTAGTTGCCTGGGAGAAGAGGCCAACAATCCACCTCTCTACAACCTCTTTTGGGTACTTTTAGAGAGTACTAAGGTTCCCTCCTCAGCCTCCCCTTTTCCAGGGTAAACAACCCCAACTCCCTCAGCTGCTTCTCTTGAGATGTGATTTCTAGACCCTTCACCATCTTTGTTGCTCTTCTCTGGACCTGCTGCAGCACCTCACTGTCTTTCTTGTCATGAGTGGCCCAGAAGTGGACAAAGAACTTGAGGTTTGGCCTCACCAGTGCCACGTACAGAGGGACAATCACTTCCCTGGTCCTGCTGGACACACTGTTGCTGATAAAAGCCAGGGTGCCACTGGCCTTCTTGGCCACTTGAATATATTCCTGGCTCAGTTTCAGCTGGCTGTTGTCCAGTGCCTCCAGGTCCTTTTCTGCTGAGCCACTTCCCAGCCACTCTTCCACCAGCCTGCAGTGCTGCATGGGCTTGTTGTGACCCAAGTGCATGACCTGGCACTTGACCTTGTTGAACTTCAAATTGTTGGCCTTGGCCCACTGATCCAGCCTGTCCAGATCCCTCTGCAGAGCCTTCCTACCTTCCACCAGATCAAAACTCTCATCCAACCTGATATCTTCCGTGAAGTTCCTGAGGGTACACTTGATGCCCTCATCCAGATCATCAATAAAGATATTAAACAGGACAGGCCCCAATACTGAGCCTTGGGAAACACTGTGAGTTATTGGTTCCCAACTGGATGGGACACCATTCACCACCACTCTCTGGGCCCAGCCATCCAGCCAGGTTTTAACTCAGTAGTGTTTTAACGCAAAGTACGGGTAAAGAGAAAGACGTAGGTGCAGCTTTTGGCTCAAAATGTATCACATGACTGAAACAGTCTGACATAAATGTGCCTTATACTTGCACTTTTCCTAAGGCTGGGTGCTACCAGAAACGGAATTGTGAAGTAGGGAAACTTCTGTCTTGCTTTATATGATTGTTCATATGTCAGAAACACACACACACAAAAAAAAAAAAAAAAAAAAAAAAAAAAAAAAAAAGAAGCTTTTTTCAGAACTTGTATTTTTTCCTTTGCAATAAAGAACTAAAATCCAACAAAGTATTTGATTTTTGTGTTAAAAAAAAGTATAAAAATTAACCTTAATACAGTAAAATTCCAATCTTTTGTGATAGTTAAAAGGCAAAGAAAACAAGGATGTTTACTGAAAATGTATGTTCCAGAAAATGCTATGCACCAGAACTAGGAAGATAAAACTCATCTGTCTTTGTCTATTAATGACTTTCTTTCAGAACGGAAACCTATGCAGCTGGGAGAAGAACCAACTGCTGAAAAAAAAATAGACACAATAGAAAATATATGGGAAAGTTGATGGAACTGAAAGGTCACTCACAAATCACATATAAGGAAGCCCATCTGTTCAGCACAGGTGCCTACAAGAATACTAAAAACAGCAAAGCCCCAAAACAGTAATGGTGCACTCAGTTCTGCTTCACTGTCAGAGTAATCCTTACTTGTTATACAGCCTATAAATGTAATCTCAAAACTGCTGTTTGAAGGCACAAACATTTCTCAGTCTCTGTTTTGTGCACAGAATCACTGGATCATGCAGGTTCGAGGACACATCGGGGTGTCTCAAGTGCGATCCTCTGGTTCAAGCAGGGCCAACACCAAACTCAGATGTGGAGGCACAGGGCTCTGTCCCATGGGGGTATGAAAGTCTCCAAAGGTAGGGAGTCTGAAACCACTGAGCAACCTGTTCCACCACTTAATTAACCTCAGAGTGGCATGTTGATTGCAATATGTGTAGTTTGAACCTTGTGTGTCCCAGCAGCAGCCTCATCCTCCTGTCCATCCCTGTCCCCTCAACTGCCTCTCTGCAGACACCAATGTGGTGTTGTGTCCCAAAGTTACCCCTTCTCCCAAAAGAACCATCCCCAACAAACTTGGTGTCAACTAAAAAACTGATGGAATATACTTTGTCACCTTCCCAGGTCACTAACAACGACAATAAATAGGACTGGACCCAGGACAGAGAGAACCCTGGGGTCCTCATTTCCCAAGCATCAAAAATTACTGTGTTTATGCTTGGAGGATACTAACATATAAGGACAAAAAAAAGTATTTTTAGTGTCTTAAGTAAACCCTACAGAAATGCAAACAGAGCTGAAACTAACGGCCTGATCCTAGAAAGAAAGGCTGATCTGCAAGAGGATGCCTGAAAGGCATCATATAATTTTGTATTTCAAAATCTCTTTAAAATTGTGCAGAGTGAAACCTTAGTTCAAATCTTGACATTTTTTAAATTTTTCTTTTCTGTCATTTCCATTCCACACGCACAATGTCACCTAAGAGCTAGGGTACAAGCCTAATCAGTTTCTCATAATTGCAATCAGTTATTGCTCTGTACCAATTAAGTAAAAAGTACAGATAAATATTTCCTTGGGAAAATCATGCTGCTTTCTTCAACTGAGAAGGTCGTTAAACCTTTTGTTGGATGAAACATGACTTTTCTGAAACGGTCCAGTTTGGGAAGGAAAAAAAGGTGAAATAAAAAGGAAACCGAATCACTTCTGTACTGGAAGTTAGTTTTCTCTACAGAGCATCTACATAGAAATCCAATCACATATTTAGGATCTTGCATACATAGATGTAGGATATTTGTCATGAAACGAGTGTTTTAAGGTCTCATTTCTCAGATCATAGTGTAGCCGGAGCGGAGGGGGGATGCACCACCACAATGTCTCAGTCTTTGAACAGTTCAACGGTTTTTAGGAGAACAAATTAGACAAAAAGTAGCATTGGGATACTTACCCATACTAAGTGCATTTTGCACGCACAACCATGGCAGTCCAGAAACTTGTTCTGAACAGCTGCGAACCACAAGAGATCACTGAGAACTGCTGGGAAAGTACTAGACCAAACTCTTGTATTCTAGTCAGGGCTATAGCAAACAGTTTTCCCTTACAAACAAATACTTGTGAAGCTTTTTGCTATGACCTCAGATAAATTTAATTTTGCCATTTAATACTGCCTCTATTTATGTGGCATTTTTAGTTTGTTTGGTTTAATTCACTCTTCTACAGCTAAGAATCATACTTTTCTAACTTAACTAAGTTCACTCTAGTCAAAGTAGCCAAAAAAAAATGATGCCAACCAAAGTTAAAATTAGCCATGTGCTCCTCAATTCTGAGAGTAGAATTTGTGTGGATATGTTCCTGTTGATAAAACTCAGAATTTAAGGGACACATATAAAAAACAAACAAACAAACAAACAAACAGAACTAAAAACACACTAAAAAACAACCAACTGATCAAAAAATGTTTTGAGATAATAGATCACATGTGTTATCACAGTCATATGGTTATGTAAAATAATAAAAATCTCATGGCATAATATAAAACATATAACTTGAAGTCGATTTTTTTTTTTTGTTATGTGTCTACATGGTGACAGAATATGTGATATTATCCAGAGGGTTGGATGAGTTGTGCTGAAAATGTGCATTCCACTCCCTGGGGATGGCCTAAAATTATTTGGTAAATATTCAGTGTATTGACATTTAGCTAAATATTCAAACCCTATGAACAATTTTATCCCATAATTTCTGTTTGCCACATTGTTCTTTTTTTTTTTTTTACATTTCTTATCCCTTCTCTTCAACACAAAAACAGGTAGTTATTCAGTTTCCATGATAAGTTTGCCCTTAAACAAAATGCAGAGTATCTGCATAGATTTGTTGTATCAGAAAGACAAAGTGGCTCAAACAATTTTTCAAAGAATAATAGAACGTCCTTGATATCATGTGACTCCATGTTCTTCTAAGATGCAACTATATTACTCTGCAAAAAATGAAATCACTTCTCACCTTGACTGCTGTGATTACCACCACCTTTGAAACTTCAGTCTTTAATCTTCTGTCGTTTCTTTCTCTCTAACATCTTAAAATACACTTTGTCATGATAAAGAACTTTGCATCCGAAAACAGCACAGTGGAAAAATATTTATATCAGTAAACAAGTGGAAAAAATACCTTGTTGAATTCTTTTAGAGAAAAGGAACAGTGAAAATACCAAGAGAATAGAAGAAGAAAAAAAAAGAAAGATCTTGGATATGCACTGCACAATATAAATGTCACACAGCCTTTGGCACCATACAGCTGCCTTTACCTTCTTTACATGGCTAACTTTCCAGAACACACACTAAATGATGCCACAGACAATCAAGTCTTCCAGCTGTGACCATATCAGAGAATTTAGCCGTGCACCTATGAGTTCTTACAGTGCTTTTTGCTTCTCAGTATTAACAAGAAAGTGTCTGGCATGTGGCAGTAACAACTGATACATACTATCACCCTTAACTTCCTTGACAGTGTGGCAGTACGAAAAACAGAAAAGGCCTGGGCTCTGTGCAAACGCTGCTCAGCAATAACAAAAACAACTCTATATTATCGACCTCGTGTTCTGCACAAATCCACAACACAGCCCCATACCAGTCACTGTCAAGAGAATTATCTCTACCCCAGCCAAAACCAGCACACCATGAAAAATCAAAGCTTCAGTCAACCGTAGGTGATATTGCACAGATTAGCAATGAAATTATTTAGAAAAACCTGGTTTTGGCAGGCCTTCATTTAATAGATATGCTTACAGATTAACACTGAGTGCCTCTGTCATATCTGGGATTATTTACATGTCATGAATCGATTAATGTACTGTGTAGATTCTTTTGGTTTATAAACATCCAGAAGGACAAATGCCACATGAGCACATTATTTAAAAATGTATTCCCTGACACAGAGGTACAAAAAAAAAAAAAAAAGGAAATAGGAAAGAAAAAAGAAAAGGAAGCAAGATGTACTGATGCACAAAACCACAAAAATCAACCTTATACTTTTGTTATATAAAACTCCAAGGTTAAACTACATTCCTCTAGGAACAGAGCACTACACTGTGATTTATATTCTGTTTGGGACATTTTCATTTACACATTCACTAAGGGTCAAAATGAAGTAACCATATCTTTTGTTTCCAGTCTCTTTCCATGCATGCGTCTCGGAGTGCATAAAGTGCTAAGGGGAATAATTAGCTCCCAATTATCACCATTTACATTTCCACTTGTTCTGTTTGTGAAACTCTGAAAAGTGACCCTTTCTCAGCTGGTAAGGCTGAGTTTTATTTTTCCACATCTACTGGCTTACTGTGTGAGAGAGCACTATCTCCACTGAGAAAAGAATTCTCAAACTAATAACTTTGCAGGTGTGATAGGAGCTATTCTCTGAATAACTAAGTTATAAGTACCTCCTTGTTCCAACAGGTAGTCAAGATATATCTGTTATCCTATCTACTTAATCAGTGTTGTCACAAGCTCAGTTACATTAATTAAGACTTAGATATATACAGCATCTGTATATGCCTAAGTCCAGCCAAAGATGAATTTGCAACATCTTCACTGAAACATATGAAGAAAACATTAGAAGATATTAGTTAAGGAACCACAGAATGGCAAGGGGTCTGTACAAAAGGGCAAAGCATAAAATTAATACTGAAAATGAAGGGATAAGAGTGAAGCAGAGTCACTAGCAGAGCTTCTCAGGGCCTGTTTTGAAACTAGCCTTGCCTAATTTCAGTAGCAACCTTTTGGTAAGAGGCATATGCCAATTAAATTTTCTGATGACATAAAGTATCCTCAGTACAGAAAAGGATTGGTTATACTGAAATACAGACACAAAATAACTGAATTGCCTTGAAGATAGGACTATGTTTGCCTTAAGGTATGGTCTGGAAATAAGACAGAATTAAATGTATTATACAAAGTACGGAACAGGAATTTGTAAGGAAACTTACTACACTAAAAGATGAGTTTAACAAATATGAATAGTTGAAAAGGCTTTCTGTGTCATAACTGAGCACAGAATGGCTGGAGATCACGTAGCCCTATTCCCTGCTAAAGCAAGTTTACCTAGAATAGGTTGCACAGGATCGCCTCCAGGTGGGTTTTGAGTATGTTCACAGAAGAAGAATCCATAGCCTCTCTGGGAAGTCTATTCCAGTGTTCTATCATCCTTTCAGTAAAATAGTTTTTCCCCATGTTTAGATGGAACTTCCTGTACATCAGATTCTGCTTGTTGCCTCATATCCTATTGCTTGGCACCACTGAGAGAGTCTGGCTCCATACTATTGATACTCTCCCTTCACATACTTATATACATTGACAAGATCCCCTCTCACTTGCCTCTTCTCCACGATAAACAGGTCAACTCCTCAGCCTTTCTTCATAAGAGATGCTCTAGTGCCTTAATTATCTTCATAGCTTTCTACTGGACTTGTACTGAGCCTAGAATTGGACACAGCACTCCAGAGGCAGCCTCACTAGTGCAGAGTACAGGGGCAGGATCACCTCACTCGAGGTGCTCAGTGCATATGCCAAGACCTCCAGCCACATACAAATAGGATGTAGGTATTTGTGTATAGGAAATTAAGTACATTCCAAGAGCAGTAACTGTGAGCATAAGTGGATTTACGCTGTCAGTACCTACTTAACAAACACAAAACACCTTCCTGATTATGTTGAGAAATGTTGACCTTTGTAGAGTCATACTAATGTACAAATCAATTGAGAATGAGAAAATTTCAGAGTAATGGAATAAAAAAACACTTATTCCCAAATATTTGATATCAAAGACTAAAAATGACATTAACAGTGCTATTGCAAAAAGTCAATTCCCCATAATCTTGATTCTCCAAAACTGTTCAGTCCCTGACATCACTCGTTCTCCTTCAGATTATTGTTTATGCATGGGTAAGCATAGCTACTTCACTTCTTAAAGCCATGCTCTTA